>NW_004955411.1:15930580-15950656 GCF_000276665.1 Chinchilla lanigera
GCTCCGCGGGCGGCGCAGACGCGGTCACGGCTCGGAGCTGCCCGCCGCGGCGCCCCGCGGGCTGCGGTCGTCTCTGAGTCCGTGCACGACTCCTTACCTCGTCCTTAGGAAACAAATTGAACAAGCCCGGTTTTCGTACGGGTCGTTTTCGGTAACTGACAGGCCACCGTAGTCTGCTGACACGGTTGTGTCATGTCTGGAAGAAGTAATTTTGTAGGAGAACCTCCGGCCCCTCTGCAGACTCCCAAGAATCTTTGGTTTGCGGCAGTCCGAGGAGCTGCTGTAATCTCAGCAATTGGAATTTGGATGCGGGGTTTTCAGTCGCTGGAGCCGCCAAACCTCTAGAAGTATACACACAATGGGAAAGCAAATAAACGTTTACTTCCCTGATGAGTTCATCCCTAAGCCTTAATTTTTTATTTTTCAATTTTAATAGCTGGATTCTTTCAACAAGTGAATGTCGTTTATATTTGTCAGGCAAGTTTAATCTTGTGCTGCTCTATTTTTCCAGATGATGTAATCTTCGTTCTGTGATACTTAAGATTCAATCATCATCACCAGGTTAAGGGGAAGACAAATGCTTTAATATTCTTTAGTCCGTTTTTTCCAGCGTCAGTGATTTTATTCTAACAGTTCCATCTCTTGTGGCCTCTGCTGTTAGGCTCTGTTCTTTTCTGCCTCTGGGGGCTTTTTTTTTTTTTTTTGCATTTGGTTAGGGTTTTGTTTTAGGGAGGGGAGAGGTCCATTGCCATTGGATGAAAATCTGGATTTGTCTTTAATCAGGTTTATAAAGATTGTGGAGACTCATCAGACTTAATAAGTCAACGATAAAGAGTAAAGAGCAGTTTAAGAGTTTGAGTATAACTTACAAAGAAAGCTCTGAGAACTGCACCAACATCCAATTTCAAGTGCTCAGTTTTAGCAAGATTAACTGTTTCATCTAAAAATGGAATTTATGTTGATTCTCTTTGCAAGCCAAGACGCTTCTACCTTGTTTTATTGTGTTGTAGTTGTTTATGCCTATTTTTTTCCTTTGGTTTTTAAAATTGTTTGAAGAAGTTAAGCTAAATATCAAAGTAAAATGTTTATTCTGTAAAGTTCTTTTTTGTTTGATTAGGTGTTTGGTGACCAGTAAATCTGCCTGATTGAACTGGTGGAATCGAATTTAGTAAGTTTGTGTAACAGTTGGCTATTTAACCATGGTATTAAGATTTGTTTGATGCTCTTCATAAAGGATTAGGAGTTAAGACTTTTAAAGTAGATAGTTCAGGCCTAAAGATCAAGATAATCTATGCAAAATAATCTCAGCTCTGCCTGAAGAATTGCCCTGTGACCTGCGGCATGACACTTTACTCTTTCTCGAAATCACCCTTCCTAAAAGATCACTCACCTACCTCACAGGGTTGTTGTGAGGATAACTAACAAGTCCCTGGCAACTTCCCTACCAATACCATGCTTACAAATTACGTACATGTACTAAATAGCTTAGCCGTGAGTAAGCCTTAAGGTATAAATCCTAACAAATTTTGAAGAACTAAGTATTCGTTTCTTTTTTAAAAATTTTTGCTGTTAAAAAATTGGGGAAATGTTCTAGTTCATTCTTTGCACCAAATTAGTATAATAATTGTACGTGTACACCAGCTGTAGAAACATAGAACAAAACCTCTATCCATAGTTTAAAGGCTTTGATGTAGATTGTGGATGCATACGTCAGGGAACCTGTTTGATATTTTCCTACTAGGACTTTTGGTTGTTGTTTTGCTCTGATACAGGTATTTCTTTCTAGGTAATCGTCTTGGGAACCCCTGCAGAAGAGGATGGGGGTGGCAAGATTGATTTAATTGAAGCAGGTGCTTTTAAGAACCTGGATGTTGTTTTTATGGCCCATCCATCCCAAGAGAATGCTGCTTATCTACTAGATGTGGCTGAACATGAGTACGTAATCAAGCTGAAGATAACCTTCTTAGTGGAAGACAGGCTGTGGAGTGCTTCTATGTCTAAGTCAGAGATTAAATTTTCACGTTTACACGGTTAAAAAGTAAATTGAGTTTGGCACAGTAGCATGTACCTGTAATCTCAGCTACTCAGGAAGTGGGAGGATTACTTGAGGTCATGAGTTCAAAACTAACCTGGGAAATATCGTAAGACCCCATATATAAAAAAAACAAAAACAAAAAGTAAGTTGAAAGTTGATACGGTATCTTGACTTACACTGGATGACTTTTGGCTTTTATCAGAAATGGACTATTAAAATAATACCCTAAAACATAGGAATAATGTAGTTATCTCAGCATGGTGCCATACCCTGTAATCCAAGCACACTAGGAGGCTGAGGCAGGTGGATTGAGAGTGAGCCCCACCTAGACAGTGGGGGGACCCTGTCTCAAGATAAAAGGACTGGGGCTGTAGCTTGGTGTGAAGCCCCTGGGTTCAGTCCCTGATACAGCCAAAAATAAACAAAACAAAGAAAACAAAAAAATTAAAAAACAAAAAATATTGACAGTTACAGTCTATTTTGAACTCTGAAAAGTAAGATGACTTTTGGAAAATAGCTGTCCTTTGAAATGAAATTGCCTTTGTAACTGAAAAGATTTGTAAGAAACAGTTGGAAAGAAAATGTACCTCTCCATTTTATTTACTTTAATTTGGTTCTTGACAAAGAGGATAAATTATTCCCTGAGCCAGAATATAGAATTTGAATACCATTGTGAGTATAATCTGATTTTCAGACATTGTCTTAATTTCAAATGTCACTTTTTGTCTTCTGACCTTCCTTCCTTAAGACAGAATTATCAGCAGTTTTGTAGACTTAAAGAACCATCATAATACAGTGTAAAAGAAGACAAGATTCTTCTTTTGTGTACTATTTAACCTGCAGAAGGTTGAGCAAAATTCCCTTTCTCTTTGTTTGGAATGCTTTCTTTGTATCAGGCATGCTGTTACATAATAAAAGTATAAAGTATAACATAAATGAATTACAGTGCTTTTGCTATAAGTGACTTGTAAATCAAAATTTTAGCAATCAATTATTTTTGAATAACAGTAATTCTCCTTGGATTTTGTTTTGTTTTTGAAACGTGTAGTTCAGGCTGGCCTTAAACTCTCTACACAGGCCAGGCTGGCCTCAAACTCCGAGTGATCCTCCTGCTTCAGCCTCCTGAGTGCTGGGATTACAGGTGTATGCCACCATGCCCAGCTGGATTTTTTTTTACGTTAGGGATACTGGAGAAAGTAATTTCAGATGATGTTTTTCCTAGTGTGACTGTGAAATACTATGGAAAGGCATCTCATGCTGCTGCTTACCCTTGGGAAGGAGTAAATGCCTTAGATGCTGCAGTTCTTGCCTACAACAACCTATCTGTGTTAAGACAGCAAATGAAACCAGCCTGGAGAGCTCATGGTATGAATGTCAAATACTTCGCAAAACAGATGGTGTTTAATATATTTCAATGAAATATAATTATGTAATACTTGATTTTTTAAAAAAACACTTGGAAATAATTTATGTGCTTCATATGAATATTTTAAAAAATTTAATCATATTTTCAGAGAATGATGTGACCAGCTACTACGACGTTTATATATGGATAGGAAGACAGGACTGTTGTACATTAATATATAAAAGTTTTTATGTAGGTAGCTACATTCTTTCTGTGGGTATTTAAAAGTTGAAATTGATTTTCCCCTGTCTTAACAATGACAAGGTTTTGTCATTTCCTCAACCTAAGATGTAGTGATTACTGGTTTTATTTAAAACCAGAGTGCTATTAAATTCTGAATAAAATAATTTAAAATTATGTGTATCACCATAATATAAATGCAGTAATAAAGTAGTATCTCGAAGGTACAAATTTTATTTTTTAGTTTATTTCTTATGATTTAGGAAACTGTTATATATAACTATTCTTTCTTTATCTGATTTGCTGTAGGCTAAAGTTAGTCTGTAATGGAATTTTACCTGCTTCCTATCTAGATTATAACTTTGTGGGATTTTTGGGGGTTTTTTTGGTAGTGCTGGGATCAGGCCCAGGGCCTCACACATACTAGGCAAGCTCTCTGGTCCTCAGCTATGTCACACACCTCCTTTATAATTTCTGGACATTATCTAGATTCCTTACAATCTAGATAATTTAGAGAGAGTCAAAAAATATAGTCAATTTTTTTCCTATTTGGAAAATAATCATCCTCTGTATTAATTTGTACAACATGTCAATATCTTTAATTAGTATATTAGTAAAGCTAATAAATTTAAATTTTTTTATTTGAGTATATTTAAGCTTAAAATAACAATCACCGAGCTTAATTCCAGTAATTTGGTTCTTTTTATAGGTATAATAAAAAATGGTGGTGTAAAGCCCAATATCATTCCCTCTTATTCTGAATTAATTTATTACTTCCGTGCACCCTCAATGAAAGAACTTCGAGATTTGACTAAAAAGGCAGAAGATTGCTTCAGAGCTGCAGCTTTGGCCACAGGCTGTACAGTAAGAACTTTTCAGAGTTAATTATAATCAGAGGTATATATGTGGATTGGGGCTGTTTACATTAAGTTAGACTGAAACCTAAGTTACCTCTTTTTCATTTGGGTAATGGTTTTTGTTGTTGCCTTTGGTGCTGGAGGTTGAACCCAGGGCCTTATGTTTGTTAATGATGTCTCAAATATGCAAAATAGTTGGCTGAATAATGTGAATGTCTTTAATTATTATGCATCTTATTCAATGTCTGCAATATGAAAACTATAGGTCACTTTATTTATACAGTAATTACAATAATTTGGATGTGGTTACTGTTGCACTAGAACCCCTGCCTTTTTGCAGGTATATCCTTGTGTATTGGCAGATACACTTTTAGAATTGCTTCATATACGGTAGTGCCTAGATAGAAAGCTTTATGACAAAATCTACAAAAGCTGTTTTTGATGTAGTGATACGGAAAGTGTATAAACACTTATGGCTGGCTGGAATGGAAGTTAAAATAGACACAGAAGGTAGTCACAATGTTCTGTTGAGTTGAACAGTAAATTCAGTAATATTTAAGTATCAGACTATATGATATAAAGTAGGATAAGTTTTAGAATTATGTAAAATAAGAATCTTGCACTTAGTTTAGCTGGAGAGATAAGATCTTGTACCTGTGTCTCAGCCTTGCTAATTCTGTAGCCTTTAGAAGCATTTACTATCTCTGGACCTCTGTTTTCTTACTTAAAAACATCGAGATAATACCATTATCTATCTTAGGGTTCTAGTGAGAGTTAAATCAGACATTGTGAAGAAGTTAGAGCCCAGCCTTCATAGGTATTACTTAGATTTTCCTGTACTTACTGGTCTAGTGAAGTGTGATTTATTAACATAGCATTGTCTCACAGTAGCAGTAACTCCCAGACAGTGTATGTTAAGTGTTCTAGGAATAGCATAGTAAATGGCAGGAAGGATCTGAGATGGGAAAGCTGTGTTCTGGTCCTGCTAAGAGGAAGGTCTCATGGAAGACTACATCTGAATTGAGATTTGAAGGATGATTGTAATACTTTCAGATATGTGAAGGACAGAGTCGGAGCTCTCAGAGAGTGTAGTCAGCAAAGATAAGAACGTAAAATTTTATGTTGTGGTCTGTCTCCAGATGTCCCCCCAAAGCCTCATGCAGTTATGGGGGGTGGGCTTTTCCAGAGCATTTGATTGATTCATAATGCAATGCTGGGATTAAACGTGGGTGGCTTCTGGATCAACACATCAATTTGATTGGCACTGCCCTAATCCCAGTAGACGGGAAACTACATCAGGGACAGAAAGAAGCTTGTCTTGCTCTCTCTGGTTGTTGCTTTTGCTGTGTTCTGCCACCATAAACTGTTAACCCTTTACTGTGTGTCATCCTGCTTTGGAGCCAGTGGATTATGGACTGAAACTTCCACAAACTGTGAGCAAAATAAACCTTTCCTCCCTTAACTTGTGGGTGTCAGATATTTTGTCTCAGCAATGAGAAAAGTAACTAAGACACTTTATGTTCAGTATTTTAAATATTTACTTATAAAATTGTATTAGTTACTTTTCATTGCTGGGAAAAGATATCCAGTACCCATAAGTTAAAGGAAGAAAGGTTTACTTCAGCTCACAGTTTATAGAGACTTTAATTCATCGTTGACTGGCTGTAAGGCAAGGTGGTAGGGGAGAGGGGGGTGGCAGAGGAGAAACAGTCCATGGCAGGGTAGACAGGAAGTGGCGGCGGCAGCAAGCCTCCCTTTCCCTTTTATTCCATTCAGGCTACCAGCCTTTTGGATGGTGCCACTCACACCCAGGGTAGGCCTTCCTATTGTCTATACCTGAAACTATGCTAAACCAATCAGTGGACTAACTTAGTGCCACACACTCTTAATCCCAGTATTATATACGCTAAGTCCCACTAGCTCTGAAAAGCCCTACCTGTAAGTGCATGAAGCTTAGGGGAGGGAGAATCGAGATACAAACTACAATCAAATACATATTAAACTAATAGCTAATAGCTGAAAATGTACAATATTCCTTGAGTGTAGAGCTTATTGTTGTTAGATTTGAATCTATATTTTTAAAAGGCTTTTAATAATTTCTTACATTTTGACTGACTTGTAAGGTCTGATTAGGTTGGCATTGTTTCTACCTTAGATAGTGCCAAGAATAGATAGATGTGAACTCTGTTATTTTATGATTAATTTTTGCTGACTTTTTTGGTATCTAGTTTGAGAGAACAGTGCCCATTTTGATTTGATCACAATTAAGCCTATCACTGTGTGTAACTAGACGTACATAAACTGCTTCTGTGTTTTCATACACTTGAATTAATAAGTGACGACCATTACTGCCTCTTCTTCATTGTGAGGCTTTTGTATTTCTCAGGGTCCCTTTCAGACCAGGCGGTGGTGTCAGTGTCTGTTTGAATGCTGCATGTTTGTAATGCACAATTTCTTTCTTTTCAAGATGAAACCGAGAACAGTGTTCCTCACAAAGTGGTGATTTTTTGACCATCTGTATCAAGAAATTACTTGGGGTGCTTGTATCAAAATTGAAGTTTCTGGGTTCTCCCAAACCCTTTTTAGATGATTGAAGTTGGCACTTGTAGAAGTGTAGAGCTTGATGACATTATAAGGTTTGGTGCATATATAAGAAGATAGAGTTTTATGATCTCTCTTTATAAAAAATACAAAATATGCATTTTAAAGTAAGGGATTTCAGAGAATTTATATCTGGATGGGGAAGCGCCCACTCTTAACATCTCTCCCTGTTTGAACATGAGCCCTTGTTTGAAATTACTTAATTTTAGTTTTTTTATTTCAAAATCTGTTTTGTAATTTTTATTAGGTAGAAATTAAAGGTGGAGCACACGATTACTACAATGTTCTTCCCAATAAGACCCTATGGAAAACTTATATGGAGAATGGAAAAAAACTGGGTATAGAGTTCATTTCAGAAGATAAAATATTGAATGGCCCTTCAGGTAATTAAATTCTTTTATTTATTGAGCTATTTGAGGGAGAAAAATGCCATCTTTGGTCAAATGGTTTTGATTAATGGTTGGAGGTGAGGAGGTACTGCTGATGTTTTAAATGGTATTTTCACAAACTTCATAGGCAGAGGAAAGAAGCTAGTATACTCTTCAGTGAGTATAAAATGTCAGATTAACATTTGTTTTGAGCAACAGCCAACCCACTTTTTGGTCTACATTTAAATGTTCCTAGCATTTAAATTCACTTCTAATTTTGAAGTAAAATAATAAAATGGGAAATAGAATTTTAATTTGTTCTCAGTCATCACTATAAACAGGTTATTAAGTACATAGTTATCTGGGGCATTTTCAAATTCTGAGGAGTAACAGATGGTTATTAGAATTTAAATAATCGTACTTGGGTTTATTTTAGATTTATTTCCTTTTCTAAGTATATTATTACTAATCCATTTGGAAGTTAGGGATATATCTCCTAAATATAATAAATATTAATGAAGTAGACCTCAAAGGACTTGGTGATAAACATGGTGTGTCATTGTCATTCACTGAGAAAAGTAATTCAAGAACGGACCTGGACCAGGCGGGTTGGTATATAGTTAGCATGTTAAATTTGAGGTGCTTATGTAATTTCTAAGTGGAACAGTTCATCAGCCTAGCACGTTTGAGTCTGGAACTCTGAAAGATGTCTAGAGTGGAGGTTTATGAATTGTTAATATGTGGATGTAATTGAAGACTGGTGTTAATGAGATTGTCTGAGTTCACAGAGGAAGAAGATGCCCAAAGTGAAATATTGGCATCAGTAGCATTTATGATACGGCAAAGAAAGGATCTTGAGAAGGAGACAGAGTAATCAGAGAAAGCCAGATAGTGAGGGAAGAGGGGAGTCATGGAAACCAAAGGAGTAGAGAACTTCTAGAACAGGAATAAATATGTCAGGTGCTGAAGAGACTGAATAACGTAAGTGTGGTCTGTATTGGACTAGCAATAAGAAATTTATGGATGGTCTGGAAGACACAGTTGAACGCTGGGTGAGACCAGATGCAAAATCTGACTTTTTTACCTATTGTATTTATTGTTTATTGAGACAGTGGAGCTAGCAAAGAGTCTTCTTCTTCAAGAAAGTTAGCTTTAAAGTAAAATAGAACAGATGCAAACTTGTGGGAGACATGCAGTAGATTTTTAAAAGAAATGCTTGTCAAAAGTAGGTGCAGGTAAATATTTAGGAAGGAGGGCAGGAGTTGAGAGACATCCTCCTGAAGAAGCTGTTGGTAGTACATGGTGAACCTTGAGGTGGTTGGCTGGAGGACTGCTAGAGAATTGCTATGAAGAGGAGTTGGCCAGGGACATCAGAGGGGTGTGTATATGCGCACACGCATTTCCTAAACAGCATTGAGAATTCAGTTCAGTACTAAAGATCGTGAATTAGTTGTCAAGGCAATTTCATGGTTCCGCACTTATCCCCTGGCATGTTTGTGCATTCTAGCTATAGGCAGGGAAAAATGTGGTCAGATTCAGCCAGGGTTTGCCTTATATATAAAATAGACAAAACAGTAGCAAAAAGAGGGTGGCACATGCCTATAATCCCAGCACTTGAGAGGCTGACGTAGGAAGATCACAGTAAGTTTGAGGCCAGCCTGGGCTACATAGTCAGTTCAAGTCCGGCCTGGACTACATAGCAAGACCCTGTCTCAAAAAAAAAAAAAAAGGCTGTGCTTGGCTGCGATTTCCAGGCTGGGGTCAGGTCCACAAGTAAGATGCTAAAATATGCAGTAGGCTTTTGTCCATGTTGTCGGTGCTCTACTATCTTGTGTATGCCCAGCGTATGGAGCCATTTCTGGCACGAAGTGCTTAGTGAATGTTTCCTAAAGTGGTCCGCTTCTATAGAGCCTCAAAGCCTGGTCTTGGTCTGCCTTTACCACATAACTGGTAACTATGAGACCATGGGCACATTAGTTAATGTCTGTAAACCTGGGTTTCCTCCTTTGTAAAATGAGAACTGTTCAAAATATTAATGAGAATAGCATGTAGAATTATGTTTAGAACATATTAATTCTAGATAAATGTTAGCTGCTATCAAAACATATTTTGCTTTCATTCCCTTACTACTTATTCTTGTGTAGTCTAGCTTTGCCTGGCAATGTTTGATGCGTAAGCATTCTGTAAATATACACTGAGTGGACATAGGGATTTGTCTTTACTAGAATGTACTCAACAAATATTAATGTCAGTCACGTAAAAGGCTAGATGCATGATGATTTAAAATACATTGCTTACCTTATTGAGCCTGTTGATCTGGTGTGTAAGACAGGCATTAACTAATAATTCAATGAATGGAAAACTAAAACAGAAAAGTACTATAAATTAGGAAGTCAGTACAATTCTGTGACAGCCTTTGCTAGGGCAGCTTGGCCTTACGAGGGAGGTAAAAAGTAAAGCTTCTCCAAGGATATGGTGTTGAACCTGTATTTGAACAGTAAGGAATAATGTTGGTAAAGACAGGGTACCTGTGCAAGGTCTGGGGGGGGGCAGGGCATGATGAGGGTCTGGAGCAGCTGGATGCTAGAGGCGAAGTGCGAGCTTGTTATGAGATCAAGTTAGAAAGGTGAATGGAGTCAGACTGTGTAAGATTGAAAAAAATATTAGCAGATGGAGTAGATGCTGCTAGACCAATTAGGAGACCATTACATTAGTTCAGGAAGAAATGATCTAACGTGGACCGCTTAGGAAAGGAAGACAGGTGTGAAGGTGATGAGAAGTGTTATGATTCTGAACTATTTGAAAAGTATTGCTAACAAGTGGACAGAGGAAGTAGGCAGAGAGATCATGAATTAGTTTGGATATTGTGGTGGATTGACAACTGGTGGTCAACTCATAACACCCAGCTGAAGTGGAGCAGTGTGGTGCTGGGTGTGGGAGGCCCACCTGAGGATTGTTGCCAGCAGCATAAGAGGCAGACCTGGAAAAGAGGAAGAGATGCTGTTAGGAACATGGAGGACCTTGTCATGCTGGCCTTCCTGATAGGAATGTTGCTGTTCTCATCATCGAAGGAGCTCGGGACTTTGTTGTCACTGGGAATGGCTGTAGTTCTTTCATGGGAGCTCTGGTCCTTACTTTGAGCATCGCTTCCTGGCTCTGGAGGGGAAGATGGTGCTCTGCCGGTCTCCTGGAGAAGCTTGTTGTGCTGGCTTTCCTAATACAAATTCAGGTGTTCTTATTGTCGTCGTCACTGAGGATGGCTGTGGTACCTTTTGGGGGAACTCGGGTTGTTACTTTTGAGCGTCATGTGAGCATCGCTTCCTGGCCGCAGTGTGGATTCCTCAACCTGCTAGCACAGACTTTCTAGCTTCCACCGCTGACCTTTAGGCCTTCCCAGTGCAGATCCGCGAAAACAGACTTGTGTGAGACATTGTCATGAGTCCTTGGCCTCCAGTTGGACTCGTAGGGGGCACTGTGATGGGCTCTAGGTCTTTAGCTGGAATCATGGAGGACATTGTCATGGGATCCAGGCCCTCAGCTGGATTCTGTAGGTCTTTAGTGTGTGGACAGATTTCCTGCACTCTCTGTGACTCTTTGGGTAACTCTTACAAAATAATCTTATAAAATATGTTTCCTGTTTTGTTTCTTTTGTGAACCTGACTGCAACAGATATGTTTGAAATACTTACATCCAACAAAAGATACCAGGTTGGCAATTAGATGTACAAGCATGGAGCTTAAAAGAGGCTAAGAATTACTTAATTTGAGTTGGTGGTTATTTGAAGCAATACTCACGGACAGAATCTCCAGAAAAAATGAAGTTTAAGAAAAGAAAGGGGCCTGGAATTGAGCTTTGAATAAGTAACGCTTCATGGTCAGAGGAGGCTGTCCCGAGACAGAGAAAGGAAGGGCCATCAGCATTCACAGATGAGAGGAAAAGGAGCAGGCAACGGTGGAGTGCTACCGGGAGGCAAGTGAGCGTAGCTGTTGGGTGGGCAGGCAGGTCCCGGGAGACTGTCCAAGGAGCTGTGGGCCAGCGGTGGAGGTGGAAGCAAAGCAGCGGAAGGGGAGGCAGCGAGAGCATGAGCACACGGACAGCTCTCTAAGAAGTTCATTTCTTGTGTGAGTGTGGGTGTCTTTTTGAGAGAGGGTTTCACTCTGCAGTTTAGGCTGGCGTTGAACTCACTTTGCAGCTCAGGCTGGCCTCAAACTCACAGTGATCCTCCTGCCTCAGCCTCCCAAGTGCTGGGATTACAGGTGTGCGCTACCATGCCTGGCCAAGAAGTTCACTTCTTTAGGTCTAACAGGGCAGAGAACTATAGCTGAGTACAGGCTTCTGGTTATAATTTCATCGTTCAAAAGTATTTCACCAAGGGGGCTGGGGATTTAGCTCAGTGGCAAAAGTGCCTGCCTAGCAAGCGCAAGGTCGTGAGTTCGGTTCCCGGTACCGGAGAAAAAAAAAAAAAAAAGTATTTCACCAAATAATCTGTTTTGCACTTTGTGTATTCCAAGGATCTACTGATTTTGGAAATGTTACTTTTGTGGTTCCTGGAATTCATCCATATTTTTACATTGGATCTGATGCATTGAATCACACTGAACAATACACAGAAGCGGCAGGTAAGGTTCAGACATGAATGTTTGGTGTGTGCTTTTTCCCCCGGCAGTAGCTTTCTTATTTCACTACCTACTTGGAGAGGCGATTTAGATATTGAGAGATAACTTGAGGAATTAAATTAATCTTTAGTAACTATGGGGATACTTTAATTCATTTTTTCTCTTTTAGGATCACAAGAAGCTCAGTTCTATGCTTTACGTGTGGCCAAAGCTCTGGCAATGACTGCATTGGATGTTATTTTTAAACCAGGGCTGCTGGAAAAAATCAGAGAAGACTTTAAATTGAAACTTCAAGAAGAAGAGTTTTTAAATACAGTAGAATGAAAGGAAGACTTGGAAGTCATTTATGAATCATTAAGAGAAAGTGATAATTTTTTCTTTAATCTTTTTAATGAAAATGTTTATTTTTCAATCTTAATGGCAGCAGACTTTTTTATGTGATAAGTAAGGACAAGATGTAGAGAAAACACATATCTAAAATGAAAATATTCGCAAGTCTATACTTGCTGGAATTGTGGTATTTCAGGAGTATGTGATACCATTTCCTAACCAAGCTGGATGATATATGATTTATCACTGAGAATGTTTTATAAATTTATATGTTGTATATTTGTAAAGGTTCAAACAACTTCAAACCTTGTATTGACACGTACGAAAGAATTTCATGGTAGGAGTGGTAAACATATTCTCTAAAGTAGTTCTAAAGTTCATGTTCTAAATTTAGGCAAAGTTTATTTCAGATAATTGACTATCATTGATTTGGTTTAGAAGAACTCTTCATTTGTAATAAAAGTAGACTTTTAATCAGAAATGCTTATGAGACACAAGTAGAACCTTGGGTACAGAGACTAAACTTTCATTTACCATTTGAAGGAAAATGAGAATGCTGTTTTTTTACATGTAGCTAACTCTAAGAAGACATTAAATGCAACGTGTGGTAACAGAAAACAACTTCAGCCCAACGGGATTGCAGTCTCCCTCTACGGTGTGAGCGTGGCAACCCAGGACGCTCTAGGAGGACTTGAAAGAGGAGCACAGGCTGCATCTACTTTGCTCTCTGAAGTCTTCAGTGTCCCCAGTAGTGCCTTCCACTCGTTGTTTAGAATTTTTTTGGCGGAGGTACCAGGAATCGAACTCAGGATCTCGCACTTGCCAGGCAGGCGCTGTGCCACTGAGCTACATCCCTGGCCCTCAGTGCCTTCCATTCGAAAGCCCACCTGGCTCGCCTGACCGCACAGAACCCTGAGCCTCCTGAAGTCTCATGCTAGCCCAGTATTTATTAAAAATTAAAAGTTTTTCATGGCTCCTTAGGGTGAATTTCTTGAACATGATAAAAGAATGTGAAAACATACCTGGTGAAACATATTTTATGCTGCAATTAAAGCTCTGATGTACTTTATTGTAAGTGGAGGTCTTGGACAGAAGTGAAAGAGGAAGGAAAGTATGCATTTGTCTTCGTAGGTGCCGGCAAGTCATTTGGGCCCCCTGATCTGCCAGGTTGCCACTTGGAAAGTTAGGTGAGGTCACCTCTCCTGACAGTGTTCAGATACCCCCTACTTCCTGCTCTATCTGAAATTACTTAAATTTCCAAGAAAGAGAGGGGTTGTCTCTGGAAGGGTTAGTTAAGAATTGCTCTTCTTCTATGTTGGAGTCTGTAGATAACAGCTTGATTAAACAAACAGCCTACTTTCTTTTCTTAATCAGTGTGCTAAGAATAGTTTTTATATTTTTAAAGATTGTAAAACAAAACCAAAGCAACAGACTGATCAGGGTAACCTAGAAAACATAAAATATTTATTATCTGCCCTTAAGGGAAAAGCTTGCCAGCTCTTATTCTTTTTTTGTTTGTTTGTTTTTTGTTTTTTGTTTTTCTCCGGTACCGGGAACCGAACTCACGACCTTGCACTTGCCAGGCAGGCACTTTGCCGCTGAGCTAAATCCCCAGCCCCTCAGCTCTTATTCTTTGTAGTAAAATAAAACCTATTTCTCTTTATGTCATATCAGATTTTACCCTGGGATAAAATTTAAAGGTTCTGTATTGAAAACACCAAAGAAAGGAATTTAGATGTCCTGACATGTTGGCCTTGATTAATATAGTTCACTAGCAGTTTTGTAATATACAGTAAAAGTTTCTTGTCCTCATTTAACCTTTGGGTCACACTAGGATACAGTTACCCTGCTGCCCTAGGATTTTCCTCTGTGCAAGCAGTTGTCTAACTCTTTATATCACATTTAGAACTTGATCCTGCATGCAAACCACTGTCTGTGGATAGACAACCATTGTAAATGGATTTATCCTTCAGAATATGGTCACAGATTTATCGTATCAAAGTTGAACTGCTAATCTGTACTGTCTAGAAGTATGGCTTTTTAATCTTCGACATTTTACGTTAACTGTTATTTCATATAATTGATTTTTTTAAAAGTCTTTTTTTTTACTTTTCTTATACCAATGAGTTTATCAAGCTGTGTTACAACTAGAAGTATAAAATACATGAATTCTGGAGTAAATTCCTGTATCCTTAGGCATGAACTACAGCTGATCTTCATGATGTCATTCAAATTTAGGAGACTGCTTCTTTTGTAATTATAGCTTTTCTTTTGGAATAAATTTCTTTACCCTTGTACTTTGGTTTTGTTGTTTTGTTTTTTGGTACTGGGAATCAAACTCAGGATCCTGAGCTTTCCAGGCAGGCACTGTGCCACTGAGCTATACCCCCGGCTACCCTTTTACTTTAAAGATTTGTTTCCGAAGTGACTGTTAAACTTCCATTAACACACTTAGCTTAGGTTACCATTGTTCATTGGTCTTCACATTGTGGATTAAATTTTCAAAGATTCTAGAATGTAAGGAAAGAAGTGCTAGATTACATGTGACCCTTTTAGATAAAGGTTCTATTTAACTCTTTATTCCTTTTTTTAAAAACAGGATCTTGCTAGGTGATGCTCCTGCCTCAGCCTCCTGAGTGGTAGGATTATAGGCATGCACCCCCATGCCTGGCTCAGTTCATTCCTTCATTCACTCAGATTTTTGGGACAAGGTCTCACTATATTGTCAAGTTTGGCCTCAGTCTCACAATCCTGTCTCCACTTTCTGAATAGCTGGGATTAGAGGTTTGTACCACCACACCAGGTGTGGTTCTCTATTCTTAAAAGATGAATGTTTATTTTGAAGAGTTTACAAAAAAAGACTTTTTTTCTATAGCACTGCGAATTGAACCCAGGGCCCCACACATACTAGGCAAAGAGTTCTGCCACTGAACTACACCCAACCCTTTTTACTTTTTGAGACAGGCTCTAGCTGAGTTACATAAGCTTACCTTGAATTCGGCAATCCACCTGCCTCAGCTTCTGGAGTAGCTGAGATTACAGCTATGTGTGACTGTACCCCACTGACAAACACTTTTTAAAATAGTACTGGGGATTGAAACCAAGGCCTTTGCACTTACCGCATCTCCAGCCCTTTATTTTTATTTTGAGTTGGGATGTCACTAACTGCCCGTGCCAGGCTCAGATTTGCAGCCCTTCACCTCTGCTCCCGAGTTCTGAGATTACAGGCCTGTGCCACCATCCCTGCTGAGTAAGACTTTTTGTTACTTGTTAGGTAAACGGTGATGACCCAGTAAAACTCAGCCAGTCCAGATTTGAGGTTCTGAGACCTCCCTGCAGTGGCTACGAGAGGAAACGTCTGCCTCAAGTATATTAAGTGACCTTTTATTGTAGGCTGAGGGCAAGAATCAGTGAGATGAGACGAGGTGCATAGCAACTGTCATGAGGCAACTGGTCGTCATACCAGTGGCTAATGTGTAGTTGTCCCGGGTGCTCCTTTACCTAGGCTGCAGGATGTAGGACAGGCTGTGATTGTTCTCGGAGCTCAGGGACCCGGGCAGCTGGGAACAAAGTGGGAGTCAGACCTATCATTTCTCGGACCTTTTACGGGCAATGAACAGGGTAAGGAGTTGGGTATGCAAGCGTGGGTGCTCACTGAGCTGCTTCAAGCCGCATTGGGGGCGAAGTTGTGGGGCTGATACCAACTACTGGTGAGGAACGGCAGTGACCACTTGAAAAGCGACCGAAACATTTGTGTTTGGGTGAAGCTAGACAGGGTCTGGAAGAGACAAGGGGCAAATGTGAATAGGAGTATTGAAACAGTAGGTCCAAGAAGGATTTGAGCCAGGAGCTCAGGAAGGGGTCAGCCAGCTAGGAAGGGTCCAGGACAAGGCCTGATTTTATAGGGTGGTGGCTTGATCACACAGCATTTTGATGCCATCTTGTATGAGTCTGGACATGTTGGTGAAGAAACGGCTTTGAAATAGCAGATAGGACATGGCAAAGCTGGCTGGGGAAATAAGCAGGACCTGTAAATTACAAGACCCCAGGGCAGCACGAGGTAGCTCTCAGGACCCCTATGTAGGACTGCTCGTGAGGTGCCACGAGGAGGTGCCGTGAGATGTAGATGCCATGATAGAGATGTCCCCAGAGGCGAGATGTACTTTTGTTGTTACTTTTCATCCTTTTCTCTCTCTGTTGGGCCTAAGTTTGCTCAGCAGAGCTAGTTCTTCCTTATCCCTTCACCCCTCATTTTGAAACAGACTTTTGGCACCACTTCCGGCGTGTTTCATCCAATTCTTTGTTCTAGAAAGGAGACGTGGAATACTTTTGTTCGGGGAGCCATTTCTAGAGAAATCACCAGACAACAGATTTCCTGAAAAGTACAGAGTCCTCCCTTCTCTGCAGCAAGCGAGTCTAGACTTCAGCTGTTCTGGAGCACAACAGCAGCCAGCGAGTCTACTTGACCTTGCAGGTTAGTGAGTCCAGTAGAGGGACGGTAGAGAAATGCTGAAGGGATGGGGAAGTTTAGTTACGTAAGGCAGACCAGGGTGGTCAAGGGTGGGAGTGTCATGTTCTGGGCAGTAGGAGGTAACTGTGTGCAGTAAAGCAGTGAATGAAATAGCTTTGTGGACACATAGGGGTCACAAGACAGGTTTTAACTTTGTAAATGCTGCTATCTCTTGCGCAACTAGAGGTCTAAGTGGTCCTGCTTCTGGTGTCTTTGTTCTTATGGAAGTGTCCTGATTACATGTTTTTATAACTTCATTTTTCATACCCTGTATGGAACGCCTTTTTCTCAAATACCAGTTTAGGATTATGTTAAATTAATAGACTTTAAAAAGGTAAATCTAAATTAGTGGTCTAAATATAACTACAAATTGGAAATTAACTCTGTAGTGAGTTAATTTTGAGCAGGCATAAGAGTAGGACCTATATTAAAAGAATTAATTGTTTTAGGTTGAGTATTCCTTATCTAAAATACTTGGGATAAGAAGTGTTTTGGATTTTGGATATTTTTGGATTTTAAAATATTTGCGTATACATAATATCTCTTAAGGATTGGATCCAAGTCTAACCACAAAATTCCATTGTTTCATATACATTTCTACAAAAAGCCTGGAGTAATTAATTTTGTACAAAATCTTTTGTGTTTTAACTACAATGCATCACACGAGGTCAGTTATGGAATTTCCTGTTTCTGCCATGTTGGTGTTCAAAATGTTTTACATTTTGGAGCATTTTGAATTTTTGATTTTCAAACTGTGGTTGTTCAAACCATGCTATTAATTACTGTTGTCTGCCCCCTAAGATTGAGTATAGCTAATGTTAAGCTTCCTCTTAAAATCTGTGAACTGCTATTTAGTCTTAAATTCTCATATGAGCCTCTCAGGAAAATTATCCCTTAAATTACTTCTCTCTGTAGGACTCATTAAGTGCTCTGGAATTTAGTATACAAGAGAGCATGTGGGGGGCTGGGGATTTAGCTCAGTGGCAAAGCGCCTGCCTGGCAAGCGCAAGGTCATGAGTTCGGTTCCCAGTACCGGAGAAAAAACCAAAAAAAAAAAAAAAAAAAAAGAGCATGTGTTGGATTTACGATTACTTGTGTAAACCTAAAGCGTTTTGATCTCTCACAATACCCCAAAGTAATTTATGAATATTTTTTTGACATTTTAACTGTTATAATATCAACTTTCAGGTTCAATGAACTTTTGTTGAACAATGCCTGTTTCTAAGCACTGGATGAAAGAAGAAAAGTAAGATAAAGTCCATACTCAAAGCTTTTGGTTGATGCGATGTGGAGGAGCACCATGTCGCCCTCCCGCAGACCCAAATCTGATTGTGTTTGTGAGCCGTACAGGCTGTATGGAGGTGATTGCCTTTCGGTTTGAATAGCTAGTCTGGCCGAGGCTGTGTACTTGTCTTCTTGGAAGCAAGCAGGTGGTGTGTTGGGCTAGCATTGCTCCTTGCCAGGAGCCGCAGCTGAGCCCGGAGAAGCGGGCAGTGACACTGTGGGGCTGAGATGTGAGATAACATCTCTGTTAAGGCCTGCGTGACTCCAGAGAAAATTCCTTCCCAGAACTGACTACAAAACAGGTTACTGTTTAACCACAACCTGAATCTGGCTGCCCTGTTCCTCACACAAGAATGCTTTGTTCTTTCTCTTACAAGCTGTGCCTGCGTACGCATTTTCCCCCGTGCGTTCAGCCGCAACCCTTTCATCTAAATCCCTGGCCTATGTGTAAGCAATAAATACTGAGGTTCTGGCTGCTTCATGGCCTTTGTTCCCCGTGAACGCTGGCCATCCCAGATCCCCACTGCATTGCTCTTTGTCTCTTGCTCTTTCTTTCTGCCGTGCACCATAGCACCTTGCAGGAAATTGGGGACTCCAGGGGTCCCTAATACGTAAACTCTTTTTTAAGTTAATTTTGTTGATACATTTTAGATATACATAATGATGACATTCATCATATACAATTTGAACCTGTACATGATATATCTTGATTCTTTTTCCCCTTTCCCTCCCCTTACTTTGACCCCTCTTCCCCTCCTTATTTACAGAAGCATTATTTCCATTTTTTCCTTCTCCCTTCCTTTGCCCACTTCTAGTTCCCCTTCCCATTTGAACATTTTCTTAGTTCACAATATGTATTATATATTTTAGTCCTTATTTATACTTTTGGTTTCTCTCCAGAGAAACCACGTGATATTTGAATAGGTGTGTATTATTTCACTTCAGACTATGGTCTCAAGGTGAATCTACTTACCTAGAAATATCTCAAGCTTATCCTTTAGGGCAGAGTAGTACTCTGTTATATAAAAATACCACAATTTCTTCATCTGTTCATTAGTTGATGGATATTTGGACTGTTTCTAAGATTTAGCTTTTATAAACTGTACTGCTATAAACATGGGTATACATACATTGCTGTGGTATGATGCTTTTAATTCTTTGGGGGAAGATTCCAAGAAGAGGAATACCTGAGTCAAATGGAACCACAAACTAGTTTTTTGACGAATCTGCACCCTGATTTCCACAGTGGTTGCACCAGTTTACGCTCCCACCAATAGTGGAAAAGGGTTCCTTTTCCCCACAACACCACCAGCATTTTTATTGGTTGATTTCTTGATAAAAGCCATTCTTTCTGGAGTGAGGTGGAATCTTAGCATTGTTTTTATTTATATTTCTTGAATGACCAGGGATATTGAACATTTTTTCATATATTCATCATTTCTACTTCTTTGTCTGAGAAGTGTCTGTTCATTTCAGATATCTACTTTTGGATAGGGTCTTTAAATTTTGGGGGTCTGATTTTTTTGAGTTCTATATATATTTTAGATACTAGCTCTTTGTCTGAGGAGCAGCTGACAAGAAATTTTCTCCCACTCTGTACATTGTCTCTTCACTCTGTTGGTGGCTTCTTTTGTTGTGCAAAAGCTTTTTAATAGGATGAGACCACAGTTGTTGATTCTTTGTGCTATTTCCTGAGTGATTGGGGTTTTGTTCATAAAGTCTTTGCCTCCACCTATGTCTTCAAGAATTCTACCTACTCTATCATCCAGCAGATTTAGTGTTTCTGTTTTAATATTTAGATCTTTGACCCACTTCAATATTAGTTTAGTGTATGGTGAGAGTGTATGTCTTTGGCATATGGGAAGCCAGTTTTTCCAGCACCATTTGTAA
>NW_004955411.1:15956227-16005188 GCF_000276665.1 Chinchilla lanigera
TGTAGACTGGTGAAACCCCTGTGGAAATCAGTTTGGAGATTCCTCAGAAAACTAGGTCTAGAGGTCCCATTCAACCCAGCTATTCCCCTTCTGGGTATTTTCCCAGAAAAGCTGAAAACATCATATCACAGTGATATATGTGCACCCATATTCATAGCAGTGCAATCTGTAGTTGCTAAATTGTGGAAGCAACCCAAATGTCCATCCACTGGGGATTGGATAAAAAAGTTGTGGCATCTTTATATAATGGAATATTACTCAGCTATAAAGAAAAATAAACTCGAGGCTTTTATAGGTAAATGGTCACAACTAGAGACCATAATCATGAGTGAAATAAATCAGACCTGCATGTGTAAGCAACATATTGTCCCACCAGTGTAAGAACTTGAAAGAGTGAATAAAAACTAGGACATACAAACATTGTGAAACGAAAGGAAACTACTCAAAAGTAAAGAGCAACTGGGATGAGGGAAAAGAGAAAAGAAAGAAAGGTAAAATTATGTATATATGTATATACAGGAAAGCTAACATAGTTCTACTACTGACTTCTATCACTTTATTGAAAGGATCAGTTAATGATTAATTATTTTGATCAATCTTGCATTTCTATATATGTTTTCCTGAATAACCACTTTGAAGTTATCAATATGTAATACAACAACCATTGTTAATTCCCTGTCACCTTGTTTGTAATTCAGTATTGCTTGTACTATTCTTGTGCTACTTTGTAAATGGTTGTCTGTCTCTGAATATGTTTTCATTCTTTTACTTCTAAAATAAAAAAAGATAAACCTTATAATAAACTACTTTTTAACTCACTGCAGCCATATAGTCTGAGCAATTACATAGTTTAAGGATGGTGCATTTTGATATGTGTGAAGTTAATATTTTCAAGTAAGCAGTCAGTCTCTGCTTCCATCAGATTATAAGTTTTTTGTAATATCTTTATAGACACATGTTAAAATGTGTATGAAAGAATCTAAAATGTTAATAAGTTTATCTAATAGCTTTTGTCTTCATTTTTTAATGACATATGAAGAATTGACATAATTACCTCAATATTCCCTACTATACTATACTTTCTGTTACTCATCAGTATTCTAGATATTGGTTTTCTCTTCAACTGTATAAATGTCATATATTATTCATATGAGAATTTAAAAAGAATAGCCAAGCATTTTTGTTTAAAAATTAATGTTTTTCTAGAATTAAAGATGAAAAATGCAACTTTACATGTTAGATATATAGTTCTACTATTAAATTTAAGTTTCTAGTTTTAAAAATGATCCAACTTCAGTACAAAGTAATGCTATGTAATAATGCACATGCAATAGGACAAATTTTTAGATTTTTATCATTGGTTAAAGAATAAGTGCCTCAGCTGGGTAGGATGGCACACGCCTGTAATTCCAGCACTCTAGGAAGCTAAGGTAGAGGATCTCAAGTAAAGCCCAGGCCGGGCAACTTAGAAACTTAGTGAGATCCTGTGGGTATGTGTGTGAAGGGCTGATGGGTGTGCTGGAGATATGGCTGGGGTGCAGCTCAATGCAAAGTCTCTGGATTCAATCACCAGTACTGGAAAATGAAAAGTTCCTCATAAAGAAAAAATTTCCCTGACTAAACTGTTTAAAGTTTACACTTTTTTATTTTTCATAATTAAAATGTAAGATTAGCTTTAGTTAGCTTAGTGAATCAAAGTTTCCAATTATCTTAAGAAACCTTAGAAATACAAAATAAAATCAAATATTAGGTCAGGGTCTTAAATAGACAATAATCTTATTTAGTTCAGAGACAGAGTAGCCATTGCCACAGTGGATGAACAATTGCATTTGAGAGAGTTTGAATTCTTACATATTTGTTGTGTCATTT
This sequence comes from Chinchilla lanigera, assembly GCF_000276665.1. Classification (NCBI taxonomy): domain Eukaryota; kingdom Metazoa; phylum Chordata; class Mammalia; order Rodentia; family Chinchillidae; genus Chinchilla; species Chinchilla lanigera. The sequence continues at coordinate 15,958,097 of NW_004955411.1, forward strand.
ATTACTGATAATATTTTATTAGCATGTACTACTAATTTCTATTGGTTTATGGAAAGAAACAATTAATGCTTTTTCTTTTTTTTTTTTTTACCAATTTTACGGGCTTATATCTGGTAATCTGAACAACTACCTTGAGGACAACAGTATGCAATATAACAACCATTGTTGAATTCCTATCTTATTTTTTGAAATTCTGTATTGCTTCTAATGTTTTTATTTTTATTCTCTTTAAAATGAAAAAAGAAAAAAATGCATCTTTTTTGCTTAAATATACCTTATTCAAGGTATATCAAACTATGTAAGTCCATACATAGTTACCGCCTATAAGTGATACAGATTTAGGATTAATGGTGACTTCATAGCACATTATCTGACCTGAAACATTCTTTGAGAAGATTGTGTATTGTTATGCATCTTAAAAGAAGAAGAATCTTAAAAGAGTTTAATGTGAGCCTAAGTAGCCTGTGACTGCAAACAAAGTTAAAGTGTGCTCCTTGCTTAAGAGATGGGTAGGATGCCACCTTTGAAGGAGTGAACTTAGATGTTGTTGGAACCTAACACTTTAAATGAATGTGCAATCCCCATTAGTCTCTGATAGTTTTTTAGTGATACTAAATCATTCAGCTATAAGAGATGAGACAGTTATCTATAGCTGCTGTGGTAGTCAATCTTGACTGTCAATTTAGGATTGATTTAGGACCTGTGTACAGGATTAGTGAAGCACACTTTTGGGTGTGGCCTTGGGGAGATATACCTGGTGATCTTGGGGACTATACCTAGTCCCTTAGCCCGTTCCTCTAGGGTGCTCTTCCCCTGTCCTTTGTTTTCCAGACACCAGGAAGTGAGCAGCTTTCCTTCACCCCACCTTTCCACCATAATGTTCTTACCTGAGCCAGCCAGCCATGCATGGACTGAAATCTCTGAAACCGTGAGCCGAAATAAAGCTCTCCTTTAAGGTATGGGTATTTTAAATTTTGAGATATTTTTTCCCAGCATCAGAAAAGCTGATGAATACAGCTGCCGTTTGCCTCTCATGGTCTCTGGGAGGTTGTGTGCATACATCCCACTTAGACTGTCTGCTTTTTAAGAGAAGGTCCCTTGTTTAAAGACTGCATATACGTCATAGGCAGGAGATTGCAACCATTATTCTGTTGGATTTTTGTCTCTTTTTCTCCAAGCAGATTTGAGCTCATATGTCCCCACTTTTGATGCTGGAACTACTCTGACCCACCCTCTGCCTCTTTCTAATTTCTAGCCTAAATATCATTTCTTTTGTTTCACTGATCCAGGTTGGATAAAAAAGAATTTATATAACACAGAGCAAAACAATATAAAGGCTTAGAAATTAATCCATAAAGCAGAAATGTCTTATCCTAAGATGACCAAAATTTAACTTGACTAATGAAACTTGCTACAGTTTGCCTCTAGAGTCCCCAAAAAGCCCATGTATTAAAGGCTTGGTCATCACCCTCTGGTCCCACTGGGAAGTGATGGGACCTTTAGGAGAAAGGGCTAATGGAAGGAAGTTAGCCACTGGAGCTCTGCCTCTGATGGAAAAGTTGGGACCCAGGCCCCTTCCTGTCTCTCTGCTCCCTGGCTGCTATGAGGTGAACAGAACTTTACCATGTGCTCCTGCCGTGATACACCATGTTGTCACAGGCCCAAAGCAATAGGGCCAAGTGATCATGGACTGAAGCTATAAGCCAAAATAAACCTTTTTTAAGTTATATCTGGGATTTTGTTACTGGGACAGAAGGTTAACAAAAATCTTACAATTCTTACCTCAATATGTCACAACCATACTTCTTAACATCATGGCCTGATCTAGCTATCTTCATTGCCAAAGAAATATATTTTCTACATATTTCAAAAGCATGTCCTTCATGTTGAACTAGTGCTGATTTTTTTTTTTTTAAGTTTGAAGGGCCTTTCTAGTTCTGATGTGCTAGCAAGAAATTCTTATTCCTTCCAGGTTTCCTAAAGCACCAGTTTTCCTTCTTTCAGCACTTTGGAAAGTCTACATCAAAGGAAATGGAGTTTTGATGAGTGGGCAAATGAAATTAGCTCTCTGGGAATTTAGAACTGAGACAAGATCATTTAGATGATGATGAGCTTTGGAGTTTTGAGAACAGTAATTCTGGAGCTGAGTGTCATGTGTGACCAAAGGAGGATACTCTTGATAGCATAAAGCACTCACCTAGCAAGAATGGAAAGTAGTGTACTGCCTATTCAGAGAAACTGTTAAACCTTATAGTTTTTGTAAAGTCTATCCCTTTATTTCCTTAATTTCATATCTGATAGCCCCTTGTTTTCTGTTTTCTAAAAAATGCCTGGGTTACTGATCTGTAGTATTAAATACACTTGGCCCTTTATCCAATTTCTGAATAGATTCAACCAACTCTAGATAGAAAATACTGTACTCAGGAAAAAAATCCACTTGTAATGAACATGTACAGATTTTTCTTCTGATCATTATTCCCTGAACAATACCATGTAAGAATTATTGTACAGCATTTAGAGTGTATTAGGTATTGTAAATAATTTAGAGGTGACTTAAAGTGTATAGGAAGGTGTATGGTTATATGTAAATAAACTACTAAAAATACAATGCCATTTTATATAAGGGACTTGAGCACCTTTGGATTTTGGCATCCATGGAGTGGGGCTGCGGGTCCTGGAACCAAGCCTGTGGATACTGAGAGATGACTGTATTGTTTAATATGCATCCCTGATTAATTATTAGAGAGCTAGATAGCTGAAAACCTAGACTCACACTGTCATTTAATAAAGAATGATCACTAAAGAATGTTGATCTCAAATCAACATCTATCCTGTATAATCATTGTTGACATAAGAAAATAGTTTACCACATATAATCGTGCTGTGTTTTGCAACTAAAGACCACTTTGCAAAGACATAACTACATGCAATGGTAAAAATCAACAACTGTATAGCTAGGTTCACATTAGGTAATAGTCCCAGTATTTTGGAGAGACACCAGATCATTGGGATTGGTTTTTACATAGGGGTAGTTATGTGCAGATGTATAACATGAAAAAATGACTTCAGTTTTGGGGATGAAAAATGAGATTTTAAGAGAACAATATTTTCTTCATTCATCATGGTTGACCTGTTTCTCTGGTCATACCACTAAATTGGGCAATATAAAATTGATTGCTTTCCAATAGAAGGTCAAAGAAAAAGAAAGCACTGGAAAATTACAAGTGAGATCCTTTGTAGGCATGCCTGAGTGAGATTTAAAACCCGGTGTTTGCATGAGGGAAATCTTGTAGACCATAAAATTTCCTAAAGATCTTTGCCTCTTTAATCATTATCAAATAATTCGATTGACCCTTTAGACTGCAAAAATTTCTTTTTCCTTGGACTATTTTTAGGCACATTTTGAAATTACATTTTCTAGGTGCTATATTTCAACAAAAAGACTATATTTTGTATTTCTTACTGAAATATTTTTTCTTGCTTCCGTAGGTTTTCCCCAATGCTACTTCTACAAATAGCAGAAATCTAAGTCAAAGAAAATGGTGGGAATTTGGGATGACTTACTTTTTGCATCTTTTAATAGCATCATTCTTTCATTTATTTATTTATTTATTTTCATTCTTTTATTTTTACTTTTCAGAATAAATTAGATCTATAAAAGTCTGAAAGAGTTTTTATTTACTGGAGAGCCACAAACTTTGATAAGTTCCTTAGGGTTCAGTTTTAAAAATACCACAACAGGCATTTGATTTACCATACCAGGTCAAACTGTTGAGGATTTATGTAGACAGAAAGATATTATCTGTACATATGGAGTTGTATTTAACCCTCTTTTGGCCTAAACATGGAAGTTTGGGGTCTTTTCTCTGCTAATTAAGATTTTCATTAAGAATTTTTACTTAATTTCATTATTTTCCTTCATTAAATTCTTAACCCATGTCTCTTAATGTGCATTCTTCAGTGAGTTAGCATGAAGGATTTTTGTACCTGAAGGTTAAGCCTTTATATTATGCTGTGCTAAATGGAGTATTGAAACTTGTAAATCATGAAAAATGTCCCTTTTTTCTATCTCCTATTATAGATGCAAGGCATAATTGGATGTTGGACACCTTGTGTCAGCTCACTTGAACATGAATTTGATTCAATTACCTTTAGTTCTCAGGTCAAGGTCTGCATGCCAACTAGTTGCCCTCCATGTGCATATTTTTTACAATGGCATTCAACTGTACAAAGCTGTAAGTGCTACTAGAAGAAAACTAAAGTCACCAACGTGGACACTGTTCTTGAAGTAAAAGGGCACTTAATTACTTTGGTCTCAAGAAGTGTAAAGGTGTCCTTGTACATAGGGGCTATTAAAAATAAAATCATATAATAAAAAATAGATTAAAATTCAAAATATGAAATTGGAAAGCCAGAACATCCACTCCTTTTGAGACTTTATGATAATACTGAAGAGAGCTAGGTATAAAATTACTATTATAAATTAGTTACTCTATAAAATTCTATATGTATACATAGGACAATTTACATTTTATTCCTGTAGGTTTCTCATAGCAATTCCTGAAATTCAATTTTCTTAGCACAGTTGTTCTTAATAACTTCAAAATGAAATTATTCTCTCTGTACATGGATTATTGTTATTCTTGTGATCACACCCACAGATGGTATTCTTATGGTTGAAACTCAAGTTCATGTTCCTAGAGGTAGACTAGAAGTGCAGGGTTAGGCTTTATCAGGAACTCCACTTATTTTCAAAATATACAAAAAGTTGGAGAATTGGTATAATGGTTTCCATCAGCAGTGTCCCCCAAAAGTCTCATGTGTTCAGAGGTAGAGCTTGTGGAAGGTAATTGAGGGCTCTAAATTCATCTGTGGATTAATCCATTGGTGAGATCACAATTTGACACATTATTTGGAGGTAATGGAAACTAAAGAGGAGGACATGGGGGTATAACCCTCGGGACTTCCTAGATGCTGGCTGTCTTAATTATTTTTCTCTCATTGCTGAGATAAAATACCCAATGCCCCAAATTAAGAAAGGAAAGGTTTATTTAGCTCACAGTTTATGGAGGTTTCAGTCCATACTCAGCTGGCTCCAAGGCAGGGTGGCATGGCAGAGGAGCAACAGTTCACAGCAGTGGAAGACAGCAAAAGCAACAAGAGCAAAAAGGAGAGGAGAGAGAGAGACCAAGCCTCTTTTCTTTGCAGGCTACCCACCCAAGGGTGGGTGTAGCACTCATACCCATAATCCCAGCATTGGACCATGAATCAATCACAAACTCTAGAAGCCTGTCCCCATGACTGCATGAGGCTTTGGGAAACATCTAGACACAAACCATAGCATTCTACCCCTAGGCCCCCAAAGGCTCATGCACACCCCTTTATGCAAAAGGCATCTAGTCCATCACTAAGAGTTGCTGAAGTCCTAACAATAGTCCAAGCTCCAAGTCTCCTCTGAGATGTAAGGCATTCTGAGCTGTAAGCCCCTGTACAAATGAAAAGAAAGTTAAACATTTCCAACATTCAATGGCACAAGATAGACATTTCCATTCCAAAAGTTATAAACAGGGATACAAAGGAATAGGACCAAAGCAAGTCCAAAATCCAGCAGGGCAGACATTAAATCCTGTAGTTCCATCTGGAATATCTGAAACAATCTGTGGCAAGTTGTGAGCTCCGAAGAGTTTGCTTGATTCCTCCTCCATGGCACTTTCAGTGGTTATAGCTTCCACAGCATCTCTCTTGGGCTGGCTTTGCTCCCTCCTTGCAGGTTTCCTTAGATGACCCATGTTCCTGGCTTCTCCAAACTTCTGGGATTTCTACTACACCTTTGGCTTTACACTCACAGCTTCACATACTACCCTCTCAGGGGCACACTGCCTGGTCTCTCAGGCCTTTTGAAATTGGGGTGGAAGCTTTCTCAACCCCACAACTCTTGCATTTTGCATGTGCTTAAAATGAGCGCTATGTGGATGCTGCCAGCTGGTGCAGTAGCCAGGCTTTCCTCTCTCTTGGCTGTAGGGGTTGAGTGCCTGGATCACTGAACACTCTCCATCCAATTATGAGGAATAAATTGTTTATGCTGCAACTATTCTAGAACCTGGTGCAGTCACTGCTGCCATTCTGGAATATAGTGTGGCTGCCACTATTCTGGAACATGGTGCTCTGTGGCTTTTTCCTCAAAGTCTTTCACTTTTGCAATTTTGAGGCTGCAAAGGGGGGGGGATACAGCTACTTCTTGTGATGCCCTCAGGCCATCTTTTCTATTCTCCTGTTCCTTTTCAGCAATCAAGATATCACCTGCTCTGTCTTTGCAGTCCACAGATTTACTGGAGCTTACTTTCTGGCCAAACTCACAACAGTTTAAATCATCTTCCTAGGCTCCTTGCACTTGATTCTCAACATAAATCTGGCTGAAAGCCTTTAACAATAGCCATGCAACTACCTCAACATTCAGCTGCCTTGAATTTTATTCTGCCAGTTTAATTAGTCCACACCCTGAATCAGTCTCAGGCAAAGTCTCTGGACATGAGCAAAATACAGACAAACTTTTTGTCAAGCCATAACACACACTGTCTGGAGTCCCATAGCCAATGCAGTCCTTCCTAGCAGAAGCCTCCTGAGCCTGGTCTTTACCAGCAGGATTTCTATTAGCTTTCTGGTCTTTTGAGTTCTGACCAACATTTCCCATGTTGCCTAAGGCTTCCAGTGCTACTACTCTTTCAGGCAACATTGCAGAACCTTTCCAAACTCTTCCTACAAGCCATTCCCAAAGGCTCTTGAACCACACGGTCAGGTATAATCACAGCAATGACCCCATTGCTCTGATACCAAATTTTGTGTTGGTTACTTTTCTCTTGTTGCTGAGACAAAATATCCAATGCCCAGATTAAAGAGGGAAAGGTATATTTAGTTCACAGTTTGTGGAGCTTTCAGTCCATAATCAGCTGGCTCCAAGGCAGGGTGGCATGGCAGAAGGGTAACAGCTCATGGTGGTAGAAGACAGCAACAAGAGCAAAAAGGGGAGGAGAGAAAGAGCAGACCTCTTTCCCTCCTTTACACTGTACACAGGCTATGCACCCCAGGGCGGGTGCGGCACTCACACCCATAATCCCAGCAATGGACTATGAATCAATCACAAACTCTAGAAGCCTGCCACATGACTGTATGAGGCTTTGGGGGACCTCTAGACACAAACCATAACACTGGCCTCTCTCTACTTTCTCTCTTCTCCCTCCTCCCTCCTTTCTGGCTGCCACAAGGTGAGCAGCTTTCCTCTGCCATGCCCTTCCATGAGATTTCTGCCTCTCCTCAGGCCTAAAAGCAATGAAGCCAGCTGACTATGGGCTGAAACCCTGAGCCAAAATAAACCTTCTTCCTTAAGGGTGATTGATGTCAGTATTTTATCACAGTGATGGAGAGCTAACAGCTGAAAATTTAAAAATATTCATTAGCCTTTCAACACAGATAGTTTGAGAAGTGTTGGTCTAGAATATTGTGTGCTACATAATAGGTATTCATTATTACTTGATGAATGAATGAATGAGGCTATTGCTTCGTCAAAATATTTTCTTATACTCATGTTTATGTATTATACATGACAGGCCAGTATTTGTTACCTGTAGTAAGTTGACTAGCCATTGGGTTAGGAGGCTTTCACTTACCTTGAAAGTGCTTTTTGTGAAACTGAGTTTTACGAATTTAGTTTTCATTGTGGCTAACAGAAACCATTTTTTTATTCTCTCTAAAGTCTATCATCACCATCTATATGAATTATGAAAAAAACTAGAGAACACTGGTTAGGAATATATGACACAGGAAGAGAATATTGCCACTAATTAAAAGTTGATTGGAGTAAAACCTCAATTTGCTGCTGGCTAACATTTCTACACATTATTATGTCCACATTATACCACAACAATGACCCTCGGAATCCTGAAGTGTCTTCTGAACTATCAAGCAGGGACTACATTATGTTTGTTACAGTTTTAATCAAGTATATTTTACAGTATTTTAACTTTAAAAAATTAATTTTTAAATATAGCCATATGGTACATGTCAACCAGAGAATATTATTAACCAAATCTTTCTATTCATCCCCATAAAAGCTTAAGTACTTTAAATGACCACATATATGAGATTTTCTCCAAAAGTATCCATGAGAAAAGATTTGGTTTATATTTTAGTTCTTACAAAGTCATATTACAGAGCTCTCTTTCAGTTACGTGTCCTTGAGAGCAAAGTATAGCCTTGAGAAAACATTAACATGAAAATTATCCCAAACAATGCAAGCTTCAGATACTTGTAAAGGTCACCAGAAACTGCTAGAAAAAGCAAAGAAATGTCATATGAGTTTAATCATTTATTCCTCACAGTCACTAGCGGAGCTAGTATAAACAAGCTTTAAAAATATACTATATGGGATTACATTTCAGTAAAGAATAAACATTTATAAGGTGTATTAGATTTAGTGCTATGCCAGTGGATAATTTCTATAGGCATCTGTTATGGAATGAATTGTGTCCTCCTGCCCCCCAAAAATGTATATGTTCAAGACCTAACCCTCAGTGAGATCTTGTTTGGAAACAGGGCCTTTAAAGAAGTAATTAATTAGAAAAACATGAAGCTTTCAAACTAAATGGAAAACAAGCAACTGAGGACTAAACAAGGACCTAAATCCCTCTGAAAATGGCAGAGGGAGGTGGCAGACCATTCTCCTTGTCAAAGAAGAGTGATTCCAGAAGAATGAAAGGATATTCCTTGAAAGACTCACTTAACTTTATAATGCAACCTGAGACCTCTTTCAACACAAGTTCCCTCTTGGCGCTTTCCCAGCTTCACGCTGGAAGGTGTAGTCTGTCACTCTGAAAAATCTATCATCTTGCAATAAAATTACCTACAACCCTAAATTAAAAAGTAATTAAGGTTAAATGAAGTTACTGAGGTAGGCCCTAGAGAGAAGAGCAAGTCTGGACAAAGAAAGGTGCAGAGGAAAGATTATATAAGGACAAAGCAAGAAGAGCCAGGAAGAGAGAAGCTTCTGGAGTAAGCAAATCTGCCAGTCCCTGATGTGGGACTTCAGCCTCCAGATCTGTGGGAAAATAAAGTTCTGTTGTTTAAGCCAAGCGATCTGTGGTATTTTGCTGTGGCTTCAGCAGACTGATAAGGCAGGATAGATGTTGGTTCAAATGGTGGAGTATCCCAAACAAAAGAGGTGAAAGTGAAGATGGTGTGTTGTGGAAATCTACACGACTCAGTGGCATTGGCGGTAAGAAAAAATACAGAGGCAAAGATGTCTGTGAAGAGTTGGGCCGCAAGTGCTTCATAAAATAAGAATAGAGAAAGTGGGGCTGGGGATTTAGCTCAGCGGCAAAGCGCCTGCCTGGCAAGTGCAAGGTCGTGAGTTCGGTTCCTGGTACCGGAGGGGGGAAAAAAAAAAAAGAATAGAAAAAGCAACGTTTTAACATTTTTAAATATCAAAAGTTAATATTTAATGATTTCATCCATATCCCTCTAGGTTTTACTACTTCAGTTTACCAAAAAAAAACCTCTCGATGTAGCTTTTATTGGGGAAATGGAAGATTGTTTTATAATTAGGATTTACTCAATGAGTTTTTTTTTAAACTTAGAATAAAATATAGCCATGCAGAAAAAAAGCCACAAAATTATTTAGTTTGATCAAATTCACTTGGAAATAAAAACGCTATTGAGTATATAATTCACTTTATTAAAGTGAGTTTTAAATACGAGAAATGCTATTTAGATAAATTCGGTTAGGGTTGATCTACAGAGTTTATAGACATAGCATAAAGAGCTCTGTTTTAAGATAATACATTAAATTAAAATCCTCCTTTTATCCCATGCCCTGACAGCAGTTGCCACTGGGCATCCTTCTGCCTGGCACTGGGGCTGCCTGATCTACATGATGACTGTTTGCTGGTTCATAGGAAATGCTGGTACCCACTGAATATAAACGCAGACATCCAGTGATGTCTTCCCGTGTCTTTTGCATTGTGATGTCCTTTTTCTCCTTAAGAAACTGTGTATTTCTTATGACTTACAAATAGTCCCAAATTATGTATTTTCTTGAGTGTTGTTTATACAGAAGAAATTACTCTCTTCCCATTTCTCAGTGAGAATACCACATTCATTTAGAATAAAAACCTACTCCAAACTAGAGATGCATGGAACAGTGATTATGTGAAAGGAACACAAACACAAGTTTTCTAGCGTAATTCTCTCTATCGCAAAACAAAAATGAATGTATATATCTTTACCTTCTAAGTTTCCCTACCAAAAAATCCCACCAAATCAGAAGCTATTCACCAATCTGAAGGGCTTTTCTCATTAAGACGTTAAACCTTATGGGCTTTAGCCTGTAAGTAAAAATTATGCTGAATATGATTGGCTTTTGTGAAACATGAAGAGATGCATAAAAATAGGTAATAGACTATAAACTGAAGCCTGAATTTCTATTAAAGTGGGGATTTAGTGCTTGTAGGTTCCATGCAAATGAACATTAGGTGCTTCCCAATTCCAACTAGTTCAAAGAATATGGTGACACTCATATGAAGGAAATCATTCATTCAATTCCAAAGTTCAAAGAATATGATGACACTCATATGAAGGAAATCATTCATGTGAATAAGCATCTAGGATCTAAAAGAGGTTGAACTAGTGTGCCCACAACACTGCTACTGAGCTTTTTTGGAAGCTCTGCGTAACCGCATCAGCTGCTGTGGTGTCAAATTGCTGTAGCACTTCATATAATGCTATGTATACAACAGATGCTTAGCGCAGGCGTCTTATCAGTATAGTTTTGGAAAGCTGGAGAAGAGATAGCAAAGACATTGGTGGGAATGATTTTAGAAAAAAAATCTTTAAATTATTTTCATCATACTGTATTTCTGCAGTACATACCATGAAAAAGTGGGATTTACTGGATTAGAAGCATCTATGAAAAAATAGACCAGTATATTAAATTGAATAAAATGTACGCTGCTGGAAAAATGATCCTGGAGTATTTATCAATGGCATGTGTGTTGATCCTCATGCTCACATAGCTGCTTCTCTGACTCTTCCTCTGGGGGGAGCTCCTCTCTGAGGCCAGGGTCAACTGCACCATCATCCTGTCGGGCTTCTCCCCGTTATCTGGCATGTAGTTACCCAGGTCGTTCACTTCACCATCACTGTAGCTCCCATCAAGCATCACCGCGCGGGGCTGAGGAAGCCCACAAGTGCAGGGCAGCTGTGAAAACAGCAAACACACACCGGCACGTGAGCTCAGCAGCATCCCTCAGAAGCCCACCAGAGCAACCGCAGGTGCAGCGGCATCTTTCTGTAGCTTCTTTTATTCCCACAAAACAATGGTGGTGCCACTGTAAACATCCTTAAATCGCACATATCCATTTTTGTTGAACTGAACTCTGTATAGTGGCTCATAGAAAGCAGTACAATGACATACCAGAGGCAGACAAGAATGTATATAGTTATAGTCATGGTCCTGTTTTCCACGAGATGCTAAATACACCAGCCATTGATAAAAGCGTTTAAGACCACATTAGTGTGTGAGTGCGTGTGTATGGTGTGGGGCCGGAATGGGAAAGACGTGGCATTATGGGTTAGCTCACTACTCTGGTTAGCTTTTACCTGAGGATGACCATTGAGCTGCAGGCTGGAGGGAGAAAGGAAAGCCAGGTGGGAGGAAGATACTGTGGGAAATGATCGAAGATCTAGGAAGTGACATATGAGGAAAAATGCCCTTGGATGGAAGATGTTCATCCCTGAATAAAAATGTTCTTTGATTCTACCTCTATGTTCATACGCATTTTGTTCCACAATGTAAGCTGTCATCTTTCTTCTGGGATTCTGTCATGAAACTCTGAACATCAACATGATAAAAGGTCTGTGTCTTAGTTAAGGTGGCTTAGCGGCTCCTGGTACATGACAGGTGCCAAGTAAATGGTTTAGCGAATGAAAGATGTAGCCCAAGGGCTGGGGGTTTAGCTCAGTGGCAAAAGCGCCTGCCTGGCAAGCGCAAGGTCGTGAGTCCGGTTCCCGGTACCGGAGAAAAACCAAAAAAAAAAGAAAGATGTAGCCCAGACTACATTTCATACTGCTACACATCATTTCGTTTGCCCTTCACAGCCAACTTGTGAAGTGAGTGGAGGAGGGGGATTATGGCCCCACTTTACAGAGTCTGCCCTGCCCACAGTCTCAGAACTGGACCAGGCCCAGCCTGCCCGGACTCTCCCAGTGCTCTGGAAAGTCACCTTCTCCCGCAGCTTCCGCTCCTTCCGCTCCTGCACGGTGGTCAGGTAGTTGACGGCCGCATACTCCAGCACCGAGAGGAACACGAACACGAAGCTCACCCAGAGGTAGATGTCCACGGCCTTGATGTAGGACACACGGGGCATAGAGGCGTTCACGCCCGTGATGATGGTGGACATGGTCAGCACCGTCGTGATGCCTGCGCCGAGCATTGGAGGAATAAGCATGTGCGTCTTTCGCAAAAGTCTAGTGACTCGATGTCCGTGTCTTTGTCATTATTGCTCCCTCAGGCCAGACAGTCTCTACCCCACCCTCTGTCTAGCAAACGCCTACTTATCTTTCAAAATGTCCCTTTTAGGAAACTTCCCGTGTTCCTCTCTGCACAATGCACTACTCCCCACCTCTGCCTCCTGCCCTTTCCACATACATACTGATTGTAGTATTGATTCACTTTCTCCTTCTACAGAGAACCCCAAATATTTTGACATTAAGGCATTTCCTTCAATCATTTTAAAAAATAAAAAACAAGATTACAGGGTTGGGCACAGTGGCTCACACCACGGTGAGCGAGGTCAAGGGGGCTGAGGCAGGAGGAACACGGCAAGTTTGAGGCCAGGCTGGACGATTTAGTGAGATTGTGTCCAAAGCAAAAAGGGCTGAAAGACTAAAACTAGAGCCAAGTCTTTTACCATGCACGAAACTATAATGTGATCAGAGATCTAAATATTAAAACAGAAACACTAAATCTGCTGGAAGAGAGAATGGGTAGAACTTTTGAAGACATACGTGTAGTCAAAACCCCACATATATAAGCAGGTTTGTGTTTCTTGTAACTACTCCTCAATCAAAGGGAAGAAAGTGTATGGGGTTATTAATAATTGTATTCTTGATACTGTTGCAAAGGAAGTAGTCCTGGACCTCCCGTCAGGCACCTCTGGCAGCCACCCCTATATTGGACCCAGCTGCCCATCCAGCAATGTTGACTTGAGGACTTACAGGTCACTTCTACCAAGGACGATGGTGTTAACTTCATTTACAGGAGACCAACTTAAAAACTTGATAGTACATTTACTTAGCACACTAACTGTTCCAGCAGCAGAACAACCGCTAGAGGACAGGGCATCTGTCCATGGAAATTTGCCCAGGATTTCAAATTAAGCTCAGAACATTTGCTTGGTAAACACCAAATCACAGGGGATTGGGGTCACCCCAAAGGCCAGTTCCAATCCATTTACACTAAAACCTAGTGGGTCACACTCTTCCTTGCAGCCCCTGAACTTTCTGAGGGTAGTGGTGTGCGTGGTTAAGTGGGTACAACATTTAAAGCGAGAAAGGGTTGATGGCAACTTGCTGCTCATAGAGGAGAAATTTTCAGACTGCAGCATGTACAAGAATTACTTGGGAGAGCTTGTTTAAAAGTGCAAGTTCCTGATCCTCCCTCAGATTTTGATTCTGCAGATAAGATGAGATGCAAGACTCTTTATTTTTATTAATTTCCCTCTGAGATTCTGTCACTGAGACCCCTTGGACCACCTTTTAACAAGCCCTGTTATAAAACAGTACTCATCACACAAATGATCAGAGAAATCACTCAAAGACCGTGATCCTCCACCCTAAGACTCAGCTCTACCAGAACAAAGGTGAGCTGCTTGAACAGGTACCTGCGGGAACCTGGAAACGGTTTTGCTATGTGGAGTCTTAATAATGGGATTTTTACCTGTGAATCAATATCTTGGAGAATTTTCAAGTTAGAATGCCAAAAGGAATATAGGATCAATTTTAAAAGAATGGTTTTATCTGTAAGGAATTACTGTTCTTTCTGATACGTGGAATACACTGGAGATGGACCTTACCTAAGGGCACTCTGGCAGGCACGGCTCTGCGGTCGATCCAGAAGGATACCCAGGACAGCATGACCATCAGGGTGGCAGGAAAATAGGTTTGGAGCAAGAAGAAGAAGATGTGGCGACGCAAAGTGAAATTAATGTACAGGCGATTGTACCAGCCTGGGGGGTACAAAGAAAAGAGCACATATCATAGCTACGTAGCTCCCTCAAAAAAGACATTTTGTTCAGAGACTCATAAACGCCTTAGCCATTCCACTGGAGCCTTCTCATAGGGTGGAAGCGAAAAAGCCAGGGAACCAAGGATTCTATAATAACCCACACTGCCTGAGTAAATCCTTCTAGAGAACCCCCCACACACAGAAAAGCACAAAAGGAAGCCCTAGAGAAAGTTATTTAAACTCCTGTTACTCAAAATCTGGTCTAGGGCCCAGAACCCTCTCTGTCACCTGGGTGCTTATAAGAAATTCGGACACCTAAGCTAGAGCCTACTGAAGCAGAATCTATTTCATCATTTCCTCATGATTAGTATGCGTGTCAAAGATTGAGAAGCACTGATATAAGCGGTTGAATTTCTGTATGGGGGAGTGTTTTTAAAAACATACAACTATGCACAATATTGTATTTAGGTACAGAGTGAATGATCCCTTCCCAGCTATGCCTTGATCTGCCTTTGTGTTCTTTATGGCAAAAAGACGCAAGGAGGAGGTAAAAGGAAAGAAACGATAATGGAAGGAAAAGGAAAAGCAGGGTAAGCAGGAGATTAAGATTAAGGGCAGCATTAACTTGGAACTTGGCATCCTGGGTACTGACTGCATTGGACATGCCTCTTGGAACCAGCAAGTGATTGTGGAGAGACCATCAGCGGGCTGAGGGTCAAAAGAACCAAGCCCCATTGAGCAGTGGACACAGAGGATGTACAGCATTGCCATGCTAGACTGGGGTAAAATGGCCCTGTCATTGATTAGAAGACTATGCTGTACTTAAAGGTTGCATGTCCACGTACAGTCAGTCATACAAGGTTTTAACAACAGAAACTGAATAAAGATTGAGTAAAATTATCCTGAAATTATCCCGCTTGGTCAAAACAGAAGCGTGGGTGGAGAGAGTTTAAGTAGCACTGGCAGGGTCACTGGAGGAAGGCCACCAGGCATGCCCTCAGGCGGCAGGCAGAAGCCCTGTGTGCAGGAGTCAGAGTGCTGACAAGCCTGTCAGGAACCTTGACCCCAAGAAGAAAAAGCAGGCCCCCGGGAATGACTGGAGTTTCTGCACTCAGGCTCAACAGAGGGTTATACAGAAGAGTGGTGTGGACAGGGTAACAGAAGGGACTGGATAATAGTGGAGCTCGCAGGGGTGCTGGCTAGAGCAGGGGGAATATGAATGGAAAACAACACATTGAAATTAGACTTGTTTCGTGCTGTATGGGAGGGGTTCTGGTGAATATATCAGGGGTGATATCCACCTGCTAAGCTGTCAGTGTCAGTGTCTCAAATAAACCTACTGACATGGCTTATACGTGAGTCTTTACTAATACTTCCTAGGTTACCACTTCTGATGGATTGGTGGTTTAAGAAAATCACATCCACCCTATGCTTGCCACACACTAGACCTCATCTAGGATTCCCATCTTTGGTTTCAGATGCAAGTGACCCAGGTTTTGCTCACTTGACAACAAAATCATACCTTTCCTGAAACAGAGGATAAACATAAGCCTCCCAGGTGCTTGGTCCCAACTCCACACTCACCTGTGCTGCTGTAGAAAGCCAGTTTAGTGGTGGTGTGGAATTCCTGAATGAGGAACTGGGAGAGTGAAATCCGCTCATCTGTCTTTAAGGAGTCATTGCCTTTTTTCCAGTACAGCATGAGGTCATCTTCTGTATAGGCATCTGAAAAGAGGGGAGCCAGCCTTAGGCACTGCGTGGCTAGACGAGACTGGGGGCAGAAGCTATATGGGGGTTGTGTACTCTGATCTCCCACACAAACACCTGCATTGGAATTGCACTAAGATAGTTTGAATAAACTAACTGCATTCAAAACAAAGCAAAACAAAATGCAAAAAGACAAATCTGTTTCTCCCTGCTCTTTTGAAAGTCAGAAAATCTCAAGCTTAAATGCTCGTGGTTCCTGAAAAAAGACTCAGCCCAACAGTTTAGCCTGTAATTTTTAGGTTAAACAAAATGAAATTGCTATTTTGTAGATCAGAAGGGGTTAAACACTTGCAAATTTTTCACACAGTTCAGCCTTAGAAGTCAGGGGTCATTAAACTTTCTTTTCTTTTTACAAAGTATAGGGGCTCAATAATTGATGGCAAATACTTTTAAACATTACCAGGTAATAAGGATCCATGAAGACAATGGGTAGGACAAGACTTTCTTCTGCAGGCCTCCAGTTGCCCCAGCTCACCCAGAGTAAAGCTGAAATGGTTCCATGATCATCACACTGTCTGACGCTACCATTTTCCCCCAGGCCATGGGGGAAAAGGATTTCCCCCTTCAGGGGAATCCACTTCTTAGTCCAGTTGCACAAACCTACCTGCAGCCTGGACAGGACTGAGGTAAAACCTAATGGAGTCAGCAGTTCCATCTGTCCATGTGTAAACCATTCTTTCTGGGGCTTTCTGACACCATGTTATTCCCATTTTCAAACCCTTGATCTATGTGATAGATTTCTTATGTCAGCTTGGCTGGCTACCTTACCCAGTTATTCATCAGACACTGATCTGTGCAGGTGTTTTATAGATGTAACTCATATCTACAACTGATGGACCTTAGGTGGAGGAGATTATCCTGCATAATCTAGATGGGCCTGATCCAATCAAGCGAAAGGTATGAAGAGCAGAGCTGAGGTTCCCTGAAAGAGCTTCCATCTGTGGGCTGTGGCGCAAGCTCCTGTCTGAGAGTTCCTAGGTTGTCCTCCCTTCTACAGGCACAAGAGAACAGTAGGCCTCACAACCCTGGGGGCCAATTCCTTGTGATACATCTCTTACTAAGTATATCCTGTTGGTTCTGCCTCTCTGGCAGAATGTTGATTGCCAAAGCCTGAAATAAACTACGTTACAGATGGGGGCAGAAGCTGCCTGGTCAGGTGGGAAAAACAAAGTTCTCAAATAACATTTGTTATTTGAGCCTGGTTTTGCCTCTTAGTTCTGTATCCAAGGCAAGTTGCGTCCTCCTTTGAATGACAAGGGTCATAGCATTCTCACAGCACAGTGTTGCAGCTTCTCCACATCCTCACAATGTTCTCTGGGTTTTAAAGGCGGCCATCTTAATTATTGTGAGGTGGAGCCTTGCTATACTGATGTGCATTTCTCTGATAGTGAAGGTTGAGCATCTTTTCATGGTTTCTTAGCCATTCATATAGGTTCTTGGAGAAAAATCTTTTGAGTCCTTTGCCCATTTTTAAAGCAACTTATTTTAAATTGTAGAAGTTCTTTTACATTGTGATTATCAATTCCTTATCAGATATATGATTTACAAATATTTTCTCCCATTTTGTGAGTTGCCTTTGTTGATAGTGATGTGTGTGTGTGTGTGTGTGTGTGTGTGTGTGTGTGTGTGATGCTGGGCCTTGCATGTACTAGGCAAGTGTTCCAATACTGAGCTACATCCCCAACCACCTGATACTATCCTCTGATGCACAAAATAATAAAATTTTCATGAAATCTGACTTGTCTTGTTTTTCTTTTTGTTGCTTGTGTCTGTGGTATCATGGAGTTTGGTTTTTAAACTTTTCTAGGACTTACCTGTACCTGCACGTTTCCTGAGGTCTCTTGGTTGTATTTCAGTCTCTACTCCCGCATGAACTCCGTGTTCAGTGTCAGTTCCCTAGGACAATTGTTGCTAAACTTTTTATGGGCAGGAAATCACTTCTCCAGCAAAAACCATAGTTAGAAGAGCAATAAAATGGAGCAGAAACAAGCTGTCTAGATGGACTGTGTGAGTGTGTGTGTGTGTGTATGTGTGTGTGTGTGTGTGTGTGTGTGTTGAGCTAAGGAAGGAGATCCACATTTACATAGCAATCAACTCCCCCTCTCTGGCAGTAAAACTCCTGTGTCCTGTGTCCAAACCACTGTCACAGGACTGTAGAAAGATCAACTGTAGGACTAGAAAATTTTGGATCCAAATTCATTCCTGACTTTTAAAATCACTCTAAACTTAGAAAAAAATCACTTTTAAAAGCGTAGCCATGGGTGGGGAATCTTACTGTTCCTGCTGTTGACAGTTAGAGGGGTCTTAGAATTACTGAGAAGTTGTGTGCCCAGGCCTCGCACGATCCTACTCACAGCTTTCAATCTCAAGTGAGCACGTTTGTGTGTCCAGGGGAAATCGGCTGAAGTCCATGTTGCACATCGCAGTCACTGTGACCCTAGAAACAGGAAGACAAACCCAACTTTTCAGAGCCTGTAAGACAAGTACAGAATGATAAAGCAAACAGAAAAGGCTTCCACTTCCCTGCAATATAACTGCCTCTTTCTTATAACTCGTACGCCATGTGTCAGAATTTAGACAAGAAACTTATGCGTACCCTCTTTGGAGTATGGTTAGGGATTTATATTTAACATCAGGGTTAGTTTGCAGCAAATAAAACGTGTCCTAGTGTCACGGCACATTAAACATTTTAAAGAAGCAACAGTCTCAATCAATACAACTCTGTGAAATAAAGCTCATATGAATTGCCACACACGCGCGCACGCTGGGCCTGAGCCTAGGGCCTCATTCATGCCAGGTTCACTGAAATATCTACTGTACTAACACGCAGCACTTGCTAGCATCTAATGATTTTGTTTCCGAGTTTACACAGGAAAATAGGTATCTGCATCAAAGAACAAACAAATACAGATCATTAGTCATAGATCCAGGGGGGAGTTTTACAGCAGGACACAATTAGCAGTTGTTGGCAGGTATTAAATGCACTATTTTTCCTCTAACCACACAAAACTTGGTATGTATAAACGTGACCATAATCTACATAATTTATGCTTCAAAAGAAACACCCACACACTTTTTATTTAAATGGAAAAAGGAAAAGAACATTTTCAAAATGGAATTATCCAAATGTTTTCCTCACATTCCCTACTTCTTTGAGTGTGCTTTCTCAACATTCCTGGTAAAATCTAGCTAGTGTGATGGAACACCTCATTTGTGAGTTTTGCCTTTTATTTTGGTGCCTAGGAAACTGATTTTGCCACCCTGCTCCCTTTGCTCCCTGCCCTGCTGCCTGCAAGATGGCAGCCGCATCTCAACTTGCACTCTTTTCATTTGCTTCTACCCCTGTCCTCCACTACGCCACAGACACATTAAGAGTGGTATCTGTATCACTCATCTTTATGTCCTCAGAGTTTGAGTCAAGACCTGACAATGTTTTTGTCAAAAATCTGTTGAACATGGCTGGGGTGTCTCTCAGTAGCAGAGAGCTTGCTTACATGCATAAGGCTCTGGGTTTAATCCCCAGGTTCACAAAAACAAATCAAAACAAAAATCTACTGAATGGATGAAAGAGTGAATGAGGTGGGAGAACGATCAATCTATAGCATGAACTTGAGGAGCTGACCAGTTGCTGACAGTGGCCAGTATCCCTGTACTCCTCACTGTCCCTAAAATGAATTTCACTGCTCTCAGTTCTCAGTAATTTAGGCCTGACTTTTTCCACTAAAATCAAACAAACATATGCTTTTGTTTGTAATGAGAAATGAAATAATCTTTTAGGGGGCACAAAGACAGGGAAGAGGTGTCTCCCTGAACACACAGGGTTTTCCACTCCGTTTCCTCTGTCCTGCTTCTTGTTGTCACACCCAGTGGTGCCCCAAACTAGACTTCCACATTTGTTAGATTTTCCAGACGTTTGTAAACCGATTGTCAAGCAGAGCTATCAGTGCATAGTAAAATTAAACAAGTTGTTGCTATGGTTTGAATGTATGTGTCCCTCCAAAATCCAGGTTAGAATTTAAATCATGAAGTATGGGTATGAACAGCCAAAGAAGGCCTTTGGGAGGTGACTAGGCCATGAGGACTCCGCCCCCATGGATGGGATTAGTGCCCTTATAAAGGGACTAAAGGAAGCATGCTAGCTTTTTTCCCTCTCCCGCCTTCCTTCCCTGTGAGGACGTGGAAGAAGGTGCTACATGAGGAACAGGCCCTCACCGTGCACCAAAGCCGCTGACACTCGGATCTTGTCCTTCTCGGCCTCCAGAACTCTGAGAAAATAAATTTACATTATTTTCACTTATTTGTTTTTCTGTGGTACTGGGGATTAACTCAGAGCTTCAGATAAGCCAGGCGAGTGCTCTACCCCTGAACTATACCCTCAGTCCTTTATTAGTATTATTTTTTGTTTTGATACAGGGTCTCACTAAATTGTCCAAACTCAGCTCAAAGTTGGACACTTCCTGCCTCAGCCTGGCACATAGTTGAAATTACAGGCATATGCCACCATGCCCAGTTTAAATCTGTATGTTTTATAATTACCCATACTCAGGTATTATGTCAGCACAAACAGACTAAGACAATTACATTAAAAAATAGTACTCAAAGCTCATCGCTTCCTAATTGTGTAACTCCATCTTTCGGTCATCTGTGCTCCGCAGGGTGGGAGTGCTAAGGCGTGCTGTGCTGCTCACATCTCCTCCCGGCTCTGCTTTCAGTGACATCAGGTTGGCAGCCTGAAATCATCCGTGGTGGGGATATTTGCACTACGTAAACCAGCACATTGGGACTTGATTTATTGGTTTATTAATTGTCTAGACTAAGAAAGCATTTTAAAAATAAAAGTAATTTGTGTCTAATATTGTTAGATTTTTAATAGTGCAACACATTTAGGAAGCATTCTTTCAATATTTGAAAACTATTTTCCAACTTAGCAAAAATACTGCTTATTTGATGAATGAGTGGAGTTCCAACATAGTCCTTTGCTGTCCCATTTTTGTTTTAGTAACATACACAAAATTATCAACCAACATTCATCAAATCTACACTCAACTGTCAATCACACGTGAGAAAAATGAACACAACCATTTACTCATAGTCTGACCTTGCAGAACTATCACTGGGGATAGTGTTACAAAAACTAGTAATGATTTTTACAAGAAAAAATAAGCAATTACATTCAAATTATATGTATATGGAATTTATAATAAAGAGTATTATATATTACTCTTAGTATTATTTCATTTGTAAATCATGGGCTTTATGTCAGTAATGTTTATAATAAATTCTATGTCTATGTACTTCCCCAAGACAAGCAGTTGCTAAACATTTACTAGCACACCAACGGTCACATGTTTTATGGTCAGGTTCTTTGCAGTCTTGGCACTGCTCTGGGGTTGTTTTGGTGGATTTTGAACCTTATAATACCTTGACAACCTGTCAGAAATAAGGATTCCAGGAGAATGTGCCCCACATCCTTGACCCCTACAGGAGATGGTATTTGAAGCCTTGGAGATGGGAAATTCCATAATCTCTCTCTAAGTAGGGTAGCTAACTGCTTAGATTTCCAGCCAGGATGAGTACTGAGGGGTCCTTATAAATATTCCTTTGTGGATGTAACAGAAAGTCAGTCTCGCCATCACTGGCTCCAGAGATACACGTTGCAATCACCCAGGAAGCTTCTTCTTAAACATTAGTGTGGACGCTCATCTTTTTCATTCACCAGGGCACAAGCCAAAGCAGCGTCCATGAACCTGAACGGCACCATCTATGCCACACAGGAGGAGTAACTCACGAGTAACTGCACCCCTTTTCTGCGAGGACCTGAGCTCCCCTCCACCCTTCCTCTCTCCCTCCCTCCCTCCCAGGGAACTGACACCATGCCGCACGCTGTGTGGAGGGTAAGCTTCTGTTGTTCAGGTCTCCAGTGGCGGTGAAACATTTCTAAGGTATCTACGTTCATGAGAAGAAATGATTTCAGACTTTAAATCATAAAAGTGATGCTTGTAACATCATTTAATGTCATAAAGTGGCCCAGAGCCCCAGAGTTTTTCAGGATAGAAAAATAGACTGACCTGTGGCTGGCCAGATGGGGCAAAAGATTTTTTTTAAAAACTAAAATCCTAAATATATACCCCAAAACTGGGAACCACAGATCAGAAAAGGCAAGGGATTCTTTGTTTTTCAGACAGGGTCTCACTGTGTAGTTTTCAAACTTCCATGTATCCCAGGCTGGCCTCAAATTTGAAATCCTCCTGTCTCAAACTGTGAAGTGCTGGGATTATAAGCGTGGGCCACCACACTGAGCTAAATTATTTTTATTAAAGTAAACTTTAAAAAATTAAAATATATAGGATAAGACCTAAAACATAAGTAACATCTTGAGAAAACTCTCCAAATATATTTCCAAGATTGAATATGTCTTAAAACTTTCAGCTCATATGTAAAGTTAGTTTTCCTTGAGGTTGACAAATATGGCAGCTGCTGAAAAGTTAGACATTCAAAGCCCCAAAGCAAAATGGCTGGGGTAAAGCAACGTCTGTCCTGGAGAAGCTGCAGGACCTGCCTTCCTCTCACCTGAGGCTGTACAGCACCTTCCCGTCAGGCTGGACGCGCAGCATGACATTGTCGGTGGTGGTGTCGTGGATGAAGGAGCGCTTGGAGTGCACGAAGAACATGTCGGGAACCCAGATCTTCTTTACCAGGCGGCCATCGAATGTCATGCTGAGGTTGTTGGTGCTTGGAAAAGACAGCCTCTCATCCTTCCAGTAGTGCCTCAGGTACAGAGTCATGGTGAAGTCCTGGGGGCAGAGGGCAGAAGGAAACCACAGAGGTCAGCAGGAGAGTCCGTACCCAGGCAAAGCCGCCACCTGGCTGGGAATGGACCGAGCCCAGCCAGGTCTTGCTTCTCCATCCTAGGTTTCGTACAAGAGAGAGAGGACACTAAAGGGAGAAGGGCAGTAGGAGGCCTGTGGCTGACGGCTTCCGGGAGCCCATGCCACCCTGCCAGTGGCCTCTACACAGGGAAAGCTGTTGCTCCCACAGCTGACGCTCAAGCTGCAACTGTACAAGAGATAATGCCCTCGAGCCACCCTCGGTCAGAGAAGAAAGTGGTGGGTTAATGCTCCGGCTCCCTGCAACTCTGGGCTGCCTCATTTGCTCATTCTTGCAGAGACCCAGTCAGACTGAGCGCTAGAGGAATGGCTGGTTTGAGAGCACAGCCCTGTTGGCTTCTTTCTCTTCCCTGTCTCCCTTCCTGGCTCTGCCCTGGTGTTCCCCAGGAATTTCTCCAAAAAAGCTAGTTATCTGCTTCTTGGAGAACCAAAACCAAGGTGATGTCCTAAGAAGTCTGTCTTGGTTACTTTTGTTGTTGTTGTTGCTGAGACGAAATATCCAGTGAAGGAAGGAAAGGTTTATTTAGCTTCTAGTGTGTGGAGGTTTTAGTCTATATTTAGCTGGCTCCCAGGCAGAGTGGCACAAGGCACCGGGCACCGGGCACCGGGCAGCAGTTTATGGCAGCGGAACAACAAAGCATCAAGAGCAAAAGGGAGGAGTGGCAGACAGAAGCAAGCCTCTTTCCCTCCCTTATATTGTAAGCAGGCCACCCCCACCCAGGGGGCGTGTAGCACTCACACAATCTCCAGGCCCTCCTCTTGCACAGGCTCAGGATGAATACAAAGTAAGCACCCTGGCTCCCTGCTGAGCCACATAGTTAACCTTTTAAACTTTTTAAACTGACACAATAAACAACATCCCAGAAGGGTAAGGGTGGGTCCTTTTCACCCCAAGATGTAGAACTGATGAGTCACTTAGCCAATCCTCTAGACTCCCCAAGCTGACACAATGTATCAACCATAATGAAGTCCTATAAATTCAGTGTAAAATATTCCACATTTTGTCAAAACCCACCAAAATGGGAAAAAAGGGGAATACTCTTGATTTGCATTTCGACAGACCAACACAGAATCAGCAGTTATAAACTCTGTTATTCAGTTGCACAATCTTAGACCATGCTCTTTACATCTGAGAGCCTTTGCCCAGAGCACGCATCCTGACAGCAAAATCCTGGGGACTGGAGTGGGAAAGATCAAGTGTGTCGTCTGGCCCTGTCTCATACCAAGGGAATAGCTTTGAGCAAGTGTCATAATCTGCCTGCGGCATCTGTACAATGAATGTGGGAAGTCCCGCCTCCCAGGGGAAATATGAGACCATGTGGATGCACCCGCGTGGAGGTCCTAGCCAGGGACAGACCCGTGTGTACCTCCCTGCCCACAGCCCTGTCAGAGAAGCACTTACCATGTCGACCTCAGAGATGCTGTCCAAGCTCTCCACCTGTACATCCACACCAACAGGAATGGCTGGGCCTGTGGACAGGGCATGACAAGAGTATTTATTCTTTTTACTTAAACTTTAAACATAAGCAAAGAAGTATTTAACCTGGAACCTCAGAGTCACGTCAGATTTGAAGGCTTGGTCATGCCAGGCTGAAGTTAAACCAGAGATAAGAGAGTGGACGTGCGGGCTGGCTCCCTGGAGTATCCCAGGTCCTCTCTGTTCCCCTCCCAAAGTGTTTTGGTCTAAATCATCCAGGTGATTCTAAAACAATGAGGTTAATGCATAGCATTTGACTTTCATTTCGCATACTCATCCAGTACTATGATAAAGACCTAGGTGAAGGCTGGGTCTGATTTAAGGACATATCTGTGGCATGAAGCCATCCATTTATTGTCTGTATTTACTTCCTAACTTTCCACCCTCCTCCCTCACGGAAGCCAGTGGCTCTCGCCTGGCTATGAGAGGCATTGCTCCGGAACAGTACCCAGAACCCAAGTCATATTCGAGTCATTTGTCAAACTCACAGATCTGCATCCTTGCTGCACACTGGAGCAGCATGAAGTATCAGGATGGCCCTAAAACACATTAGATTTGGTATTATTTCTGGGCTATACACACTTATAGATAAGGAGTCCAAAAGCTTAATAAATAGATTTGGCCCTTTTTCTCTGCTTTCAGGATGTGGGTCAAGCACGGCGCACACTTGAATCATAGAATGAAAAGGGGAGTTGGATCCAAGAACAGCAGATTATGGAGCAGCGATTCTCTTCCAGAACCTGCTTGTTCTTTGGGTGTAGCGAACTGGAAGAAGTAAATGCATGAGAATGATTTCTAAAGCAAATATTTTTCTCCAGGAAAAATATTTGAAGCCCATAAGAAGGCAAACCCTCTTTGACACTAAGCAGGCAGAAACCCAGCAGCTGCAGGCTAAGCTGCAAAGGGCTTTGGCATTTTTCTGCCCCGAATCATTATTTTCTCAAGCTATTTTCATTTAATTAAACCCAGCAGACCACAATGTACCCTACACGCAGAGCTCATGTGCCAGCTTCCAAATGAGAGCAAATTTAGTCCAAGGTTGTTGGACTAAATTTCAAAACATTTTCTGGAGGAAGCTTCGGGCTGCAGCTGCCTTGTCTGTCGGTCACAGACAGCTGCTGGCCTCACGGACTCGGGGCTGTCCTCCTCAGGAGCAGTGGCCCAAAGAGCACCTGCCTGGCCTAGCCGGACTGCCACTGGCAGGTGCTCCTACGAGTGTGCTCAGCAGAGCCACAGCTGGGAAGGTGGACACTCAGAAGGTGCTGTGAGCTTGGTGCTTTATCTAGCAAGCACAACTGAAGCAGACCTGATCCGGGAGGAGCAGAGCCAGGCAGCTCTTGGGCTTGTGCTCCCACCCGCGGACAGCTACGAGGACCCTAAGGAAGAAGACACCTCCCCAAGGGCGTACATGTCTTACCTCCAAAGCCAGGCCTCATGCTGAAGTCATGGTCGTCTATCCTCAGCAGCTGCTCTGACTTCGTCAGCGGCGATTTGGTGATGTCAGGGCTCCGCTTCAGAATTGGGCTGCCAAGGGCCGGGAAGAAACAGGTCGATCACATGTTCTAACCAAGGCGGATAAACCCATTTGCGTTCTGACTTGATCCTGACAAGTTTGACAAGAGGCGTTATTTCTTCCTTTAGCCGCTGGACAGTCCCCGTTTCTTTCTCCAGCTTCCTGGGTAAATAAACTGACCCAGAAAGTCTAAGATAGTGATTCTTAACCACAGTGGAGGAGTTTTTAAAATAAGAATACCCAGGCCCTACCTCAGAGATTCTGATTTGGGTGGTCTGGGAAGAGGGCCTGGAAACTGGTATTTTGAAAAAGCTTCGCAAAGTTGGGAGTATAGCTCAGCGGTAGAGCACTTGCCTAGGATGTGCAGAGCTGCGGGTGTGATCCCCAGCAGCTCTGCTCCAACGGGGTGGGGTCTTCCCACATGATCTGAGTGTGTAACCAAGACTGACAACTACTTGTCCTGGTTGTACAGTGCCTCGGCCATTTCTGGGGAGGTGGGCTGGGGGAAGCCAGAAGGCTGGGCCTGGGTGCCCTTGATCTTTTTGGCTACTCTGTGGAGGGAGGGTGGACTCAGTCCCAAGTCAACTACCCTGGCTCATGGGAGGCAGCCTCTGAATTGCAGTTAGGGAAATTTTATTTACTTTCACTTTTTCTAAATAGGTAATATATTTACAGGGTTTGACAGATTACAATAACATGCAGTCAAAAGTAAGCCTCTCCCTTCTACCTCCTCCCTCTGCCTGTGTCCCACCGCCGTCCCCATCCCCAGGTTCTTCTCTTACTGGTTTCTAGTCTATGTGTCCAGAGTTTCTTTTTAATTTTTAATAGTACATTCGCAGTATATAACCAAAATTTCTTATAGAGATACATAAACATAAATATATATTCTTAGTTCTCTCCCTATTTTACACAGTTCATGTTATACAAGCTCTTCCACACCTGGCCTTCCTTTATTTACTATGCCATGGGTTTTTCCACACGAAGGCCCCGAGATGCTTGCTTTTTCTTCGCTGCATAGGTTCTTGGGAAGGACGCACCCTAAACTATGGCCGACGACAAGGAGTCACTCACACCCTTTGCCATTGCAAGCAAGACTGCAACGGCCTTGACCATGCTCCATTTACCCATCAGCGCCACCTTGGGGCCCTCAGAAGCCATTATCTTCCTAGCTCCTCCCCGTGCCGATACCCGGCTGCGGCCTCCCTAGCCGGCAACCACACAGGCCTGCTCCCCGCAGTGCTGGGGCTGCCCCCAGACGTCGGCGGGGCGTGGTGCTGCGTCAAAATCCCGGGGTGGGTCGCGGTGTTGCTCAAACCTACGTTTCTAACCTCCCTGCTCCCTGCAGTGCCTGAAGCAGGAGGTCTGGGCCGAGGCCCAAGAATTTGCTTTACCAACACCATCTCAAAGCCGCTGATGCTGCGGGGCAGGAGACGGCTTTGGGAGAGGCCCGCCCAAGTGCCCTTCGTCCTCCACATGCGCTGGGCCTCCTCCCTTGTGCCCGGCTCAGCCCACCGCTCAGTCCCTTAGCAAAACTGCCTGCCCCCTGCGTCTAGGCGACTTGTTTGCTTCCTTGAGACTCAATTTTCCCAATTGGTTAAAAGCAGAGCTTTGTGACTGGACTGGGTGGCAGGGTTAAAGGGGGCAGTGTGTGTGTGGAAGGACTTTTCAGACTGTAAAGTGGCCGGCAAAGGGAAGGACGTAAGGAGATCCTTCTGCAGTGAGGAAGGTGCCTGCTGCGAGCCGAGGAAGACCAGCCTCCTGCGTGTGGATGTGAGGAGGAAGCTGGGAACGCCAAGCCAGGGCGGGAAGCTCTGCTGCCCCCACACACCCTGTCCCAGGTAGCTTGATCCGGGAGCCGCCGCCACCTCCCTTTAGGCTCCCTTCCGCTTGTCCCCGACCTTTGCTTCATGACCCTTGCTGCAGATCAAGTGCGGGACAGACACCTGACCTTAGAACGGTATGCATATATTGATGGCCATACCTGCCTTGCTTGTGGGCATCTTCGTGTGCTTCTCGTCTCTGTCTTTGAGGCCTACTGTGAAAATAAAAAATAAAGACATCCTAGAGACAGGAAGGTACACCATCAAAGTACCTCTTGTGCCCTCCAGATTTGCCTCAAATCTAACCAGAATAAAATATGAAAAAAAAAAAAAAAAGAAAGAAAGTTCAGTGCATTAATTTACCTTCCCAACTACCCACAGGAATAGGGACTGGAAAAAGAATTATTTAGATAAGCTCATTTGACGAGGTCTGGCTTAACATTCCCCTCACTGATGGACCCAGGCCTGAAATTGGTCCCACTCTTGCAAAGGGTTAGTGCTTAAAGACTGCACATTGTAACTTAGGGAGATGTTTTCTCTTGGCCATCCTTGCCCGCTGGTGATGGTTTCATGCTGTGAGATGAAGCAGGAAGAGGACAGAGAAGTCAGAATATTTATTCCTCATTCTCTCCCCCGCTTTGATGCCAGGCACTAGCAGTGCCCGTGTTATTCTGCCCAGGGTAGTCATGGCTTCCTGCTCCGCCCAGTGTCGGCATCAGCACGCCTGGTGGGTTCTCTGCCCACATCTCCGTGAGCGGTCCTTTCATTCCACTACCATTAGTTAAGCCTTTTGAGTGCAATGCCGTTTCCTGCTGGGACTCCCCTGATGTACAAGGACACATTAGGGCAGATGCACAGGGATTATGTTATCCGTAGCAAAGTGGAGCAGAGGCAGGTGTGAGCTCTACAGGGCTGAGTCAGGAGGGGGGAAATGTAAGACTGGAGGGGGGAAAGCCACTGAGAGCACAGTCCTCGTCAGCTCCAGTGCCTTGCACAGAGCTGGGCCCAAAGGATTCTCAACACTTGTTAAGTGAAACAAGGGAAGAACCAGCTTCCTAACATAGGTACCTGAAAAGAGACAGGGGAGGGACTGTCCAAGGAGGTCAGGTAGCAAACAAACTTGTCCCATCCCCCCACCCCTTCTTTTTTTTCCATCCCAGAGATTGAACCCAGGGCTTCATGTATGCTAGGCACAAGGGTCTATTACTGAGCTGTATTCCCTCGCGCATTTTATCTTGAGAGAGGGTCTTGCTAAATTGCCAGGGTTAATGTTAAACTTGTAATTCTCCCACCCCTGCCTCCTGAGTATTGGCCCACTTTGGCTGTTAGCTTCAGTGGGACTGTAGCAGAACTGCATACTGACAAAACAGCTTTGTCCTACTCCGAGTTGCCATTGCTGTTGCCTATGTGATGCTTAGATGCTAGCCTAGAGAAGACTGAGACAGAAGATCCCTAAAATCTTTCCTATTATTGTTAAATTTTTAAATATCCACGTAAGAACAATTACAAAATAGGTTATGCATTGTAGTGGTTGACTGATGGTGTCAACTTGAGAAGTTTAGAAGCTTAACTAAGTCTACTCAGCAGTTCTACACCCTAGGGCTGCTCATCACCTGGACAGTATAAAAGGGAAATGACGAAGGCCACACTGTCTT
The DNA here is from genome assembly GCF_000276665.1 of Chinchilla lanigera. Classification (NCBI taxonomy): domain Eukaryota; kingdom Metazoa; phylum Chordata; class Mammalia; order Rodentia; family Chinchillidae; genus Chinchilla; species Chinchilla lanigera. The sequence goes on from NW_004955411.1 coordinate 15,987,491, forward strand.
CCGTTCTTTAGAGGAGCTCCAATCTTCACCTTCAGTCAGGAAGTCGTCTCCTGGCTTCTAGTGCAGACTCCGGCTTCCACCTTGGGTCCTTCAACCCTCTGGTGCAGACCCATCGGCCTCCTGATACAGACTTGCATGGACACTGCAGTGAGCTCCAGACCTTGGACCGGACCCTCCAGCCTCCAGTGTGCAGACACCCTCTGCACGCTTCCTCATCTAACTCTGTGGCTGACCATCGTAAGCCAATCTTGTAATCTCTTATACATGTGTATATCTTGTATTATATCTGTTCCTCTAGTAAACCCTGACTGATACATGCATAAAGGAGAAGTAAGGAACTCATAAATCATCCCTGCCATTCCATAGCAATCCTCAGAGAGAAAGTACCCTGTAACTTGCTTTAAACTCAAGTTTCAAGATTATTAGATATTTTTTCATGCCATTGGCATCTTTTACCAGCCATGGATATGATTATTTTAGGGGGGGTGATTATTAATGTCAAAATAAAGTACAGTATAACACCAAACAACAGGAACAAATAACACTGCTGGAGTACGCACTATCTGCCAGGATTATTCTAACTCATGTGACATGTGTTGAGTTATTCCTCACAACACCCTGTGAAGCAGGCTTGATTATTATCCCCAATTCATAGATGGAGAAACTAAGACACAGAAAGTTTAAATAACTTTTGAAAGCAATGGAGCCAGGGTCAGACCCAGGGGCTCTGTCTCCAGGGATTAGAAGCACAGGTGGCCTCCACGTCCCCTTGGAAGACTTGCCTCCCCCTGGCAGGAATTTGGGTTCAGTACAGATGGTCTGAGCTTGTCTTTCCTTTATGTAGAAGTTAGTAGGACCTTGCAAAAGTAATTGGTGCCAATAAGTATTTATTGAATGAGGCCCTGGGAAGCTGTGAAGAAAATAGAGACATGTCCCAAGTTAAGATGATGTAGGGTGACATTTGGGACAGCTCTGGGCACCAATCAGGGGATGGAAATTTTAGAAACATTCATTTTTATGTTGGATAGAATGAAAGATTCCCGCCTGTGGGACTTCTTGGCGTCTGCTTCTTGTAAGCTCCTACTAAGTTTGTACGTGGGTGATGTTTTCCCACAACAGTTCTGCGAACCCTCTAGGAGTGGGGAGAGAGACTGGGGCCTGTGATGAAGGGCTGCTAGAGGGCTCATGTAGCCACCCACAGAGCACCTGGTCAGTGCTTGGCCTGTAGCCCAAGTTACCCAGCTGTCACCCTCTCCTTCCAACCCTCACCCAGGGCCACTGAGAGCAGCCGATGTGCACCCAGCCTGGCTCCTCTGCTTGGAGGCGGAACTGCTCAGAGGGGCGCCACTTTCTGGTGTGCACAGAGGCTTTCTCCTTTCCCACTACCACTGCCTTATGCATTATTATTTCTCACAAAAGAAGCAGCAGGCTTCCCTGCCCCTGGTTTGGCCCTTCTCTAGTTCATCCATTGGGAAATCAAACTGGGAAGTCCGTTACGTAGAATCCTTTGGACACGAAGAAGTCCCACAGGCGGGAACCTTTCATTCTATCCAAAATAAAAATGAATGTTTCAAAAATTTCCATCCCCTGATTGGTGCCCAGAGCTGTCTCAAATGTCACCCTACATCATCTTAACTTGGGACATGTCTCTACTTTCTTCACAGCTTCCCAGGGCCTCATTCAATAAATACTTATTGGCACCAATTATTTTTGCAAGGTCCTACTAACTCCTACATAAAGGAACACTGGGAAATAAAAGTCACAATCATGCCACTTCCCCTCTTACAGTCAAATCCATAACAGATATAACTTAGTGGCAGAGCATCTTGCTTAGCAACCTCAAGGTCCTGAGTTCGATTCCTAGTACCAAAAAAAAAAACAAACAAAACAAAAACAAAAAAAAAACGGTCAAACCCATAGAGGCTGGGCATAGGAATACCATAATAAGGCTCCCACCTACCTTCCAGCCTCTCTCCACTCTATTTCAGCTTCTTACAGTTGCCAATTGTATCACTATGCTGTGCTCCTTGTGCGCTGTTTGAAATGTCCTACTCACCATTTGTCATCCCCCTGCTTTCCCACACAGCTCCATTTACCCCCAGGTTACACGCCACCTCCTCCTGGAAGCGTTCTGAAGCTTTTCTCCTTCCCACCGCATTCTTCACATGTGTACTTTCATTAGGATGTGTGCCATCCTGTAAGGCAGTGTCTTTCTATCTTTCACCAGAGTTGAGCTCAGTAGGGGAGGAACTCTGTCTTATACTGCTCTTGAGCCCTTTAGCAGTGTGTAGAGCTGACACAGAATGTAGGAGAAGCACAAACCCAACACTGTATTCCTGAGAGCTGAGAGGACTGTTAAAAAGTGTGTCAAGGAAGCCAAAGCCTAAAAAGACAACCGAAATCCTACAAGGGTGCAATCCAGCCAAGAGAGTCAGGAGAAGGAGATATGCTGGCTGGAGAAGATATGCGTGTTAACAAGGACAATAAGGCTGAGAGTCTGGTGACAGAACCTAATTTTATTTTGATATTTCCTGTCAAAGAGAATACTCTTCAAATGGAGAAGGTATAAAATTAGTTACATCTAAGGATAGTGAACACAATATCATGAGATCATCTGACTCTCGGCCCTGGTTGGACATCTGAGGAGTCCTCTGAGGAGTTCAGATACCAAACCACACCCAGAGCAACTAACTCAGAGGCTCTGAGGGTGAGACCCAGCCATCCACAGCCTTTTTTTCTCCTTAGATGGTTCCACTGTTTAGCCAGTGTTGAGGATTCTAATTTTTAAAAATAAGACTCAAACCTACAGATTCAGATGAATGACATCTAATGAAATTTAAGGACCTTGCAGCAAAGAAAACCTGAAAGATAGAAGGAGGCCAGAAGACTAGAGATGAAGAGACGCTTTCTAGATTTTCACCAAAGAGTACTGTGAAAACTGCTGGGGCAAAGCTCCAGGTTGATTCCTGGCCGTGTTCTAGAACACTGACTATAAAAAGTCAGGAACGTTACTGTGTTGGATCATGTCAGAGACGTCAGATCGGTGTGTGTCCAGGCAGAGTAAGACACCCTAAGCTGTTCACATTCCTGGGAGGCGCCTCCACCTTAGCAGAGCAGAGAAGTGTTGCTGCAGGGCGTGCAGAGTATACAACTGTCCCCCAAACAAGGAAAACCCCTAAGAACGGATACCTGCCCAAACGTTCCTCATCTGTGCCCGGCACAGGGTGGCATAAGTGAGGCCCGGAGTCTTTGTGAGCTTACAATAGTCAAAGTGTGCACACCCCGGCTCACACAATCCGAGTAACACCCCAGAAGTGACAGACAACCGACTCTGTAGTACAGAACAGCCTGAAGGATGTCAAGGGACTTGTCCAAGGTCACAGAGACAGTACTTTGTAGCGCCAGGCCCCAAAGCCAGTTCTTCTTACTGTGTGGGAGCAGTCCTCCTACCACCGTCTCCTCGGGCTTGCTGGTAAATTCTTGGGGTTGGCTAGAATGTTTGTACCAAGCTGCACCCCAAAGGAAATCTTCACGGGGACAACAACCTGGGCTCCGTCTTACCCTAGGAGCACATGAATTCTAAGCTCTGATGGTAAGCAGATAAGGGGCTAGGGAGTGGGCATTGGAAGCTGAGGTCGTTTTATGTAGGTGGCCAGAGAATCTTCGCTGAGAGGGTGACAAGCAGGACAAAGGCCGTGAGGTGGAGCTCCCTCGGTGAGCTCCAGGAGCAACCAGGAGACCAGCGTGGCTGAGCCGGGGAGACAGCAGCTCAGAGAGCAGGTGGGTCAGACGCTCTGGGTTCGTTTTGCTGCATACGTGACACAGCAAACACTGGCCCTAGTTTCTCCACCACGAGTGACCCTGCCGTGGCTTTCTGTACGCTGTGCTCTTTGTGCAACTCTTTGAAGCAATGACCTAGTACATCGGGAGGACAGCAGGCAGTTAGGAAGCCAGCATCCGGCCCAAAACCCCAGGTTTTCTGACTGATGGGAGACCTGATAAATTTCTTTTCTCAAGACTTGTTTCCTCAGCTGTGAAATGCAGGATTGGGCTCCAAGGTTGCTTAGAGACTTCAGGTGTTTCCCAGAGGTGACAGCCTCCCTGAGGTGTGAAGGATGTCACAGGTAAAGTCCTCTTGGCTGAAGGTGAGGCTGAAAGCCCCACCGACGTAGGCACCAGTTTCCACAGAGACCCGCCAGCCCTGGAGCTGTGCATTTGCTTCTTGTTTATTTAATAGGAATGTTCTCAGATTCTTATTTAGTTGTCTTTCTTGAATTTTTGTTGAAGCTGTGCACCTTTCCACATAATTACTCTGCACTTTTCATTGGCTTTAAATAATTCACCCACTTCCATTCCTTACTTGGTGGATTTTTGGTAATTAATAAACTGCTTTTCGAGTTATGGCCTCTAGAATGTGTGATGATTAGTTTTGTTGGCCAACGGTGTTGGCACCCTAGCTAGGCCACGGTACAGTTTTTGGTTAAACATTAGTCCAGGTATTTTTAAAGGCATAATTAATGTTTAGATCAGGTAATAAAGTAGATTACCCTTCATAATGGAGTGGGCCTAATCCAATCAGTTGAAGGTGTTTAGAGAACAGACTGAAGTTTCCCAGAAAAGGAGGAATTCTATTTTTAGTCTGCCTTCATACTCAGGGATGCAGTGTCAGCTCCTGTCAGAGTTTCCATCCTGGACCTGCCGTGCAGATTTCAGACTTGGCAGCACCCCCCCCTGCCGTGTTTCCTAATCTATATTTCTCCTCCAGCTCCCTCCTTCAAGGATGGATGGATGGATAGATAGATAGATAGATAGATAGATGATAGATAGACAGATGGATAGATGGATAGATAGATAATAGGTGAGATAGATAGATACATAGATAGATAATAGGTGAGATAGATAGATAGATAGATAGATAGATAGATAGATAGATAGATAGATGTACGTGGGATGCATAGGTACACAAGACCCTGACTGATGCAGAGCATGAGCTCCCGTTGACACCCAGGATTGGCACAGCTAAGGAGGTCTGAGGTGTCTGGATCCAAAGGACAGCAGCCGCTGTACAGTGTGGGAACGACTACCCAGCTCTGACTACCAGCTCTGTCCTCTCTTGTGATCACCTTTTGTCTGTCTGCTGCCTGCAGTGGCTTCTGTTCCTAAACCAATCTGGTCGTTCAGTAATATACAAACCTAGCGACCATTACCCTTCTGGGGAGAAATAAGGGCACATCCAGAGTATTTGTATCTGTTTGCTTTTTAGGTAAAATCCCAATCTAGACCATGATATTTTTTTCTCCTTGTACATCTGCCTGAATATAAACTTTTTCTTTTTCTTTCTAATGATCTTTTCTTTTTAGAACTTTTTAATTTTATTTGTACATGTTTGCAGTTCATGTGGCTTACAATCACCTTGTGGGATGGTTGCACACACACATTGCTGCATGTTTCTTTCTTTTTTAAATCCCCTTCTCCTGCCCTTCGGTTGTCCAGTTCCCCTATTCCATTATTCATTCCTGTTGATATTACGTGCCTGAGCTCATGTAACGCATATGACGCTTACACTTACAGGGTTCTTAGGTCCCTGTACAGAGCACATTCTTGTTTCCCCTTCCCCTCCTCCGCACCCCTTCCCCTTGTTCCCTTGGACCACTTTCCTAGTGCAAGAGATCCATCCTTTGTCCCTTTCTATCTATTCTTTATTGTTTTCTTTATTTGTACTTTGCATCACTCAAATGAGAGATACCATATGGTATTTAAGTTTGTATGTATAGTTTATGTCACTCAACATTGTATTTTCCAGGTATATCCATTTTCCCACAAATGTGCCAAATTTGTCATTTTATAGCTGAGTAGTATTTCAGTACATATAAAAATACCACATTTTCTTTATCCAGTCACCTGTTGGTGGATATGCAGGCTGCTCCCTGGATTTAGCTATTATGAATCGTGCTGCTATAAACACTGGTATGCATATATCGCTATTAGTATGATGACTTAAGCTCTTTGGGGAAGATACCTATCAGGGACAGCTGGGTCCTATGTAATTTCTAATTTCAGTTCTTTGAGAAATATGCATACTGATTTCCATAATGGTGGTGCTAGTTTGCATTCCCACCAACAATCCAAAAGGATTCCTTTTTTACCACAGCCATGCCAGCATTTGTTATTGCTTGACTCATATTTGAATGATGGTCATTCTTTCTGGAATAAGATGGACTCTTACATTGTATTAATTTGCATTTCTCTAGTGGCCAGAGGTGTTGAACATTTTTTCATATATTTGTTGATCATTTGTACTTCTTTCTCTGCAAAGTGTCTGTTCATTTCTCTTACTCATTTCTTGACAGGGTCTTTAATTTTAGGTGGCTTAATTTTTTTCAGTTCTTTGTATATTCTAGGTATTAGTCCCCTGTCTGAGGAGTAGCTGGCAAAAATTTTTTTCCACTCTGTACGTTGTCTCTTCACCCTACTGGTTGATTCTTTTGCTACACAGAAGCTTTTTCCTCTGGTATAATCTCATTTGTTGATTCTTGCTGCCATTTCTTGTACAATTGAGATTCAGTTTAGAAAATCCTTTCCTATACTTACATCTTCAAATGTTCTACTTATTTTGTCTTATAGTAGGTTTAATGTTTAGATCTTTGATCCATTTTGGTTTTAATTTAGTGTATGGTGAGAGAGAAGGATCTAGTTTCAATCTTTTGCAAACAGATCACCAGCTTTCCAGCACTGCTTGTTGAATAGGCTATTTTTCTTTCAGCATAAGCTTTTGGCCCCTTTTTCAAAGATCAAATAGTTGAATATGTCTGGGGAGGTTTCTGCATTCTCAATTCTGTTCCATTGATCCACACTTTTTGTCCCAGTACCATGCTGTTTTTATCACTTTTACTTTGTAGTATAGCTTGAAGTTGGGTGTTGCTATGCCTCCTGCTTTGCTCTTATTGCCCAAAATTGCTTTTGCTATTCTAGGTCTCTTCTGGCTCCATATGAATCTTAGGGTTGTTCTGAAGATAAGCTTTCTATGCTTTCAGTCTGGAAGACACTGGGTTACTATTTTAAATTTAGAGCTCTGATTTTTTCCACTTATTCACATTGACAGAATTCTCAGATTGTATTTTTCCCACTTGTTATAGAATGGACTATTTTTTTTACTCGTAGATATCATCTATCTCCAACACCAACATTGCTTCCTTTATGAGCGATCTTTGTTTAGTGATTAAATTCTATTCCCTGTGTGCTTGTGTGAGTTTGAACATTTTTAAACCCTTGTTAAATTTCTTTTGAGATTGCCACAGATGATTAAAGTATCATCTGCCAAAGAAGAAAACAAATAAAAAAGAGTGTATTTGTCAAAGGGAAGCCCAGGTTGCTGTCACTGTCAAGGTGCTGATTGAAATTCTCTACGTGGCTCCACCGCCACCTTCTTTATTGGGGAATAGAACGGTAGCACAGCCCCACAGCAGGGCATAGTCAGCACTCCTGGTGCTCAGGAGGCTGTCACTGTCATTGCAAGGGTCCCAGCTCCTTGCCTACAGCTACACTTACTTGGTGAGGCAGCTTACAGGGTAGGAAGGAGCACAGGTTTAGAATTCATCAGTTTGACTCCCACTGAGTCCACACACTAGGGGTTAACCTTGGGCTGGTTACTTGATCTTTGTGCACCTCTATTTCCTGTAAAATGGGACAGTAACTCTGACTTCACAGGATTGTAATAAGGATTAAGCAAGAAAACACTGTCAGCCCCTTGTGGGGAGGAGCGGGTCTGTGTTGCTTGCTGCTGTCTCCCGAGCCATAGGCACATGCTGGAGCATAGTATCCTTAGCACATGTTTGCTGAATGAATGGCTGAATGGACGAGTTAATGAAGTACAGAATTAGCAAAGGGTAGGATCCACTCATTTAATTACGCCCAAAATTTCTTGAGCATTTGCCATGTACTGGACATTGTACTGGACCGTGGGAGACAAGATAAATGGTGCAGTTTGAGCCTTCCAGGACTTAGAGTCTGAAAACTGTAACAGATGAGAGGAAAAGACAATGCCAATGATTAGTCTTCCTAGACAGAAGTGACTGAGGATGGAGGTAGCTCAGAAGTAAGTCACCTTGCTGACTTGAGAGGCAGGCGGAGGAAGCCTTCCCAGAAAAGACCTGTCTTTGATGTTACTTTTATTTCATGTTATGTGATCTCTCCGGGCTCTTCATGCACCTCTGACCATGAGGAACCCTTGTGAGACTGAACTCAGGACCGTTACATCTTCATCTGCTGCTCCAGTTTCTCTCCTGAGCTGCAGACCTCTGTCTCCTGCAATTCGACAGGCATCGCGTGGTATCTTCCAGGTCCACATGTTCTACTGAGCCCTTTATTCTCAAAGCCATTGCTCCTCCTGCTCTCCAGTCCCTGCACCACCATCGACCCAATCATATGATTTAAATACTGAAATTTCTTTCTCACCCAGAAGCCGATCAAATTCTGGCAATTCTAGCTCTTTCAAAGCCCTGAGCTCCATCTCTCCCACCCCTGTTCATCTCACTACTATTATCACAGCTCAGCCTTTCACTGTATCTCATCTGGCCTCACATATACACGCTGAGTTACTTTCTTTCTCCTCTAACACCTCCCGTTGCACTCCAAGGGAGCAAGCAAGCACGAGCCCTCTGAACTGGAAATGGAAACCTGCTGGTCAGATCCTCATGGGTTCACAATACCTATGAATTTCTTAAGATGACAAACAATGTCAGATAATCGTTCTTCTGACTCTGGTAAGGTCAGTGTGCACTCCCAGGGCCTGAGCTGGTTTTTGTGAAAACATGAATTGTTTCCCAGGACAGAGATGAAGAAAGGGAAATGAGGTGCCCACTGACCACTATTTAGAGGAACAGTGACCCTCAGGGTTGTGCAAGCATCACTTTACATTTCACATCCTAGGCACCTTGCCTGCCTTGTCCTGTGTGTGTCTGTGTTTATCTTGTTTCTAGTTTCTTGGCGTGAACTATGAAAAGGAGCCTTGATACAAATTGCTAGCAGCTTGTGGTTTTGTCTGGATGAAACTAAGTGAACCCTTTAAGAGCAGAGGCCACATAAACACAAAATTTAATCTGGATGATTGGGTATACATTGGGTCCACTTTCCATTTGGGAAAGAAATTTGGCCAAATATATCCCAAGCTTTAAATTATCACATGCCAGTTACCCAGGGTATATCCAGGAGTCTATGTAATTAAATAATCATATATTGATTATTGACAATTAGCGTTATGTTATGTACAAAGACATACATAAAGAATATTTACAATAACAAAGTGAAAGGAACTAAAGATTCATAAGTAGAGGAAATGCTTAAATGGCTATACATTGTGCATCATTAAATGATTCTGTAGGCTTTAAGTATGTAGACAATATCATATTAAATCCAATAAGCTTACAAAACTATGTGCATAGAACATTCCCAAACTAGTTAGTATTCAGCATATGTTTAAGAATAAGACCAGAAGAAAATACAAAAGATGTTAACAGGGTTCCTTCTAGATTTGGGGGATATGGGTGGCTTTTGATGTGTTAAAATTTGTTTCTCATGTTAGAAAAGTTTATGTATGTGTACCTTCTCCCCACAATGAGTGAAATCATTAAGTGCTGCAAACACGTGCTAAGAAAAAATAAAAATAAAAAGATAAAGTTTTTAAAAGTAATTTTTAGGAAGAAACTCTATTTCACTCTCTAAAGTCAGGAGTAAGGTAAGGATTCCTACTCTTGCTACTTCTACTTGACTATAATACTAGACAAAAGTCCTTGCCAGAGCAGTTAGATAAGAGAAAGTAATAAGAGGTAAATTGGAAAGGAAGAAGTGACGCTGTTGCTATTTGCTGATAACATGATCTTGTGTGTAAAAGGCTCTAAGCGCCGACCCAAAACTGTTAAAACCAATAAATTAATACAGTAAAGTTGCAAGATACAAACGAACACACAAAAATCAGTTTCCATGCAGTAACAATGAAATTTTTAAAAAACAGTTTATAAGAGCTACGTAAATTTAAATACTTAAGAATAAATTTAATCAAAAAGGTGAAAATCTGTGTGGTAAAAACTACAAAAATAGATGAAAGAAATTGAAAAAGGCTCATAGTAGAAAGATATACCATTTTCATGGATTGGAATTATTCATACTGTTAAAATGTCCTTTCTACCCAATTCTACACATAGATTCAATGCAATCACTATCAAAATTCAAATGACATTTTTCACAGAGATAGAAAAAAAACTAAAATGTATATAAAATCACAAAAGATCTTGAATAGCCAAAACAAAATTTTAACCAAAAAGAACAAAGTTGGAGGCATCACACTACTTGATTTTAAACTATATTGCAAAGCTATAATTAAAACAGCACAGTATGGGCGTAAAAATAGACACATCAATCAATAAATAAGAGTAGAGCCTAAAAATGAATCTAGTATAACAACCATTGGTGAATTCCTACCATCCTGGCCAGTGAAACTATGTATTATCTCTAATGTTCTTTTAAATTATTATTTTCTTATTCCCTTTAATGATTTGATCAATCTTCCATTCTTACATCTGGTAATCTGAGCAACTTCATTGAAGATAACAATATGTAATATAGCAGCCACTGTTAATCCCTATCATTTGTTTTGAAACCCCATATCATTTTTAATGTCCTTGCCTTATTTTGTTTGTAATTTGCTATTGTTCTTTCTTTTTCACTATTCTCTTCAAAATAAAAAAAATAATGAAAATGAATCTGTGAATTTACAGGCAACAAAGAACACATAATGAAAAAAGGACAACATATTTGTGGTTGGTTTGTTTGAGGCAGGGTCTCACTACGTAGTGCAGACTGGCCTGGAACTCCCTTTTGTAGCCTAGGCTGGCCTCAAACTCATGGTGATCCTCCTTCCCCAACCTCTCAAATGCTGGGATTACAGGCGTGCACCATCATGCTTGGCTTGACAACCTCTTAATAAAGTGGTTGGGAAAACTGAATATCTACCTGCAGAAAAATGGAATTGGATGCCTATCTTACACCATATATAAGAATCAATTCAGTCCAGGCATAGTGGCACATGCCTGTAATCCCAGAACCTGGGAAGCTGAGGCAGGAGCTTTGCCATGAGTTCAAGGCCAGCCTGAACTACATAGCAGGACCTTGTCTCAAAAAAAAAAAAAAAAAATTTGAAATGGAATAAAGACTTAAACATAAGACACAAGACTATAAAACTACTAGGAGCCAGGCGTGGTGATTCATGCCTGTAATATCAGCACTTGGGAGGCTGAGGCAGGAGGATCACCATGAGTTCAAGGCTAACCTGAGCTACACAATGAGTTCAAGGCCAGCCTGAATTACATAGCAAGACTCTGTCTAAAAACAAAAAAACAAAAAAACAAACAAAAAAACTACATGGCAGTAATTTAAGCAATGATATTTTTAGATTTGACCCTAAAAGCTCAGGCAAAAAAAGTAGACAAATGGGATTACATTAAACTAAAAAGGTCTGCACAGCAAAGGAAACAGTTAACAGAATGAAAATAACTATCCAAAATATACAAGAAAGTCAACTCAATAGCAAGAAAAGAATTCCCAGATATTTTTTTCTTTTTTCTTTCTTTGCCTCCCAGGTTTTTAAAAGAGCAAACTAGAGACTGACATGGTGGTACTCTGCTGTAATCCCAGCTACATAGGAGACTGCGGCAGGAAGACTGCAAGTTTGAGCTCAGCCTGGGCAACTTAGGAAAACCCTGTCTCAAAATAAAATTTAAAAGGCTTGGAACGTAGTTCAGCTGTAGAGCACCTGAGGTGTGAGACCCCGAGTTAAATCCTCAGTTCTGGGGGTGGGGAGTCCGGTTCAGCCGTGAGTGCTTGCAGTTTTAGCTTTCTGGAGGATGGGGTGGAAGGATTGCTTGTGCCCAGGAGTTGGAGACCAGCCTTGGGCAACAGAGTGACATTCTATCCCTCCCAACTCATTTCAAAAGGCCAAAGAACCCCAATTTTTTTTAGAAAGGCATACAAGTCACCAACTGATAAATGAAAAAAGGCTCACTATCACTAATCATTAGAGAAATGCAGTGTTAAACCTCAGTGAGATTTTTCTTCACACGTGTCAGGACTGCTATCATCAAAGAGGCAAATGATGAGTGCTGGAAAGATGCAGAGAAAAGAGAATCCGGTCTACTGCTGGTGAGAATGCAAATTAGTACTGTTATCCTATGAAACTGGAGGTTCTTTAAAAATTGAAAAATTGTGTGGACATTCTTCAAAAACTGAAAACTAGAACTACCTTACTTGCAAGTACATTTCCAAAGGATTTGAGTTCAGTGTTTGAAGAGCTGTCTGCGTTCCCAATATTCACAATGGCCAATTTAAGGGTTCTACTTAAATGTCCGATATGGGGCCAATGGATAAGGAAGGTATAATATATATACACAGTGGGACGGTCTCCGTCCTTTAAAAAGGGGGACTGTACCACTTGCAACAGCATGAGTGAATCTGGAAGCCATTATGCTAAGTTCAGTAAGCCAGGCACAGAGGCACAAACACCTGAGACTCAGTCTCCTTCCCCCGCAGAACTCTAACCCCACTTCGGTTGCCTGCTTTTAAATGCCTAAAAGAGGACTCCAAGGGGTATCTGATCAAGTTCTTGGATTTAATGTCCAAAAGTAGCCTACCCAAATACCACATGGTCTCACTTTTTCCTGTGGAGTCTCAAACAACTGAACACATAAAGTAGTACTAGAGGATAGCAGGGGGCAGGGGAAAGATGGTGGTCAAAGGGTAGACAATCTCAGCTAGACAAAAGCAATGCAGACTTCAGATACACTGCACAGCGTGGTGGCTATAGTTAATCATTTATATTTCACAACTGCTAAAAGGAGACATTTCAAATGTTCTCACCACAAGAAAACGGTATTTGAGGTGGTGGATATGTTTTTGTTTTATTTTGTGGTGCTGTGGGATTAAACTCAGGCCTTAGATCAAGCTACATCCCCAGCCCTTTTTTTATTTTTTATTTTGAGACAGGGTCTTGCTAAAGCGCTGAAATGCCCAGGCTGGTCTTGAACTTGAGATTCTTCTGCCTTGGCCACCCAGAGCTCTGGCATTACAAACTTGCGTGGCTGTGTTAATTAGCTTGGTTTAATCATTCCACACTGTATACACATTTCACATGACTTTGTACCCCGCTAGTATAAACTATTATAATTTGTCAATTTAATAAAAATGTTAATATAAAAAATTTTTAAATGAAGAATTTTTAATTAAAAGTAATTTTTGAAGCAAAAGCCATTTTCGTTCTCTGGGATCTCTAATCACTGGCACCTGCTAATAGGTTACTGCTCTAACTCTGGCTTAGAAGAGAGCCTGAGAAGTTTGTTTCTTATGACAACCAATAGAGTTCACTCCTGTTGCTTAGTTCCTATGAGCATATTTGATTCAAATAATCTCTACGGGTGCACCACTCCACAGACCACGCTGTTTGCCCTACTAACTCCGGTGGACGCAATGTTCTTTTTCAATGCCCTGCACCTCACTGTGACCACTGGATATTTCAGGTCCTAGTTTGGGGTATTGTAAGAACAGCTCGAAACAAGTGCTGTGAGTTTCCACTTGCTGTTTAGGAGCACATATATGAGGGTCTCCCTCAAACCCCAGAGGGGAGTACACCAAGGAGCAAGACATACAGCCCTCCTGCTGCCCCAAACTACCAAAACCTGGATCCCATCATATTAATCAATATTTTTGATCTTTCATATTTACATCCAGATATAGAGAAAACTAAAGTTGGATTTGGAGTTAAGGCTGATGCTCAAAATCAGATACCCTCACTATGTTCTCATCAGCAAAGATGCGCTAGAGACAACCCCTTGGGTTGTCCCCAGTGTCCTATTTATTGACCAGTGCCATCCAGGCAGGTGTGCCGCCGTCCGAGCTGCCCAGGTGAGGCTTTGTGTCGGGGCAGGTGGGGAGTCGCTCCTGTCTAAGCCCCATCTGCACAGGCTGGTACGGACCGGGCGGCACGTACAGCACTGGCCGTTCCAACCCCACCCCCTCCCAATTTACAGGTAGGGGCCAATCTAATAATCATTATAGCCAGACAGCTTGAACAAAACCCTGCCTTTTTAAGATTAAAAAGGAACACACATGCATATCTCACAAACAATTAAAAATAACAGTCATTCTCACAGATTCAAAGGCTCCCCTTAGTGACTTCAGAATACATAGATTTGTTCTAACACACAGATTTGTTCTAGCCATAGGATGCAGGCATCAAAGAATTGCCACTGATTTTTAAGAAAAATATGTATAACCTTCTTTTCAGACTCTATCTTTCACCCAGGACAGATAATAAAGCATTTAAGAATATCTGAAGATAATAACTAAAATAGCACCATTATAAAAGAAAGCATAATTCCAACTCCCTCAAAGAGGAGAAACAGGAGAACAAATGGAAAAGGAGGACAAAGACATCTACACAAAGCACACAAGCTGGAAACGATGCTTGGTTTCCAGAACAACGCTGAAAGCTAGCTCTGCCCACCCTCTTTCCTGAGTCCTCGGCCGCCCACCGTGCACTTACCTGCCTTTCTTAGACATCTCGTGTACTTCTCTTCCTGGCCAGTGCACTCTGCTTTCAGTGGCCAAAACCCAACCCCACCACAAAAGGAAGATGCCAAATTTCATACTGTGGACAGCCAACATAGGTTTCCCAATCCAAACAGCTCTCTCCAGAAACCGCGAAAAGGAAACGGATGTTCTTTTCCTTTCTTAGGACATTATTGGTCTGTTCATTAGTAGGAGATGTTTACTCATGCAAAAAAATCAACCAGCAGTATGTAATCTGGTGAGCAGGAGAAAGCAATTTCCACTAAACCTATAAATCCTCCTACGTCAGATGTCAGGGATTTTCTGAACAGAGGTTGAATTTCTGTGTCCCTGTAGAACAATTATCTTGGCTGGTCTAAATTAGTTAATCATCAAATTGTGATAAATATTTTGGAAAAGGTCTGTAGTTTTTTGGCCTACTGAATAGAAGAAAGTAAAAAAGGATCAAAGTAATTCCCAGAATTTAAAAGGCCCAAGGTGCTGAACTGCTTGGCATGTCATGTTAATGAGCTCCTCCCGAGACTGCCGGCCCTTACTGTTTTAAGCTGCCCGCCCTTACTATTTGCTGGGCTGAGGGCTGGATTTGGACAGCTCCCTGCCCCCACATCTTATTGTAGCTGAATCCTAGACCTTCAAAGATCTACTGGTACCTGGGCAGGCCATCAACATAGAGCAGAGAGAGCAAGTAGAGGCTTAAAAGAAAAACTTATTCTGCACAGAAAAATTTCCTTGTCAGTAGCATTATTCTTATGAACTTCATTGAAAAATACTGGTAATAACTGAATATAAACATCAACTCTATGTTACCTGCAGATGACTTTTCTTTCCCTTTGATGCTTGCTCAAAGGCTGCAATAACCTGCAATAACCTAGCTATAGGCTCAAGTTTGTGTCTTCATCAAGAGGCAGTCTTCCTGTAGGTGAGGGATACACTTGGTCTGCCAAGCTGTGGGCTGTTCAAAGTTCAACGGACACGGCTCTAATAACATCCAAACTACTGGTGGACCAAGTAAGGCTGCCTAGAACTCTGTAGCTGAAAAGCAGACAGATTTACAACTAATCCAGCATCCCACAGGACAAGAATTGAGCATTGCTATGGCTTGGGTATGGTTTGAGCGTATCTTCCAGAGGTCCATGTGCTGGAATCTTGGTCCCCAGAGTGGCAATGCTGAGTTGGTGGGACCTTTAAGAGTAGGGTCTAGTGAAAGGTAATTAGGTCATGTACAGGGGCTGCCGTCAGAAGGGTTTGATGTAGTTCTCAAGGGACCCTACTGGTTCCCAAGGGAGTGAGTTGTTACCAAAAGAGAAGCCTGGCCCCTGAATCTCTCTTGTCTTCTGCCTGATGTTGAGACTATTCTCTTCATCTCTCCTCAGTTTCGGCCATGATGCCATCTTCCAAGTTGTGATGCGGCTGGAAGGCCCTCACCAGAGGCTGAAATGATGGATCCTCCTGACCTTGGACTCTCAGCTCCCAAAACTGTGAACTAAATAGACTTTTCAAAAAATGTATTATTCAGATATTTTGCTACAGCAACAGAAAATGGACTAACAATCACAGCAGAGTAAAAGAACTGGGGAGGGGAATTTTATTGAGGTCATTTAGAATATTGTTGATTGGTTTTAAAGTTTTATTTCCTAGATATGGAAGAAGCCCTTCCTCTTTCCTCTTATGCTATCTGTAATTCACAATAATTTAGTAAATTCTGTTTTCATAAGCTAAAATGAAACATTTAAAAAATATTGTGATTCCCATTGGTGCGATTCCCTCCCTTCAAATTGAGAAGCACTCTGGCTCTTTACAATTCATGGAGATACAGTTGTTTGCATAGGTTCAGTAAGAGTCACAGACTCTTGTCAGGATATAATTGGAAGAATCAATTATGCAATCAAGCCTTGCCCAGGAATGTCAGATATGAAAGTAACATTTAACTAAGCATGAAAAAGAAAGAAGGGGAAATTATGTATATATGTATATTCAGGATAGCTAACATAGTTGTACTACTGACTTCTATCGCTTTACTGAAAGGAACAGTTAATAATTAATTATCAATATTGCATGTCTCTATTTGTTTTCCTGAGAAACCACTTTGAAGATATCAATATGTAATACAACAATCATTGTTAATTTCCTACCACTCTGTCTGTAACTCTATATTGCTTGCATTGTTCTTACACTATTTTGTAAATGGATGTCTGTTATTATGTTTTCCTTTTTTTATTTTTAAAATAAAATTTTAAAGCATAAATTTTAAAAACTAGGCACAACAAGCTATTTTAAGGGACAAAGTTTGGCTGAATTTATGGAGTCCATGTCTATAAAATTGGCTTTGGTCTAGTTTGTGTGCGTGTGTGTGTATATGTGTGTGTGTGTGTGTGTGTGTGTGATACCAGGAATCGAACTCAGGAGCTTGCACTTGCCAGGCAAGTGCTGTAATGGCAGAAATCAGTTTGTATTCCGCAAGAAACCAAAGTACTCTATTTAGAAACAAACAGAGTTTAAATTGAGGTTAGCCACCCTGCATCCCTGATTTGCAAATCAGGGAAGTGGGCATGGGCCTGCCTTTGTTCCCACTTTATATACATTTTTGGATTCCATGGTAACCGACTGGAATGTTGTAGCCCTGGCCACATGTTGTTTTCCTTGTACCACTAACAGGGTCAGGCTCTGGTCATGAGCCCAACCACAGTGATATATACTTTCTGTACTCTGTTCTATATATCCCCCTTTAGATAACCATACATGTCCTTGATGGTTACAATGTTTATCTAGGGCCAGGGAAGGGACTAAACAACCCAGGCAGGGTCATAAGTGGTTATCTGGGCCCAGGTGTTCTTTGTCTTTGGAGAAGCATTCCAGGGCCAGGTCAGGACTGCAAAGTTAACTCTTTATAACCCCCCGGGATATTTCTCAAGACACATTTTGAGGCTTGTGCTAAGACTAGAATTATTCTATCTTAAAATGATATGCTGAGAGTCGCAGGCCCCTACAGTGCTTGTGCCACTAAGCTACATCCCCAGCCCCAAGGTCTGGTTAATAGAGTCTAGATTGATAGGCAATAAGGAAGATCACCTCCAGGCAAGCCCTT
>NW_004955411.1:16005709-16088361 GCF_000276665.1 Chinchilla lanigera
TCAGTGGAACAGAGCCTGCATGGTAAGCATGAGGTCCTGAGTTTGATTCCCAGTACACCCACCAAGATAAATAAAATAAAATAGGCAATAGAGGTGACTAAACATCCTTCCAATAGAGTGCTGAGCCCTGTCCAGTGGACCTTCTAGAATTATCTGATTTTATAGGCTATGTGCCTCTGACTGTTCTTCACTAGGCTATTTCACAACTCTGTAAAGGTAGACATTGATATTAGTGCATATCTTTCCTGTCTGGAACTATGCAGATTATCTCTTTTGTCTGGTAGAGAATACAACTCTCTGTAAATTAAATCTTCATTTGTGTCATTTGTAACATCTTAGTGGTCCCCTCATTAACCAATTAGCAGAAACTTTTGATAATTTGTTCATTTAATAGGAAGCTGAGAGTCCTTTTTATAAGTCATCCTTTAACAGGGCTATCAAGAAATAAAGGCAGAGGGGCTCGGGAGATAGCTCAGCAGTGCAAGCACTTCCCTGGCAAGCACAAGGTCCTGAATTCAATTCCTGGTACCACAAAAATAAATAAATAAATAAGTAAAAGCAGAGCACATGATGTCTGCAGAGGTAAAGTAAACTTGGCATGATTAATTTGTAGTGACTGACTGGCCTGCAGAACCAAGAGGCAAAGGCGAGATATCCTGGGACTGAGTACAGCAAAATATCCAGAACAGTAAGACATAAGCTGGGGACTGGGAGGGCATGAAGGGATATTTGATGCCAGGTTGGAAAATACCTTTCTCTCTTGTTTAGAGGCCAGCAACAGGGTCCAGGAATTGATATGTAACCAAAGGGAGCAAATCCAGAAGTCCTCAAATGTGAATCTCTTATTCGCTCCCTCTCAGTAGCTTAGCAGGGAGCTGGCTCAGCAGGTCCAAGTCAGCTGAATGGGACAAGCTGATACTGGCTGCTGAGACTTCAAAGCAAGGCCTTTCCTGTCCCAGGGCTCCCAAGACAGAGTCCTAGGGACAGGGGCCCCTCTTAAAGCCCCTGATTTTGCACCAGATGACCACATACAGCCCCAAACAATCCTCTCACTTTGATCACGAGAGCCCAAAAAGCCACTTACCCTTTGCTGCTCTTCTGCATCTTAATAAACTTCATTTTCCATTAGCACCACAAGCCCTGCTGTGGAGAACACCTATGCCATCTTTGTAGGACAAGGAAGAAGTGGTAAAGACGAAGTGCTGCCTGAGAGAGGCAGGTAGGACCCTCGCCAAGGTTATGAAGGATCTAGACAGACTGAAGTATCACATCTCCAGATCGATTTTTAAAACCAATTTTTTTGGCCAAATCTGATCTCTTCCCTTTAATCAGTGTGTAACAGAGACCTAGAGGTTAGACCTACAAGTGCCTAAAGGATAACTAAAAGCAGGATGAGTCTTGACATCTCAACCTTCATTTCTGTACCTGTCTCCTTCATTATCTTAAAACTTTAGGTCTGATTCCTGCTTGGCTCTGCACATAGGCATGTTAATTACTTAAAGAGTGTTACTAATACAAGGTTCATTAGCGCCAAATTACCTAGCATATCTCATCTGCCTTCAGGACTGAGGACACCAAGATAAAAGTAACTAAAGTGATTTGTCAGGATTTGTGGGAATATCTAATTGCCAATTTTTACAGATGTCCAGTTCCAGACCCTTTGGAGTATGCCTAGAAGTCTTCAGCTATTGTCCTAAATGTGTAGTCACCTTGGACTCCAGCAAAAGCACAGTCTTGCAGACCACTCCATGAAGATATTTCCCACCGACCAAGAACAGTTACCCATGATAGAAACTGAGGCAGCCCCCTGCCCTGAAAACAGAGCCATCATTTCATGAAGGGAACTGAATTGCCTCCTCAAGCAAAGACGACTCTCCCTGAATGTCACGGAACCAGTCCTGAGATATAACCAACTAGCCTGTTTTTGACAGGATTACCTATGCTGCCAGCTATGAAAACCCAAGCCTTGCCTTGGTTACTGTTTTAGCTTCTTTTCTCATTGCTGAGATGAAATACGAAACACTCAACACTCAAAGTTAAAGGAGGAAAGGTGTATTTGGTTCACAGTTTGCAGTGGTTCAGTTCATGGTTAGCGGGCTTCAAGGCAGGGTGTCATGGCAGAGGGGCATGGCAGGGGAGAAACAGCTCATGGCAATCAGAAAACAGAAGACAGCAAGCAGAAGCAACAAGTAATGACAGCAGCCCTCTTTCTGTCTCTTATATTTTATCCAGGCTACCCAGGGTGGGGCACCCTTAATCTTCGCATCATACCTTGAATCAACACCAGCATCACACACTCTTGATCCACACACCTCTGAAAACCTCCACCTATGACCACATGAGGCTCTGAGGGGACATGTACACACAGCCCATACAGTTACCCCTTTTGGTAGAACCCCAAAGTTCCTGTCAGCCCCTCTATGATAATCTTCAACCTTTTTATTTGTCCTCCTGGCACGGCCATGCTGATTAAAGCTCGTTTCCTGCCGGTCACTGCTGCTCCTCTCCTTGATTGGTGTTTTTGAGAGAGAGCCTTGCTTTGTAGTCCTGGCTGGCCTCAAACTCATGCCTCAGCCTCCCGAGTAATAGGATTACAGATATGCTCCATCATGCCTGACACTTGATTGGTGTTTTGAGATAAGTGACTGAGTCTGATCTATTGGGACCCCTACAGCAGGGCTTTGCCAGAAAGCTCCGGTAACAAGTATACCAGTCTCCTCTCTCCCTCTTGTTTTTATCTCTCAACCATCATGGCCTTCCCCACACCAGGACAGGGCATCCAGGGTAGAAATTCCTTCAGTGGAAGAAGGACCTGGCAGTACTTGACTCTAGCTGAACTTCACATGGTCTTCAAGTGTCCCCTTGCTTCCAGCCCTCAAAACCAGCCCAATGCTGCACACAAGGCACTCATGACTGACTGGGTGAACTTCAGACACCACAGCTAGCCTGGTCCTAAACGACAGCCCCAGGTGCTCACCAGTTGCTTTCAAATTGCTCTGTCTAGCACATTTCAAAGTGTAAACACACCAATATTTCTTTCTATCCATTCCTACACATGGTCTCCCAGCATTGGGCTCACCCTGCACACTCAGGGAATGAGGGCAAATTAGAGAGGAAAGGAAAGGGATTTGATGAAACAGTGACCAGAAGAGTCAGCTCTCAGTCCTTGAGGTAGTTGCCTCTCTGTGTTGTCTAGCTTACAATTTAAGCTGCAGCCGTAATTAAGACATTTGTGTTGGTCAGCTTCCCATTACTGCTGAGATCAGCACCTCGTGAAAAGGCAAGGTTTATTTTGCATCAGTTTTAGAGGTTTCAGTTCATGATCAGTTGGCCTTGTTGCATTGGATCTGTGCCACCACATCATGACAGGGGCATACAGTGGAACAAAACTGCTCACTTCATAACTAGGAAGCAAAACAGGAGAAAGGAAGAGGGGGCTGGGGATTTAGCTCAGCAGCATGGTGCCTGCCTGGCAAGCACAAGGTCGTGAGTTTGATTCCTGCTACCAGAAGGAAACCAAAAACAAAACAAAAAAAAAGGAAGAGACCAGGTTTCCACAGTCTCCTTCAAGGGCACAACTCAATGAACTAAAGACCTCTAACAAGGCCCTGCCTCCTACGGGGTCCAAATAGCATCATAAGCAGAGGACAAAGCCTTTAACAGATGGAACTTTGGGTGACATTTAAGATCCAAAATATAGGAGCTGGGGATTTAGCTCAATGGCAAAAGCACCTGCCTGGCAAGCTCAAGGTTGTGAGTTTGGTTCCCGGTCCTGGAGAAAAACCAAAAAAAAAAGAGAAATAAATCAGACCCACGTGTAAATACCATATTGTCTCACTAGTGTGAGAAGCAAAAAAAAAAAAAAAAGATCCAAAATATAGCAAGATTCAAACATCAATAAATAAAATAGAATATATTTATATTTCATGTGCAGAAGTGAGTAATCCAGGCTGACAGAGAAATCTGCTCCTGGGTGAAGTTCCTTCCATCTCGTCCCTTACACACCTGGTTAAATTCTGACTTTCACCCCAACTACAGTCTAGGCCATGGGGAAAAGCCTAGAGAAGAAGTAAAAGGAAACTACCTTCTTTTCAGCAGATGACACAGTGACTGCACTCCTCACTTGCACTCATGTCTCTCTGGTAAGAACCTGGCCTCATGGCCACTCTTAACTACAGAGGGTCTGAAGGATGCAGCCTGTAGATGAATCACCTTCTACCTAGGTAAAACTCTATCGCTATGGAATAAAGGCAGAGTAAATTTATTCAGCAGTCTGGTGAATTCTGCAATTGTGCTTTCCATTCTGAGTCAGGCAACTTTCCGAGGCTTTTTTTCCCCTTTGGCCTACTTCTTATCTGGGGCTAACCAGATAGGTTAAAATAAAACAGAGAAAGAACAAAATGTTAGTCAGACCATTAATATAAGGTGTGACAGGAAGGCTGTGGTATTCACAGTGTGCTTCCAAAGTAACCACTGTTATTCTGCATCTGCTATTTTCATTCAGCTCAGATTCCTTGATCTCTAGGTCTTTAAAAGTCCATGTGTAATATGCTCTCTTTGTCATTTCCCTGTCATCCTTTCCCTGCTGAATTACCAGTTCTGTAAACCAAATGGTGCCCACTGAAAGCACGTAACTTACTTAAGTTATTGATTGTGGTGGTGATAATAGGCTATTTGGAGATTGCCCACCACCTGTACTGAAATATTCATGACTGATGGGAAGATTAATAGATTAATAAGATCTAATTACCTGCAGTTAATTGTTTTTTACAATCTGAACACACCCAGCCCAATATTCCATAACTGCTTCCACCACCACTACAATGCTGAGGATCAATAGCTCATTAGAAGAGCCAGGGATATAGCCCAGCAGCACAGCACCTGCCTGGCAAGTCTGAGGTCATGAGTTTGGTTCCTGGTACAAAAATATATATATATAACTCATTAAACTAAGATCTGGATAGCAGAGGCTTAATTTTATCCATACATTTTTATTTATTTTCATTTATTTATTTTATTTTTTTGGTGGTACCAGGAATCAAACTCATGACCTCACGCTTGCAAGGCAGGTGCTGTGCCACTGAGCTATATCCCCAGTCCTCCATACATTTTAAAATCATAAGTACCACCACAAACTTATTGTCTGACAATTAAAAATCATTTAATATTTGCTGCACAAAAAAAATCTATGTCTAGTTCTTTTTCTTTATGTATCTAGTTGGAAATGTTATCCTTTTCCATGAATTGCATTTGCTTCTTTGTCAAGGATCAGTTGGCTTTGATTTGTGTGAGCTTATTCCTGAGATTCTTATGCTGTTCCACTGGTCTATGGTCTATTCTCTTGCCAATAACATACTACCTTGGCTTTAGTAAGTCTTCAGGTTGACTACTGTCAGTCCTCCAACTTTGTTCTTCAACAGTGTATTAACTAGTCTAGGCATTTTACCTTCCTATATAAATTTTAGAATCAGTTTGTCAATATCCATTAAAAAAACTTACTGAGATTTTGATTGGGATTGCATTGTGTGGTGGGTAGGATGGAGTTTCAACTAGATTAGCTTTGATATCCACCCTGGGGATTGGGGCAGCACACTTCTAGGGGCTGGGGGAGGTGGATACAGGCCTGGCCTTGGCTCTGCTTCCTAGTTTACATAAATTAAGCAGCTTCACTCTGCCACACATTCCACCATGATGTTCCTACTTGGAATCCAGCCAATTATGGACTTAAATCATGAGCAAATTAAGCCTCTCCTCCTTTAAATTGTGGGTGCTGGGTATTGTGTGTCAGTGACAGGAAAGCTAATAATAAAACTTGGTACCAGAGAAATGGGGTTATTGCCTTAACTGTACCTGACAATGTGGTTTAAAAGCCTTTGGAGCTGGCTTATGGGAAGAGTTTGGAAAGTTTTGGAGATGCAGGCTGGAGAAAAACCTGATGAGTATTTCTGATTGGAGCACAGAAAACCAGGGTGCTGATAGGAATATGGATAGTAAAGGCCAGGCGCAGGAGATTGTATTCGAGAACAAGACTCTTTTTGCAGTTGAATTAGGGGACACGTGAGTTACACTCTGGCAGAAAATTTGCCTACATTTTGCTCATGTATAGAGACTTTGCAGGTGACTGAGACTAAGGGTGGTAGACTAATTAATCTGGTGGAGAAAATTTCACAATATTTGGATTTGGGTATTGGGGACTGATTTTAGCCAGGTTTATGGTGAGAATAAAGGGCAAAAGACAAATCAGAAAAATGTGAAAAACTTAAATTTTGGCTCAGAAGGAACCATGTGTAAAGTTGGGAACAAAGCAGGGACGGTTGTTAAAAAGATTAGCACTATTAACAAGAAACCAAGTACCTTGTTGGGGACAAGAAGAACGATGACTTTAAGGCATCTTAGGAATCAAAAAGACTCCACCCACTGCAGATTCAAGAGTTCAAAACTGTTAACTTTTGCTTTGTTTTGTTTCATTTTGTTTTTGAGAAGTCCCTAGCACCCCTGCTCAAGAGAAGCCTCCTAGGGAATTGATTCCTTGGGCGTCATTTCACCATGCTCAACCATTCAAGACTCAGAGTTCTCTGCAGCCATGATCCCAGGGTCCTAGCTACTGCTTCCACTATCAGCTACCTTGGCATTATCCATGTAATGTTATTTTGCTGGTATGCAGAATGCAAGCATTGTAGGGTCAGGGAGGATTCCACCCACATTTCAACACAAAGCCTGGAGGACCAGGCAAGGAGTCCCTGAGAGAGCGGTGCATAAAACTGGCAATGAAACCAAAGGTGCTGTGGAGACCCCAGGAAGGCAGATATCAGGAACATGGAATGTCTGTGGAGGAAATCTGCAGGCCGTGAACAGAACCAACCCAAAAGAAAGGCCATTGGGCTGCAATCGGCAAGCCAGTTGGATGGGACTGCCCAATTTGCATTTTACCATAGTGTGCCCCAGATACCAGATTTGGAGTTAAAGGACTTAACATTTATCCTATTGGGTTTCAGCTTTCAGATTACTGTCAGTATATGAATAAATGAATTAATAGTACAGCCACTAATACTTTATCTTTGAAATGATTTGTGGAATGTTAAGAATCTGAGTCATGTCAGTCGTTATGGGGCATGCCTGTAATACCAGCACTGGGGAGGCTGAGGCAGGAAGAGTGCTGTGAGTTTGAGGCCACCCTGTGCTACAAAGTGAGCTCAAGTCCAGCCTGACTCCTATAAGAGTCACACTCTTGTCAGAGTCTGGGTTCCAGACCTTACAAGTTCTCCCACAAGGTCCCAAGTTTCTTCTTGTTTTTTCCCTCAACTCTAGGGATCCTCTCTGAAGTTGCTGCCTGTTTACAAAAGCTTTGTTTCCATGTTTTCTTTCTATTCTTCTCTCTTTTCCCTTCCTTTCTTTCTCCTTCCCCCTCCCTGTTCCCTTTCTCCTTTGAGCATTTTCTTCCCATTTCCCAATAACATTCCCAAATGTTACACATTTGGTCCTTATTTACAATTTTGCTTTCTCACACCAGAGTAACCATGTATGAATGAGTAAATAACCTATCAAAATACTCAAAGCTTTTATTTCCTAAAAAGGAAATGTTTTATATATATATACACATACATACAATATGTAACATTTATATATACATTTGTGTGCATATATGTAAATTTTTCTGCATTTATTTTTGAAGCATTTCAAAATATAGGGAATAATTTCAGATTTCCATGTGTTAATGTATTTTAGGAAAAATTTCAACAAGGTTTTAAATTTTTTTCTGATTAGCATTGATTTACTTTTAAAAACACAGTACGTGCTGGCTCCAATTTTGCTCACCTTGGAAAGTCCATCCAAAACTGAGCCATTAGGCAAAGCTCACCTCCCCCATGAAGTAAGTTCTCCTGACCTCAGAGGCTCAGTGTGGGCTCTCTCCGCTTACCAATGGCACTGACTGGTAACACATAACCTGAGTGTGTAATTGTCCAGTGCCTAAAATGTCCCGCTACTGTTTCACATACACCATCCTCTTTTTAAGGACAGTATAAATGTCATCATGGTGTGGTGGCAGCATAGTGAGGCCATGTTTAAAACCAGCAAGCAACAAAACTAACCATACTCTTCCATTTTTCTCTAAAACAATTGGTGGGATATAAATTTAAAAGTAGTCTGGATGCCCTCTGGAGAATGCTACAGGAAGTGCAGCAGTATGTATATCCTATAGTGATCACACCATAAGGTTACTTATTGTTGGGTGAAAATTCATATTTCTTTTTAGTTCTTTATTTCACATAATTATGGTCAAATACTAAGTGTTTTATGAACCTTGGGGCCAATTATTTAGTGATTCTCTGAGCAAACTCTTCACCAAAATCCTCCTGGGGAAGTTGGGCACTTTGGTCTCCTCCCCATGAGTCAACCCCTACCTCCTACTATTGCTCTTTCCTTCAGGAGTTTTGGCTGGTTTTTGAAACGTAGCTTCTACTACAAATTAACTACAGTTTATAAATATGAGCTAGCAGCTATGCATGGTGGCTCACACCTATAATCCCAGCACTTGAGACTCTGAGGCAGGAGGATGACTGTGAGTTTGAGGCCAGCCTGGGCTACATACTGAGACCTTGTCTCAAAAATAATAAATAAACAAACAAAGAAATAGGAGCTAGCAATGACAAATAAGTAAGGGGGAAAAAACCACATACGTACCCTGTCTATGAGAAGAGAGAGAAGGCAGCATTAAATAGTTCTGTGTTAGACTCCCATGGCTTGCTATTTTAAATGACTTCAATTTTTCTATTAGGCTAGAACTAGAAATAGGAGGAGCATTTAGGAAATACATGATATTTCCAGCACTGCATGGACATTTGAGGTGATTGTGGACATATTTTGATTTGCTGTATTCCTTACTTGAAGACAGTCCCTCCAAACTGTAGGTCCATCTGGGGCAGGCATAAATAGTAAATATTTGTGAAGTGCTACGTCATTTAAATACAGCATCATAGAAATAATATGAGCCACATCCTCAACAAGTGACAGTTATGGCTTGTGTCTGGGTGTCCCCCCAAAGACACATGCAGTCATGGGGTGGGCTTTTAGAGTTTGTGATTGATTCATAGGTGTGAGTGCTACACCACCCTGGGGCAGATAGTTTGCATATGTAAGGGTGAGAAAGAGACTACTTGCCGCTACTCTTCCCTTTTGCTCTTGTTGCATTTGCTGTCTTCCACCGCTATGAACTGTTGCCCTCTGCCATGTGCCACTCTACCTTGGAGCCAGCTGAGTATGGACTGAAACCTCCACAAACTGTGAACTAAATAAACCTTTCCTTAGTTAGTTCTGGGTGTCAGGTATTTTGTCTCAACAATGAGAGAAAAGTAACCAAGACAGTGACCCACAGAAAGCAGCTCTATTTTCAGTTCTGACACTATATCCTCACACTGGTTGTTTCTGCTGCTCACACTTCCAATAATTTTTAATCTCCTGAACTTTTGTTTGGTACCTTTTTATGGACTCTAACGGCTAAAACTGGTCATTCACTTTTGTACCATTTTGTTCAACTCAGCTCAACTAGCTTTTTATTAGTATCTTCTATAAACTTGCAGATCATTTTTTTTATTAAATGCTTTTTTGTCTTCCATTATCCTTTTGGAAAATTCAGCATGTAGCCTTTGATTTCCTCCTGCTCAATGCCTTATGGATCAGCTTTGAGGGAGTTGGGAGTTTGGGAAGGCATTGTTTTGCCTTGTCTTCTCATGTTTCTATTGTCTTTGTTTCTTTGCTTTTTGTACTGAGTTTTGTGGGATTATTATATTTGAAGTATTTTTTGCTAGTATGGAGATGACATCAGTCAGAGTCTGCTTTTCAGTGATGCACTCTGGGTATTTCTAACTACGGGCCTTTGCCTCTGTCTGAAGATCCAACCACATCTGTTTATTTCAGATGAGGTGCTGATGTGTATTTGGCTTAGCACACCGTTCTTTCGGAATGAGTCACAGTATCATTAATGACACAAAGGCAATCCAGATATTGGCATAAAGAAAAGCAATTAATAGCAACAAGTCTGCCATCTCAGCAATAGCAATAAAATCAGCAACAGTAATAGCATGAAAGACAAACTAGATATTGGCAGAAGAATCAGTAATGTATCACCTTTACTCATAGAAAAGAGATCTACAATCACAATATAAACACTAAGATAAACAAAATATTCACACACAGTAAATACCTGTCTGCAACAACTATACCTCCACTAGCAATAGAACAGTATTCAACAGTAACAGCATAGTTAAGTAATTATCTAAAAATTCATAAAGCTTAATGGTTATACTATTCAGTATAAAGTGGGTTAGGGAGTAGAAAATGAAAAGAATAGAATTTGAAAAATTCATCAACGGAAGATGAGAAGGAGGACAAAAAAGTAAGATAAAGGATTCTATCGAGGAGTAAAAGGAAATAATAGTATTAGACAAAAGCAACAGAGAAGAACAAACAAGAAAAAAGAAAAAGCAGAGAGCAAAATAAATGAAAAGAAAAATAAGAAGGAAAAAAGAGAAACAACTTCAAACCCTAAATAGAAAAAAAAAAAAAATGAGCCTTAAAATTATTAGTTTCTGTCATTTTGAATGAATGATTTCATTCCAGGATCTGCAGTCTTAAAATCCAGCAAATCATGATTTTTCTCTGGCTAGCTCTCTGGCCTGTAGGTTTGTGAGGCACTTTCCCTGCTCCAGTGGCCCCTCTGTCCATATACCCCAGACTATGGCAACTGTCCAAGCCAAGGTGTGTCCTTGCTCATAATGGTAGATGGGGAAAGCAATCAGACCACTGGGCTCTGCTGGGTTTAGGCAATGAGGTAGAGTTCAAGCGTTTAATGCTATCACATTCAGATCCAGCTGCCTCTGAAATCCACCTTCACCAGATCTGGATTCTAACCACTGAAAGTGAGACCTTTGTCCTTCCTGGCCTAAGCTTAAACTTCTTAGAGGGTCTATAACTATCCCACATCCTCTCTGTGGCTATCTCCTATTGCCATCTCTCACCAATCACTATGGGAGTATAACCCTGGAATCCTGAAGTAGAGTTGTTCTATGGGTCAGTCTTAAACAATTAACTCCTTCCCCAAATGGTATCTGATCAAAAACTCTCTGGCAGATGCCGCACTGGCTTTCTTGTCCAACTCTAACTTGCTGTAAAGGAATTACTTTCAGAGTAAAATCCCACACTGTTTTTTGTAGTTTACAACAGCTATAGACTTTTCTTAGGGCTAGCTCTGCTAGCCCAGTCTGTTATTTCTCCCTGAATCTGATTCTTCAAGGCTTACCTTCTCTCCCAGGCCACTGGCCTCATTGGGTTGGTCAGTGGGTCAGCACTTCTGCTGTTCCATGTCGAAATAAAACAGAACATAGAGTAAAGTTGAAATTAATTGGTGACCACATCCAGGGCTCAGAATCTACAAGCAGAGTTGGCTAGAGTTGAACTACAGAGCTGGGTTCCAGGTGCAGTCTGTGGGAATGGGTTCTATCCATAGTTCACCTGAAGTTTGTTTTTTCATCCAATCTGCCTGTCTGTGTATTTTGATTGGGGAGTAAAGACCACTGACCTTCAGAGTTATAATTGTAAGGTGTTTACTGAATCCTATCATTGCATTATTTTTCCAGTGCTGATTCTTTGTTTTTGTTTATATTTCCCTTTTTTAAAATTAGTCTCAGTTAAATGTACATTTTCCTTTGGGCTTTTTGGTGCTGGTGACCTACCTGCCTCTATCTAGAATTTTCTTGAGTATTTTCTGGAGTGCTGGTTTAGTGGTCATGCATTTCTTTAGGATTTCTTTTCATAGAAAGTCTTTTCTTCCAAGTCAGTGTTGAAGGTAAATTTGCAGGAATAGAAGTCTAGGTTGACAACTGTTTTCTATTACAGCTTGAAAAGCTTTGCTCCAAGCTCTCCTGATCTTTAAGGTGGATGATGCGAAATACACCGCACTTGTGTTTCCCTTGTTTGCTACCTGGGCATGGTAATACATGCCTGTAATCCCAGCAATTGGGAGGCTAAGGCAGGAGGATCATCATGAGTTTGAGGCCAACCTGGCCTACGTAGTAAGTTCATGGCCAGCCTGAACTATCCAGTGAGACCCTGTCTAAAAAATAAACATAAAGTAATTTGATGCTTTTCTCTAACAGCATTCTCTTTTGTTGAATTTCTTGAATTTTGATTATTACTGTACATGGTGTAGATTCTTTTCTAGTCATGGCTATTTGAGGTTCTATATGCATTTTATACTTGAATATTGAGTTCTTTCCCTAGATTTGGAAAGTTTTCTGCTATGATTTCAGTGAATAAGTATTTTATACCTTTTGAATGACCTTATAATTTTTCTTTTATTTACATAATGCCTTTTTTTGAGCCATGTAGTACTTGTCAGACCTAGCTTGTTTGTTGTCTTGTCATTTTTAGGGTACAACTGAGTGTATGAACTTTTACATCCACCTTATCTTCAATTTTTATGCTCTGACCTAGGATTGATCTAATCTGCTAGCCATGCTTTCTATTGAATTTTTCATGTCTTATATTTCTTCTTGCTTTGCTCTTATAATTTACAATTCTTCACCAAACTTGTCATTCATATCTTATATTGTCTTCTTTAACTCAATTAGTTCATCCGTTGTTTTATCTTTTAGCTTGAGAAATATTTTTTAGTAAAATTCATTATCTGTTTAATAAAATTCTCTTTAAACTCACTAAATATTTTATGAAATTGCTTGTGTGCTTCTTCTTTGAGCTCTTCAAACATTTTGACCCTTCAGTTTTTTAGTTATTCATCTGTTACTTCCTCTACTTCAGTACCCAGAGACCAGCTTTTGAGGGGCTAAGGGTTTTTGGAGGCATCTTGTTGCCTTGCTTTCTCAAATTTCTACTGATTTTGTGCTACAGGGTAGAGAGACACTGCCCCTACTCTACAAGTCTCTTTAGTTAAACTCTGTCTCCCTGTGATGTTTCCTTATGTTTCGTTATGTTTTGGTGTTAATGCCCCTTTCCAACCCGTTTAGTGTACTGCGTGAGGGTCCTGTTAGTGTCCAACCTTCTCCTGGAAGCTTGATTCCCAGCACCACACAGAAAGGAGAAAACAAGCTGCAGCAATGTTAATGACACAAAGACAGACCAGAATCAGCACGCAGTAAGAAAACAATTAACAGCAACAACTATGCCACCTGTTGGTATTAGCAAAAAATCAGCAATAATAATAGAGTTGGAGATAAACCAGATGTTGACAGACCAAAAGAACTAATAAAAGCTACAAATTTACCACACTTATCAATACAAAAGAGATCTACAAAAATAACATAAGCACGAAGACAAACCAAATATTGACATATAGTAAATATCTACTACATGCAACAATTATCCCATCATTAACAATGATGGTTCAACAATAACAGCATTTAGTCAACTAAAAAAAAATTTTAAAAACAAAGTTTAATGTAACAATAATAAAAATAGAGGGTGTGGAGAAAGAGAAAATGAAAAAAGTAAAATCTGAAAAGAGAAAGAAAAAGAAGATGAAAAGGACAACAGAAAGGTGGGATGAAAGATCCAACTGAAGAATAAAAGGAAGTAAGTTAATAGATTTAAATAAAAGTAGCATGAAAATAAGAAAAAGAATAGGACAAAGAGTAAAAGAAAGAAAAAAGAAAAGAAAAAAACAAAGAGAAAGAAAAATGAGTTTTAAAAACTTCATATGTTGGGTGAGTGGTTTTTCTTTTACATGGCTCACAGAATTGGGATCCACCAAGTAGCGGGGAAGAATAGTGAGGCACAACTAGGCCCTATCTTGCTTCCACACCCGTGTGTGTGCGCGTGTGCGTGTGCGTGTGTGTGTGCGCGCGCTGAGTCCTGCCCCACAGGGCAGGGTTCGTTTCTGCCCTAAGGCTATATCCACTCCAGCAGTTCTCAGTGTCCATGCCCCTCTGTGCACTCTACATTGCTGCTCTCCCCGCCAAGCTCCCTGGTCTGTTGGCTTGTGAGGTGCCCCCTTGCTCCGGAGGCCCTTCTGTTATCCACTCCAGAGGATGGTAACCATCTGCACCAAGGTGCATCCTTGATTACATTAGCAGATCGGGAAAGCAAACAGACCACTGAGCTCCATGCTGGCTGTAGGCAGCAGCGGCGGGGAGCGGGGATCATGCAATCCACTGGACTTCATGCCAGCACTATCAGACCCAGCCCCCTCAGAAATCACAAGCACTGGCCTGGCTTCTGACCACACCTGGGGTTAGAAGGACTAGGTCCTTCCAGTCTGTGGTAGCCACTGCTTAGACTTCTAAGCGGGTCTGCGCCTAGCCTGCTCCCTTTCTGCAACGTTTCTTGTGGCTGTTTCCCACCCAGGCATTGTGGTAGGCTAGTCCCAGAAAGTGTAACTGTGCCATTACTTCCAATTCTCGGAGTATCTCAGTCTTAAACAATTAACCCCTTCCCTAAATAATTCCTGATTAATAATTCCCAAATATGTTAGGCAGTTCTTGGATTTCTTCTCCCACTTTAGTGTACCATGTAGAAAAAGTCACATTCAGAGTAAAATGCCACACTGTGTTTGCATCTTACACTACTGTGGGCTTTTCTTGGGACTAATGCTGCTGGTCTTTTGCTTCTTCTGGGGATTGCTGGTCCTCTCCAGGTTTATCTTGGTTTGCAGACACAGGTCCCCGCCCTGGGACTCAGGTTATCATTCCAGACCCTTCATTCTGTTCTATGTGTGGTCTCCAGTTTTTCTGTGATTTCTAATATTCCTGTTGGCTCTTTCTTGATTCCCAGCATTCTTTTTCTCTTTGATAAATTTGTTTTCCAGGTGTCTGGATTCCAAGTCCTGGAGGGGTTGTATTATGCTACTGGTCCCAGTGCTGTCATTTTCTCTCCCCCACTGATAGGTAGCTTAAAAGCTGAAGACTTTTGAATAGGCCCAGGGCAACTGAAAGGCCACTTTTCCACACAAGTACTACATCTCTTAATTGTAATTTTACAAAATATAGTCTTGTCTCAAACTGGTTTAAACAGAAAAGTCTTCTCTCATAAAACAAGAATTGCAGGTAACAGGGCCATTTGGTTTAGTAGTTCAGAGGTGCCATAGAATACAGGTTCTTTCCTTTCTTCCTTCTTACACATTTCTTCTTTTTCCTCTTCTGCCATTTTCCTCAGGGTTGCGGTATATTTGCCAACAGCAACATGTTTCTTTGTTTATAACC
This sequence comes from Chinchilla lanigera, assembly GCF_000276665.1. Classification (NCBI taxonomy): domain Eukaryota; kingdom Metazoa; phylum Chordata; class Mammalia; order Rodentia; family Chinchillidae; genus Chinchilla; species Chinchilla lanigera. The sequence goes on from NW_004955411.1 coordinate 16,020,919, forward strand.
CAGTCTGCAAGAGAGGAAAAACATCTCCCTCTAGCGTGGTAGACAAGCTCTTCCCCTCAGACTCACTGGGCCAAGTAAGGTGACAAGTTCACCTCACAGTTAATTACATTTACAGGCAGGGACATGTGCTCTGATTGCTTCACATTAATTGGGGTCCTCCTGTGGACTGGAAATTGGCCAGATATTGAACAATACTAGTTCCGAACCAGAAGGAGAAAGACAGTGTGGATAAGGAGTCGGCCACCAATGGTACCCACTGTCTGTACACTGAACACGTAACATTCCTGGGCTGCTGCTCCCAAATGGCTTCATGGCTCTTGTGATCAGTAACAAGCAAACCCACCTGGGAAGCACAGCTGAATTTGCAATGAAATTTAGCTATGTACCTCCTCCACCAATAGATACTAAACTTATGACTACCACCATCTGATACGAAGGAAAGAAGGCAGGCCGTCTTTGTACGCCAACTTGGAAATGAACTCACATTTCCCAGGGAAAGTGCAGCCTTGACTCCCTCTGCTGGAATTCTAGTAAAATTGTCCAAGGTAACCTTTTATTCATTTCCAAGTCTATTTAACAGAAACCCATAGGTGTACAGGCTCAAGTATAACCGTACAAAATCCCCAGGTTTCTGTGGATGGAGTTTGGTATACTCTCACATCTCCAGGGAGTCTATGTGGCCGTCACTGCAGTAAGAAGAGGAAGTGAGAGGTCCGCTGAGACCTATGCTGAAGCCACAGAGACGGTGAAGAGTCTTTCACAGGAGTTGTTGGGTGAAGTGGGGTCTGGAGCTGGGATCTCTCCAGCAGTGTTCCAGGCTGTTTGATGACTGAATATCAAACAGAGACGTCTTTTCTACTGCTCCAAAACAGCTCAGCTGCTCAGGAGTCGCTAACTGCTGTTTGTAGTTCACTGACCCTGGGAATTTAGAAGCCATTTTCACATCCTGCTTCGTTGGGTGCCAAGTACAAGACCTGGACGTAGGCACAGCATTTGTCTGCGGGGAACCTGAGGCCACAGACAGGAAGTTGTCTGCCCAGCACATGTGGTTAGTGGAGGAAAATTTTGTGCTTTTTCATCGGCGCACACTCCCCTCCCCTTTCGGAAATGGCTGATCTGTAAAGTGATTCTGACACAGTCTTCTTACCATGTCGCCCAACAAAGCATTTTGATGACAACTCAAATCTTCCCGCTTACTAATTTCGGATGATTCCCTGCTCATTATAGGAGCTAATTCATTTGAACGAAGTAGAGGCATTTTGGCAAAGATTGAATTCTTTGAATAAGAAGCCACATTTGGAACTGTCAGCTTTCAAAGAAACCAAAGAATATAATTTAATTTTATGATAACATAAATGACAGATTTGAATTAGACTCATGTGGAAATGCGTAACAGGAAAGAATGCACCAGAAAAGCAACATAACAGTGTAAGTTGTTCAATTTAATATATGACTACCTTTTTCAGTATGTAACTATCTTGACTCATAGATTAACTGTGCATACAGTTTCTTAAAATCAGTTAATGCCTACTCTCTCTTTGACTCTTTTTTTTTTTTTTTTTTTTTGGTTTTTCTCCGGTACCGGGAACCGAACTCACGACCTTGCGCTTGCCAGGCAGGTGCTTTTACCACTGAGCTAAATCCCCAGCCCCTCTTTGACTCTTTTAAAAAAATAAAAACCAAAATAGCAAGCCTTAGGGTGATTTGTCTTTTTTTATTATTATTTACCATCAGCAAATTGGTTTAGATGGGTTGGTTTGAGTTGCTTTTTCTGAGTGACTATGAGTCATAGTTCTTGGTTTTCGGTTCCATGTAGGTACAACTGGTAATTTCCTGTCTGTCTTCATCAGTGCTGGAGATAGAGCTGGCCAATCCCTAGTGATATGGTCTCTGGAGCTGTGACTTCTGCTTTTGAATTGTTCTGCAGAAAATGCTAAATATAGGAGTGCAGGTAGTTTTCTCAGTCCGCAATTTAGCAAGACCCCGTCTCAAAATCTGTTCTGAAGAGAACTGCCTTGGATTTGCTGGTTCCATTTGCCTGATGCAAAATTGGCAGAGTTGAAGGGGAAGGAAAGATATTCTGTAGGTACAAAGCTAACCCGGCTGACTTGTTGGTACAGAGCACTTGCCTACCATGTGTGAGGCCCTAGGCTTGATCCCCGTACCACAAAAGAAGTATATAAAATCAATCTACTGGCAATAAAACTCAAATAGAGGTTGTGGAGTAAAAAGGAGGTGATGAATACTATTGATCCTAAACATCAGAGAACTTTATGAGGTGTCAGAAATATTCTGTCTGTGGCTGAAAATAAGAAGTAACGGTATACTCAAAACTGGCCAGATGCACACTCAATGATATGTGTGTTTTATTGCATGCAAATCATACATTAATTCTTCGTTTTTTTTTTTGTACCAGGACTCGAACTCAGGACCTTGTGCTTGCCAGGCAGGCACTTATGCCACTGAGCTATATTCCTGGCCCCAAATCATACATTAATAAAAGTTGTAAGATACAGGCAGTTTCACAGTTATCTAATAATAGTTAAGCAATTAGTGGCCAAGCCTCGCCAGTTAGTGCCAAGGAGAAGACAGCCTTCACAGTCTGTCCTGAAGCGAACTGTCTTGGATTTATTGATTCCATTTGCTTGCCCTAAAACTGGCAGAGTGGAAGGGGAAAAAAGAAATCCTATGCTTTTTCAAAACAAATGGTGGCAGGGATTTACCACTTGTGTCCTATTTTTTAACACAGAAATGTTCTGGGTCTTTTTGAGCTCAGCTATAACAGAAGCACCTGGTTGAGCACAATGCTTCAGAAAAACCCACTGATTTCTGACGTCTGCTTTACCCCCGAGGCAGGAACAAGCGGGTATCTGAGTCAGAGGAACAGAGGAAGGCGATGATGGCTGAACATGTCCTGAGACATGAGCTTCCCAAAGATTTTCAGCTGGTGCTTCACAGAGACTGTGGCTGTGTTCCTGGGTCTCTGGTAGGAATTCCTCTTTACTCCGCTAGATGTGTTTCCCTTCCTTCTGCAATCTCGTTTTTATCTAGACCTGTGCCTACTGAGAGCAAATACTTTCCCTGGCATTCTCTGCAGCTGGAAGGAGCCCAAAGGGTGTGTGGCAGCCTCTGGAGCTTTCCTTGAAAGAGAGCTGGTATGCCCCTTCTCCCTCCTTTGTCCCTTTAGCTACTTTGCTTCCTCAAATGCAGAAATGATGGCTGGAGCTCCTGTCACCTTCTTGGATCATGAAGTCAAGAAACCACTAGACCCTCCAGGGCAGTGAAGAGTGAACAGGTAAAGCCCGAGTTTTAGGTCCTTGAGTACCCTGTGGAAGAGAACTACTATACAATCCTCAGTTACCTGCTTCCAGGCTTCTAGCTTTTACTTAACCTCATGGGGGGTTTTTGTTTTTGTTTTTGTGTTTTGCTGTTTTGCTTTGGGACTAGGGATTGAACCTAAGGCCTTTGCACTGAGCTACATCCCAGCCCTTTTTATTTCTTGAGAGAGGGTCTCATTAAATTGCTCTGTTAGGACTGAAACCTGGTCATCCTCCTGCCTCAGCCTCCAAGAATGGTTTTTTATTTGTTTTTCTTTTTTCCCTGTGGTGCTAGGGATTGAACCCAGGATCTTATGTATACTGTTATACCCTCAGCCCCTTCATGTTATTTTATTCTGTTACCTGTTGCTCAATCTAATTAAAACTGGTATAGGAGATCCAGCAAGTCATTGAAAGCAAATGAATAAATCTAGTGGCATTTCATGATATCAAGTAAAATTTTTTGTAGAAAATATGCTCTGGGAAACAATGCAGAACATGATATACTCTATTCAAGATAGAAGTTATGAATAGATAAAAACTACGCCATCTGAAAAAGTTCTACTAGGTTTGTGTTGCACGATAAGGGGGAATAGTGTATAGATGGATGCCTTAAAGATGCAAGAGCAGTTGTTTATAAGGGAAAATAAAATGCAAATTCAGAGTGTCCCGCTGGCTAACTACAGACTTTCTGTTTCCTCACGGATGGGAGCAAGGCTCCTCAAGGACCTGTTTGAGGATGGCTGCAGAGGGTCAGAGTCATCCAGAGAGGCTGTGGATGAGGTCATCTGGGATGCACCGATGACCAAAGTTTGCTGAAACCAAAGTGCCGGTCTCCCGGAGCAGCTGATCCAAGGCACTGGGGCAGCTACAGAAGAAAACAACAACCAAAACTACCTCCTGGGGAATGTCGGGCCCTGCCCTCCTGTTTCACTCCCCTCTCCTTCTCCTTTTTCCTACTTTGTGTGTTACAGTGCTTTAGACTAATTAGCTCAGTCCCTCACATCCGCCCTAGGACCCGGGAATACCACCTCTTTAAAGAATTTGTTTTTTGAGATGGAGAAACTAATGCTCAGAGCGACTAAGTGAACAACTCAAGGTCACATTGTTAGCAAAGTGCTTTCTCTCCCATCTCCAGGCTCTGCCTCCATACTGAACGTGAACACATGAACAAGACACCTCATTATCTAACAGGAAATGACAAGGTGTAAGCCCCCAGAGCAGTGTACAGGACCTACCGGGCACTTGCACAGACGAGTTGTGCAAAATGCTCAAAATTTACTACCAATAGCACTCCTCAAATTCTGTGGTCTTTTCTCTTTTTTTGAGACAGGGTCTCACTGTGGAACGCAGACAGGCCTCAAACTCACAGTGATCCTCTGCCTCAGCCTCCCTCATGCTGGGATTACAGGCCTGAGCCACCATGCCTGGCAAATTCTGTGGTTTTTCCTTCTTTCAAACTGTGTCCACTACAGTGTAGGCTTCTTAATGACTGAAGGGTATTTCCCATTCATATATTTATCTACCACCCCTTCATCCCCCAGTACAAGGCCTTGAAGGCAAGTGCTTGATAAATGCTGGCTCCTTTGGTGTCAGTGAAGTCGATTCAGCCACCAGCTTTTATATATTACCCATTTCTTTTATCCTAACATGTACATTGTCCCACAATTTAACATTGATGAAATTGAGTCATCTTTCAACTTAGCATCATCCTGTCCCAATTTAATTAACAACATTTTTTTCTTGCTTAGTGGCACATAAAATATGTGTGCATCTTATCTTGGACGATATTTTAGATTCAGTGAAATAAAGTACCATTCAAGTATCCTTGATAATCCTGGGTCTTCCTGCCTCATGGGTTAATCAGTCCACATTCTCGACATTTCCTTAGTTCAGGCTTCTGCTCCTGTTCTTGAGGCCTCCACTTTACATCCTTTAATTTTCTACTTTTCTCAAGTAAAGTGAGACTATTATATGGCAATGAATCACTGGTAAATATAGTAGTGTCATTGTAACGTAGTTCAACACTACTAAACACTGTTAATGATTCTAAATGATAGGTTCCTGCCGGTATGAATTGCAGAGTTATTATGGTGGTGGTGGTCTAACATGGCTGAAGCCCAAAACAATAGTTTATCTCCCCAGTGATCTCCCCTCAGCCCGGAGTACAACTTCCTCTTGCCCTTCCCCAACATGCGGAAAAAAAACCCAATCAGCTCCTGACACGTCACTAAGCCCACCCCTTAAGTTCCGCCCCTAGCCAGAGTCTTTAACCCCAGCCCGCTTGTCTAGCCCTAGAGGACTTCGGTATCGCATGCTGCCCTCCCTTCTCTATGTCCGGTGTAAAGGCCTTCTTTCTTGTATTTGGTTCTTTTCTGCGCCAGAAACCTAACACTAAATATGTTTGGTATAGAATTAACTCAAATATATCAGCTAGCAAAAATACTCTTTATTTGTTTTGTGAACAGGCAACCATGTTATATGAGCCACAGTTTATGAAGACAGTGCAATTGGAAGTGGAATAATGTTGGAATTAAATAAAACAACCAAAGCAACACAATACATTGAATCACAATATAATTATCATTCCTTGAATAGCATTGTGGCCCAGGAAAGTCTCTAGAGATCAAAGGTTTTTAAACAAGCCCAGATGCCTCATGCCATCCAAATATCCTCTTTATACACTTTCATCCTTTGCTCATCTAGGAGGTGATCTTGGGCCTGACAAGTCCATGCAGGAGAAGTTGTGCTCATTAGCAGTGGCATGGAGGGGGACCTGCCATGAGTCCCAGCACTGTGGAAAGAGCTGGCCTCTGCTCTCCCCACACCTAGGACCCAGGCAAAATGGATGATGAGCCTCACAAACCCCGTACTCAGCAATTCCTAACTTGTTCTCTTCCCTTCATGCCCTCGTGCTGTCTGACAGAACTTTCTGCCATTGTAGAAATTTTTATAGCTCTGCACTGTCCAATTCAGTCATCAGTAGGCCCTGTGACTACTGAGCTAATGTATGGTTAGTGCAACGGAGGAACTGAGTTTTCAGTTTTTTAAAACTTAAATAGTTGTGATGGGCCATGTCTCTTAATCCTGTTTCAGGAAATGTGTGGAGGACTGACCCAGGGAAGCAACAGAGGAACAGGACTTTGTACAACAACTGCGTGGTCAGTGATGGTGAAGAGGTGGGAGGGTCAGGTAGCCACAAGCTCCTGATTTGAAACTCCTGGAGGCTATGGTGTCCATGTGCACCCCAGTGCTCAGGAACTAATCTCTGCTTCTGGGAGTCATGAATGCGGAGCAGACTTTACAGGCTAGAACTTGATTTAAGGCTGGTTTATGCCCTCTTTGTTGATGACTATTTTTCTACTCTTGACCAAAACTATAGGCTTTGGAAGGAAGTTGGTGAAGTAACGAGGGAGAGAACAGAGCAATGTCCTTCAGTGAGTAGGGAACCCACTCCCCAAGAACATCCTCCTGACTCCAAGGAAGAGCACCCTTATAAAAATCATGTCCTTTGTACCACGTGAAATTCCACTAACTAGAGATGCACTTAAGTCAGCCAGAAGTATCCTAAAACAGGGTGAAGAGACATGGCCCATCACAACTTGGTGTAGATTCGATGAGTCAGATAGTCTTGCTAATCCTGAGCTTAGCTCTGATAGAGGGACAGACACGTCACTAGCTTGTGGAAGGAAGGCAATATCATTTTCAAGTATGGGCTCTTCTGGGTAGAGTAAGGGGCTGGACTTGGACACAGGATGAGTATTATCCCTCAGGATACTGTTCTGCTGGAGAAGGGAGGAGTCCAGAAACAGAAGAAGGATGGGCCTAAAATAGATTTCCACAGCAGACCTGTGCTCGCTTCTTCCTAAGACCCTGTGCTGTCACTGAATCTCAAGTCCCTGTCATCCTTCCCAGATGTGTTGGTCTCACATGAAGATTCCAGGGGAGGAAGCACTGAGCTGGCTTCATGAGAACCTCATGGGAGGCAGGGAGTAACTTTCAAGCAGACCTAGAGTAAAAGCACCAATAAACAGAATGGGTCCATGGGGTAAGCAGGGTGGAGGGGAGGGGAAAGGTACAAGTACGTGATGAAGTGTGACAAATGAGCACAATCTAGAGAAGTTCTCTGAGGAAAAGACTAAGGTAGGTAAAAGTGTAATGATTGGTTGAATGAGTGGATAATAATCTCCCCTAATATTATACAAGCATGTGGGTCACCAGCTTCACATAGGTCAAACCATTTCCTGTCTGAGTTCTTCTTTCCTAGGTAGGCACTTAGTTCAGTTACATGAGATCACAGATTATTTTGTTTCTGATTTCCTGTTACCCACCCACATTCCCCTAAGGTTGCCCTTCATTTATCTGTCCCCTCTACAACAGAAGTCTAGGCTTCACGAGGGTCTCAAAACCTCTGGGAGGCATTTGGGTCTCTTTTTTAATAAGTGGGGGCTCTTGTGACCAACTTCACATGCAAAAACAAAAGACAGCTTTGTCCAGAGAAGTAAAGCATGACACAGAACACAGCATAAACAAGGGGAAAACCCGTGAGTTTAGGATGAGGACTGGGGGAGGGCCCCTCGGCTCCTCTGAGAGGGAGGTGCTGCTCATGGTGGTCCAGGAGCTGCTGCTCCGTCTGGTGTGGGGAACATGGCCAACAGGTCCCTGTGTCCACCAACGGATGTCCATGCCTTTTGCTTGCACAGCCTTGGATCCCCTAGGAAAATACTGACCAATATATTAAGTTGAAAAATATGTAGGAGGCAGGGAATATCAACCTGGAGTATTTGTCAATGGCATGGGTGTTCTGGAAGAGACGAAGCCCCATCTGGCCCTTGAGAAGCCCCTTCTTCCTGGAGGAGCTGGATTCACTGCTCAAGGCCAGGTGGACCACTATTTTTTCTTGTCTTTCGTCTGTCAGAATGTGACTTCGCGGGTACCCAGCCAGGCTGTTGGCCTCAGACTCACTGCCGCTTCCATCCAGCATCATGGTTCTCGAATGAGGCATTCCACACATGCACGGGAACTATGGGTAGCAAACACAGAGGGTTCATTGAAGCCTGTGAGCTGGGCAGAGGACATGGCCCAGTTCGAGAGCAAAGCCAGACTGCTTCTCAGAAGCAGGGAAAGACAGAGATAGAAGGACTTCTGGAGAGCATTTAGTCTACCCCGGCTGCATATCAGTCACCTGATCCACGCCCAGGCCCCACACTACATAATTAATTTAAAACTCCCAAGTGACCCTACTATGCAACCAGAATGGAGAACTTCTGATCTAGTCCAATTGCACAGCAAAAACTGAGACCCAGAGAGCTATACCTTCCCCTGAGCTCACACCATGTAAGAGCCAGGAATGTAAACCCACATATTCTAATCCCAGCGCAGGAGTCAGAGATGATTAGGTAGAAAAATACCGTTGTTCTAAAGAGTTACCTTTAAGAATTAAGGATCACTGTGCTTATATTTTTTTTTTTTTTTTTTTTTTGGAGACAAGGTTGAACTATGAAGTCCAGGTTGGCCTTGAACTTGCAGCAATCCTTCTGCCTCAGTCTCCCATGTGCTGGGATCACAGGTATGTGCCACCACATCTGGCTATAATGTATTTTTAAACGGTTGAGCAACAAAAAATGTTTATATGGGGAAAGAAGAATTTTTTAACATTCCTCTTTCCTCCTTTTCCTCCTCCAAAAATGGCAAAACATTAATAATACTGGATCTAGGTGTGGAGTAGCTAGATTACAGTTCCCCATTCTTTCCATTACTTCCTCAAGCACAGAAATGTTTATAAAAAAAACTGTAAGGCAGAAAGGAAAAGTTATTTCCTTTGACTTCCGCCCTCAGTCGGAGTCAGAGCGTGGGTTCTCAGCGGACACCTGGACTGATTGTGTTGGCCAAAGCATGAGGCCTGCTGGACACAGGCAACGGGCCGTGGCTTATTCCTTCCAGCTTGTTGGCTTTAATTGCTTCTAACCAGGGCCTCTGTATTTACTGTGTTGGTAAGTGAAATAATGAAGTCTCACAACTCACCTCCTATTTCTACATAAAATACCCAGACAAATGCCCTGAGACTTTTGAATGTAAAAATAGATGGTTATGTGCAAAATTAGAATGACTTGAAGCATTCTTATTTATTCTTGCAGAAATCATTTGTGGTTTGGGGGCTTTTTAAAAACCAGGTATGATTGTTTCATCATATCTATGCCTTGTCTTGTCAGTAGCAGTAATTAAGTAACACTTGAATACATTCCTGAATAATTAACAGATTCATAGCTAGAGGAATAAAAAACCAGTAAGAGGTCATTTATTCAGCTCTCAAACTTTGATCAAATTGTCAGGTTTTGTCACTGGAGGGTTTTTCATGTACTTATTCAGTAAAGGCATAGATCTTTACTTCTTTGCTCTAAATTGAAATTCTTTCTGCTAAACTGCAAACAGACCTGTTGCCTGAGATTTAGAGTTAGAATCAGGACAGGCCAAAGTGATGATAGGCCCCTGTTTTGCATACGAGCTTGTTTCTGAGAAAGAGAAGTGGGTCCTGGTATGTTAGACAGGTCCAGATAATCAGCTCCTGTATGGAGCAGCTGAGGAGGCGAGGCTTCTCTTTTCCTTCTTTTTTTTTTTTTTTTTCAGTTTTTTTTCTGGTACCAAAAATCGAACTCACGACCTTGCGCTTGCCAGGCAGGTGCTGTGCCGCTGAGCTAAATCCCCAGCCCCTCTTTTCCTTCTTTTGTATTTATCTACTTTTGCAAAGCTGCAGATCAAGCCCAGGGCCCTGCATGTACTAGACACGCACTCTACCCCTGAGCTACCCCTCCAGCCTAGAATCTTTATCTTAACAGGCCTGGGCCTTTATTTCAAAGCAGGTGCTTTTTAAAACTCTCATTTGGGAGCAGGGGCTTCACTGAGGCCAATGTAGTGATCACTAGCGTTGGTTCCTCCGCAGGGTAACAGGAGAGAGATTCTGTATCTTCCACTGCTATCTGCCCTCCAGCAGCTGTGCTTCCCAGCCTCCAAACCCAACATGCGACCCCAGTGCAACAGAAACTCTCACTCCCCGCCCCCTCCTGCGTCTGTCCTCATACAGAGCAAGACAGACTGCCCTGTTGCTCTCCAGTGTCTTATAATCCCCAGCAAAGACCAGGGCCCACGGTACAGCACTAGGTTAATGGACTGCCTGAATGTAAGACTCATGCTGTTAATGGATCAAGAGCCCATGTTTGCTAGATGAAGGCTTTGGTATTCTTTGAAAAGGAAAGTCTAATGGATTTTAAGTCAAAAGTATTTAAATATAACCCGAAGGTATTTGATAATAATCAATGTACAAATTATCAAAAACTCAAACAGGTACTCAAACACCAAAGTAAAAACGATTTGAATAATTTTATAGATAAATCCTTAAATGTTGGTACATATGGAGACAATGTAGAAATATTTGACAGGCATAAAGCGGGCATTAATACTTTTTTGAAAAGGAAATATGCCCTCTTTTCCCAAAACGTAAAGCACCTTATGCTAAGGGGCCAGTAGGCACCTCCATGTGCACAAATGTGGGATTTGCGTGTTCCCTGATCTCTACACCTTTTAGGTGATCACCATTTGAATTAATGCAATGGTTAGCAATGATTTGGTGACAAATCAGCATTTTATTTCTTCTTAGGATTAATGAAAATTGCAATATGAGTGAAACAGACCTCTCCTTTCTGTACCCGTGAACACTGCTTTATAAAAATTTCCCATTTGTGTTGTTTCATTGTATAGTGTGGTACGGGGCAGGTTAGTACAGATGGTGTAGTCATTCCAAAGAGCCTAAAGGGTAAAAGACAATACTTAGCCTTCATCGTTACTGTGGCTAAATTTTCACTGGACCAGAGCGCTTATCAATAAAAGAGCATTTTGTTCCAGAACTCTCCCCTCCCCTCCGGTCACAGGACAAGAATTTTCCCTGGACACGTTCAATAAGAACAGTGATACTTTCTATGTGTCTGGAATCCTACACTTTCAAAGCAACCTTTACACATGCCATCTCATGTGCCTCTTGCATTAGCGCTGGGCTGAAGGTGGGGTGAGGGTTGGGTAATCCCCTTTTTACAGATGAGGAAAGTGAGGCCCTGCTTAGGTGGCAAGTTGGGCCTACACCCAAGTCTTCCTAGGCTTTTCCCAAAGACTTTCTGCTTTCTCAGATCCTTTGTAATAGAAGCTAAAGCCCATTCTAAAACAAGGTGGTTCTGACTGTTCTACGTGCAGCACCCCCGCACTGCCCCTGCCCAGTGGACCATCATCCCCTTCTCTTCCAACCAGCAGCACCGGCTGAGCTCGGGCCATGATGACACCTCCCGCACCTTCTCCCGCAGCTTCCGCTCCTTCCGCTCCTGCACGGTGGTCAGGTAGTTGACAGCCGCATACTCCAGCACCGAGAGGAACACGAACACGAAGCTCACCCAGAGGTAGATGTCCACGGCCTTGATGTAGGACACACGGGGCATGGAGGCGTTCACGCCCGTGATGATGGTGGACATGGTCAGCACCGTCGTGATGCCTGCAAAACCCAGTCTTGGATCAGCCGCTCATACTGGCGCAGAGCTACCCCCGAATCTCACAGAGCCAAAACTTCACTTTCTGTGTCTCTGAACTGGAATGAGAAACTGCCCAGATGTGTTTCCACTTGGTAGAGCTGTAGGATTCTGCTCCTCAGTCAGGCCATTTCCACACCCCACTCAATATCTGCTTGTTCCCAAGCAGCTTGGGACACGGAGTAGATTCTGTGGTGGGGCTGACAAGGTCAGGAGTCCTCTATAAAGGGTCTCTTCTGATGTGGAATTAAAAAGTAACTCAGAGCTGGGCATGACCGCACAAACCCGCAGGCCCAGCACTCTGGGAAGCTGAGGCAGGCAGATCACAAGTTCAAGCCCAGCCTGTACAACTTAAAAAGATACTGTCTTTTCAAAATCAAAAATAAAGAAGGGGTGGGGATGTAGCTCAGTGTGAAAGGCCTGGGTCAATGTCCAGTGCAACAAAACAAAGCAAAAGGACACCTCTAAAAGAATTTTATCAAACCTTGAGGAATAATCAATTCTCTCTCATCTAAGCTGCATTTATTTAAGCCCGTGAAGATGTAAATTCCTGGAACCCTGCTATGCTGCTTCTCGTTGTGTCTTGCTGTTAAAACCCTCCCTTTCTCAGAGCTCAACTGGATGTCAAACTGGATTCATAAATCATAAGCTCTCAGTCTGGAACTCAGGGTCAGGAAGGGCTGAAACTACAGCTCCAGGGCACACATCCCACCCTTTTCCCCAAAGTTGTGTAGTGTGGGCCCTGCCCCCATACCCTCGTTTAAACAAGGCCAACAAAGGAAATTTTTGTATTTACAGAATAAGTTTCTGGCATTTGCAGAATCATGCTATTTATCTAAGTACTGACTGCTAATACCGCAAGTTGCAGACATCTGTACCCCAAATAGGCTATGTCTTCATGAATTCAATCCAGACAGGTGGGGTTCTAGTTCCCCGTTGTTTTCATAGTGTAGAGGAGACTGAAGCTTCACCGGAATGGTGCAGGCAAGAGGCGGGGGAAGAAGTTGCTTCCTCTGACTCTACCTCCCCATCCGTTAAGATTCCTGTTAGTCTTCCTTTACTTAGTGATCGTTTGAGAAAATAACCACTCTACCACACCTTATCAAATACTTTACCCAGTGAGACTCTGGCGGGCACAGCTCTGTGGTCAATCCAGAAGGACACCCAGGACAGCATGACCATCAAGGTAGCAGGGAAATAGGTTTGCAGCAAGAAGAAGAAGATGTGGCGATGCAGCGTGAAGTTGATGTACAGACGGTTGTACCAGCCTGGGAGACAAGAAGAAGCCAGTGAGGCTCCATCAGGGTGAAAACAAACTCCTTCTTGGGAGCCGTCCTCCCTGACATTGCTCCCGTCAACAGCAAAAGTTAAACTCAGTGACCAGTCAGCTTAATACAATATCTTTCTTTTCCAAAATCTAAGGTCTGTCTCGCATGAATAAGTATCTTGTGAATATGTAGTACATTTCCTGTCTTATGTTGTATTATCTAACATTTACTCACAGCAGTTTGGGGAAAGGTAGAATAAAACAGAGGTGTAGATTTAGTTGTTGGTTTGATGTTTGTTACTTGCAAACCACAACCATATTTCCTGAGGGATGGGCTGCTCAGGAGCACAGTGGGAGTTGGTTTTGTTGTTATTGTTGAAGCCAATACTGTGGAAGCAGGAGCCAGGAGATCTGGGGTTTCCTCACTGTCCTTGTAACTGTGAGATGGTCACTCACTCTCTCTCTATATCTATCTCAAGAAGTAATAGGCCATTCACACCATCTTAAAGCCTGTCATTAGCTCTACTCCTGACACTTCAACTTCTTATAAGATATGTGCAGGTTCTAACGCCCAGTACCTATGAATGTAACCTCATTTGGAAATGGGGTCTTTGCAGAAGTGAATAAGGTAAAATGAGGTCATACTGGATTAGGATGGGCCCTAATCCAACGACTGGTGACTACAGGAGAGAGAACCTTGGGCCTGGACACACAGGGAGGAGAACAGCACATGAGGATACACTTGTGCGTCCCAGCTCCAGGCTGAGGGTGTGGGAGGCCATTTGATGACAGAGGCAGAGATCCAAGGGATGCAGCAGCAAGCCAAGGAATGCCAACAATTGCTGGCTGCCACTGGAAACTGGGAACATGTTGGAAGGGTTCTTCCCTAGAGGATTCTTCAAAGGGAGCACGGCCATCAGATCTCTGGCCTCAAAAATCATAAGAGATAGATTTCTGCTGTTTTAATTATCTGGTTTGTGGTACTTTGTTACAGCAATCATAAGAAATGAATCTCAGAGTTAAAGGTGAGATTAGAGACAGCTGACAGATGGATCCTCCCAAGACTTCAAATGTAGCCCAAGACCCAAGAAGAGATTAAATTAAGCATGAGAAAAATGTACCTACTGGCCCCTAGGGTGTAAGTCTATGGTAGAACATGTAGTTAGCATACTCAGGGCCCTGTGTTCAATTTCCAGAACCAGCCAAACATGAAATAACCTAAGGTATCAATATAGCTAATAAATATATTCCCTTGGAAACCATCCATCCATCCATATTGGTAAGCAGAACAAGTCAGGTTATAGAACAGCACCTAAAACACAGCTCCCTCCTTAGAAAACTGTACACTTAAAGCTAAATACCCTGAAGAGTGTTACCTCTGGCAATGGGCTCTCAGGGAGAACAATTTTTTTTTTTTTTACCCTCTGCTCCTTGCTTTTAAACACTGTTTATATTTTGGAACTGTGCATTGTTTTAACATTCAGACTTGATTTTCATTGAGAATAGAAGAGTTTACAGCTGAAGAAGAATTGTAATGCTTTTCCCCCTCACATCTGAATCAAACTGTGGCAAAAGTTAGCTACCAGTACTGCTGTAGAAGGCCAGTCTGGAAGTTGTGTGAAATTTCTGAATCAAAAACTGAGATAAGGAGATCTTCTCATCTGTTTTCAGGGATTCATCCCCGTTCTTCCAATACAGCATCAGATCTTCATCTGTGTATGCATCTTTGGGGAGAGGAAAACAAGTTACTTGGACTCCTTTGCTTCTGACGCAGCGTGAAGCACCAGAGAAACCCTACAGCAGCTGAGGGGGAAACAGGCCCTACAGCTGACAGGCAGCACTCGGTCTCAAGGCTATGCAACCAGCAGAAAGACGAGAGGAAATAAGGCGAAGGAATTGAAAACACTGATACTTACAGCTCTCCAGCTCCAGCGAGCAGGTCTGGGAGTCCAGGGGAAAGTGGCTGAAGTCCATGTTGCACATGGCAGTGACAGTAATCCTACATGACACAAACGCAAATGTTGGCTTGTGCAGTGAGCTACCGGCTCACACCCGCCCAGAGTTAGGAAGACACAGAATACAGCCGTGTCTGCTTCTGAAGTCTGGAAACACAGGCACAAAACCGTAATGAACCCCTAGTTTTGTCTTCTGTGGAAGTGGTTACTGCCGCCCCACTGGATCCCCTTTACTGGGATGCTGCTCCCCTCTCTGGCTACTGGGGTGAGGCTTGGCTGTTAGTGACCCACCCCGGGACCCTTCGCTGGTCATGGCCCTCAGCCAGCAGGGCTGCCTCCCCTCAGAGATGCCTAGGAGGCTCATGCTTCATGCCACCCAAGGCCAGAAAGTGATTGGCATTAGCACTGAATTCTGGTAAATCATACAAGCAGGCCAGGAAGATGTGGAATAGATGTGATGATTTGCATCACTCTAGTAAGGCCAGAAGCCATTCTGCAGCAGCCCTCAATACACATAAGTACTAGTGAGGTTTTTTCTTATCTTTATTACCAATAAACTAGAACTATAGACTCTCCTAGGAGGTATTCGTGTCCGGCAACTCATTATGGCCAAAGTAGTCTTCTAATATAAGCTTATGAGCGGCACTGAAGAGGAGGTCACCACCTACGGGGGTGGCCATTTCACCTTCAGACAATTTGGACTGACAGCGAAAGCTTGTGCCATCCCACAGACCCAGCCACAGTGACAAACTTCAGGGCCAAAGGCGCTGACCACAACATTGGCATCATACTGGACAAAGGGACAGTGGCTTTGTGAATATCACCTCATGCTGTACAGCACTTGGCCGTCCGGAAACACCCTCAGCATGATGTTGTCAGTGGTGGTGTCATGGATGAACGACCTTTTGGAGTGAACAAAGAAGACGTCAGGGACCCAGATCTTCTTCACCAGGCGGCCATCGAAGGTCATACTCTTGTTGCTGGTGCTGGGAAAGGCCAGCCTCTCGTCCTTCCAGTAGTGTCTCAGATATAGAGTCATGGTGAAGTCCTGAGGAGCCGCGGGCAAGACCAGACAGAAGTGATTTAGAGCTTCCTTCCCCACAGTCCCGTCCTACTTCACTGTGGTGGACACTGCAGGCTCAGCTCCAGACAGGAGCGACAGCTCTTCAGCCCTGGCACAGTGGCCGATGTGACGGGACTTCAGGCGACTGAGCTGCCCACTCTCTAAACTTTGCAAATGAAACTGTAGCTAACCCATGAAGCTTGAGAACACTGTTCTAGATTTTGCTGTCCCTAACCCAACTTCCAACTCCCTATTTTATCACCTTCGGCTCCCACTGTGTGCTCACAGGCACAGCCTGCACCACCAAGGCCACCATGCCACACGCTCCCACAACATCTCAGCCGTGTGACCTTCCCCGGGGGCCGCCAGCCCTGGGCGTGCATACCATGTCCACCTCGGAGATGCTGTCCAGACTCTCCACCTGCACGTCCACACCCACCGGGATGGCAGGGCCTGCAGAAGAGCAGAGACAGCTGGTTACGGCCAATTCCTCTCTGCCTTGAGCTAAGAGACTGCCCACCCCCTTGACTGCAGCAGAGGTGACAAAGTGGTCCGCGATTCTATGCTGAGTCCCTGGTCATTTGTTCTTCCCTGCCCTACTCACTTTCTTACTTACTGCTGAGACACAATACCCGAGTCCCACAACTTAAAGGAGAGGTTTATTTTAGCTCACTTTTTTTTAGAGGTTTCAGTCCATAGTCAGTGAGCTCCCAGGCAGACATGCCATGGAGGAAGAGCCTGCTGTGCAGGAAAGCTGCTCATATCAATGAGACCAGGAAGCAGAGAGGGAAGGGAGGACCCGGGGAGAGGAGCCTCACTCCCACAGCCATCACCTTCTGAGAACCTTGCTTCTGAGCACAACAGGCTTTACAGGGACACTTCAGACCCAAACCACAGCGCCCTCCAACACCCAAAAGCACAGAACGAAGCCTAACAGCCCCTGACCTGAGGGTGGTTCACCTGTATGCCTGGGTTTTGAACTCCTCCAGTCACTGGCATTCTGCCTACAGAGAACGCCACATAGAGCAGGGGGCCTATCCTCCAGAAGCCTTCCATCTAGTGGGACACCAGATCTCTGCAAAGTTAGAGCACAGTGAAAGACAATACTGGGCAAGATTTGGAAATCTTTCAGGACATGTAGCATAGAAACTAGCATTCAACTTCATCTGGCCCCTAGCAAGATTTCTAAAACTGGGAAAAAACAAACAAAATATGATTTCTAGACCTGGGCTCCTCTGTGATATCTGGGCACCTTTTCCTTGAGCTGGATGATGGTTACTTTGGCAAGTGCACTTTGTGACAGTTTAACGAGCTGTACGTTAAAAGCTGTGCACTTCTCTTTATATATATTATACCTCAGTAAAATGTTTTTATATTTTAATATAAAAAACAGGATAAATTTAAAATCTGTATCTGTCAAGTATATTAACAAATTTTCTTACACTCGTAGCCAAAAACATGTTTCTGGAGCATCAAGGGCTGGGCCTCGGGGGGAGGGGGCATTGTCAAATGTCCAGCCCCTCCGTACATGGGCCCTTTAGCCCTGACCAGGAAGAAAAAGATACTCTGATCCTGGGTAGCCTGAGCAGGGAGACCCATTGGGCAGGGCGAGTCTGGGTCTTAGGAAATGAGAAGAACTAGAAGAGTTTGAGGGTTTGGCTGAGGACACAAAATGAGGACCAGAGTACTTGACAAGGCATAAGTAGGACCCAGGAGGCTTAATCTTCCATTCCAGCCCAAATGTGGAGTGAGGGTCCTTTTGGAGGTGGCCCAGGAGATTGGATGCTCTCACTGACTCTCCCCGACTTCCTTAGAGACTTGCTAACCCTTAAAATCCACCATTCGAGATTGGGTGTTTCTGCTGAGCTCAATAGACTGGGAGAACGTTCTGCTCTTAAACATGCGAGTAAATGAGCACAATTGCTTTATTTTTAATCTTCCTTTTTCCCTCTCAGATAAAGCAGAGCGAAAATAGACCTTTCTGGCTTGCTATGTTCCTCAACTGATGGCATAGATCCGGGTCCTTGAGAAACCCCTGCTCTGACAGCACTTTCTGTTCTTACGACGGGCTCCAGAGCACTAAGAGAATCAGAAGTGGAATGGTCAGTGGAGGAAGAGCCCCCTCATCAGGGCCAGGGCCTTGTAATATGGGGGAGGTCTGCAGGAATTCGGGCCCAGACCCTCCCAGTACCCTAGACCCCCACGTGGTGGCGCAGAAGGAACAGAGGCTGGTTAATTACCTCATGGTCGAGAACCCTTCCTTAATCTGAGATACTAAAATGGCCAGCATCAGGGCTTGGAAACCCAGGCCAGCCCTGCCTCTAGTGGAACGTGTTCTGTACTCCATCTACCCAACTCCCGAGTACCCCTCATTCCTTTCCTCTAAAGCGCCAAGTGACCTGCTACACGGCTCCAAGAACCAAATGAACGAAACAATACCCTCTTTGGGCAAATGTCTAGTGGCCTGGTTTGAAGATAATACCCCCAGTGTTTGACCAGTTTGGCTCAGAGCATTTTCCAGATGAAATATACCAGCGCGCGCATGGCATCTGTGACTGTGCCTCTCTGTTCTCAGCGCCTGGCCTGCTCTCCACAGCTCCAGCCGCCCCTTTAAGGAGAAATCTGATAAAACTTTTGAAAGATCCGTGCTCCCAAGACATTGCCTACATGGACTGCAGGCCAAGACCTCAGGTGCCCCGGTTACTGGCAGCAAGTGCTCTGGTAGAACGTGTATTCGGGAGGCTACAGGATTGCTTTTGGGGAAACTCACCCCTCAGGCTCTAACAGGGTCGGTGGCCCTGCTTTCTGTCTCTTGAGCTCTGCCTTTCACCCTCCTTAGTGCTGCTCACCTGATCTCTCTATTTTGTGGCCCTTCCCCGGCTGGTTTTGAGTAAAAGTCCAAACCCAAGAGTAATGATGTTTCTCTCTTTCCATTAACAATTTTCTGTTCTGAGTAGAGCTGAATCCTATCAGAGGTTGGAAAGAAAATACTAGTCTAAGGGCCGTGCACACCTCAGTGGTGAAGCACTTGCCTGGCACATGTGAAGCCCTAGGACACACTGCATGTGCACACGTGCACATATGTGTGTGTGTGTATCTGTGTGTGATGTTACATTTACTGTGGGGGTTGAAAAAACTAAAATAACTTTGCACTGCATTATCCAGGTGAACAATAAAAGTAGCTAATTAACATATAAGTATGACAAGCCAATGATTCAGGTCATTTTCATTTGTGTAGAATCACCAAGAAATAGTAAGACAGAATGTACTTCACCAAGAAAGAGTAAGAGTATGTACTTTCCAAACTGAAATAGAAATAACCAGAAATAATTCAAAAGAAAGCAGAGTGAAAAATAGGAACAACAGAAAGGATATAGTAGAATAATAAATGCCAAAAAGCAATTTCAACAGATTTCAAAAGACTAAAATTTATATAAGATATGACTTTAATAATCACTAGAAATTAATAACAAAAACATAAGTAGAACTGAGCAAGGTGGCACATACCTATAGCCCCAGTTCCTGGGGAGGTTAAAGCATAAAGATTTCTTGAGCCCAGCAGTTCAAAATTAGCCTAAGCAAACTATTGTAAGTCTGTCTCAGATACAATATATATACGTCTATAGAAAATATCTGCCTATTTGGAACAAAAGGAATATACTGAAAACCCCATTTAATAAGTGTAAATTAAGTGATTTTTAAAATACATATCAAAATTTATGGAATATAGACAATTTTTCTTATAGAGAAATTTATAACTTTAACTGGAAAAATTAGAAAAGCAGAAATGATTAATAAGCTAATCATTCACCTTAAAATTTAGGAAAAGTACCACAAATTAAATTTATGGAAGGAAATTATAATGATAAAAACAAAAAGTATTAATATAGAAGCAAATATACAACTAAGAGGATCAATAAAGCCAAATATTTGCTCTTTGATATAGCTCAGGGGCACAAGCACCTACCTCACAAGCACAAGGTCCTGAGTTCAATTCCCAGTACCAAACATATACATATTTGTTCTTTGAAAGGATGAATAAAATTGATAAAACTTTGGCAAGATTAATTTTGCAAAACAGAAAGAAGGCAAAAATAACCAATATCAGCAATGAGAAGACATCACTATATATTTTGTACACATAAAAAAGATAAAAAGAGGTTCTTCTGAACAAATTTTGCTAATAAACTTTAAAATATAGATATATGGACAAATTACCATAAATATATAAAATATCAATCAACATTGATAAAAAGCCAAATACAAAAATCTGAAAGGTGTTATAGCTATTTTTTAAAATTTGAGTCTGTAATTAAAATTTGTCCTGCCGAGAAAATAACAGGTTCAGGTGTCTTCACTAGCAACCTACTCAAGGTTTAGGAAGCAGTAATAACAATCTTTTAGGTACTCTTCTGAAGAATGTAAAAAGAATATTAAATGAATCGAAAGAAGTATCAAATAACATCAGTTTATTTTATGATGTCAGAAAAGGACTGCCTGAGCAAGCAAATTACAAGTCAACCTCACTCTGAAACACAGAATCAAAAATCCTATATAAATATTAACAAATAAGCCAGGCATCCTAGCACATGCTGTAATCCTAGCACTTCTGGAGACTGAAGCAAGCAGATCACAAATTTGAGCCCACCTGGGTGACCTAGTGAGACCCTGTCTAAAAATTTAAAAAATAAAATAAAATTCAACGGGCTGAGACAGAATTCAGTACATAGGCCCTGAGCTAAATCCCTAGTACCACCACCACCACCAAACATTCCTGTAAAATCCACTAATAAATTATAAAAGCTAGCAAATCAAATTTAAAATCAGGTAAGTTCCAAAAATGCAATATTCATTTTAACATTGGAAAATTAATAACTTCCACCTTTAGTAATAGCAAGCTGAGTAATTTACAGGAAAGTTTCTATTGAAAACTTAAAATCTGGACAAAAGTAGACAAAAGAAGCTGTCTTCTTTTTGAGCACAGCAGAGATAACAGATTAGTTTAAGCTCAGGGAGCTGGAGGGAAACAGAGGCCCCATGAGATGGGCTCAGTGTGTGGACTCACTTCTCCTGGAGGAGTTGCCTGTTCTAGAGGGGAATTTCAAGGGTGAGCGATGTTCTTGACAATTTCATGCATCCAGGGGCCAGAGTCCTCTAGGCTGGCTGATTTGCACCCAGACCCTGAAAAGCACACCTTAGCAATGAGGGCGGACATATCTTTTCATGGTGTGCTGCTTAGCTTCAAACCCAGTCATTGATTAGAACTACCTAGAGTGCTGCTGCCAGCAGGTACCTGACAGAAATAAATACAAATCCTCCCTGGAGGACAATAACATCATCCGAGGTCTCCAAAAACTTCCTTTAAAATATTGTAAATATACCGTTCATAAGCAAAAGTAACCAAGCATGTAAGAAAATAAGCGCTATATGATAAACAGCAGGAAAAACAGATCATAGAAACAAGGGGAATCCAGACATCGAAATAACATAAATTTAAAAATATCTAAGTCTGCCACACACAAAGAGATTTTTTTTAAATGACCGCTGAGAACCAGGAACAGTGGCAGACTCTTGTAACTGCAGCTACTCAAGAGCTAAGGCAGGTGGACTGCAGATTCCAGCTAACTTGGGCAAGTTAGTGAGACTTTGTATCAAAATTCTAAAAATTCGGGGCTGGGGATTTAGCTCAGCGGCAAAGCGCCTGCCTGGCAAGCACAAGGTCGTGAGTTCGGTTCCCGGTACCGGAGAAAAACCAAGACCAAAAAAAAAAAAAAAAAATTCTAAAAATTCGAAAAAGGGCTGAGAGTGTAGGTCAATGGTAGAGCACCACTGGGTTTAATCCCCAGTACTAGAAAGAAGGAAGGAAGGAAAGAAGGAAGGAAGGAAGAGGAAGGGGGGGATAGAAAGAAGGAAGGAAGGAAAGAAGGAAGGAAGGAAGAGGAAGGGGGGGAGAAAAGAAGGGGAGAGAGAAAGAGGGAAGAGAAAAAAGAAAACAGAAAAGAAAGAAACTGGAAATTATAAAAATAAAATCAATTAATATAATTTTATAAACTAAAAGAGAAAAACATATCTCAGTAGGAGTAGGAAAAGCCTTTATGAAATCAGTACCTATTTATAATTTTTAAAGACACATGGGAACACAAGGGTACCTCCTCAATCTGAAAAGAGATAGCTAGAAATAAATAGCTACATAAACACTGTATCTAGCTGTGAAGTGTTGTGGTTTCCTTTAAGGCTAGGAATGAGAGCAGAATGCCTATTAATGCTGCTTCTACTTGATGTTGCTCTAAGAGGCCTAGCCAGTGCACTAAGGCAAAAAATGAAAAAAAAAGTCAGGACAGCTGGAAAGAAACAGTGTTATTATTTGTGTGCTATACGGTTATCCATTTGAAATCAGCACATTAAAATTATAAAATCAGTAAGAGATTTTAATAAGATTATTGAATACAAAATCAATACATTAAAAAATTGTATTGCTTTGTACCAGCAAAGTTAGAAAAGGAATTTTCTAACTGTCAAATATCAAAATGCCTAAGAATTTGTAACTAGAAATGGATCTAACAAACTATCTAAAAGTCTCTAAGTAAGAGGAGAAACGTATCAGTTGATGTACTGGAAGATTCCACTGTATAAAGACATAGATTATCCCATATATTTACCTATAGACTCAATGCATTTCCGGTCAAGTGTCATTAGACTTTCTTATAGCACTTGAAAGAGATGATTATAAAGTTCCAAGGCCTAAGGGAAGTTCTCCTTGAAGAAAGAGTGAAGATTTGTTTTGGGAGAGGTGGAGATTTATATCACCGTGGGAATAATTATGGTAGTGAAGACGGGCAATGGCCAGATGGGACAGAACTGAGAGTTCAGGAACACACACACTCTTATGGGCACTTCAGTGTATCTTTAATAACTATTGCTGGAACAATTGGCCATCCATATGAAAATATCCAAAATACAAAATAACTCTAATAGATCTAAATATGAAAGGCAAAAACAAAACAAAGAAAAAACCACTCCAGAATATAACAAAAAATATATTCCTAACAATATATCACCAATATGTTAATCAAGACACAAAAGTACAACCATAAGGAGAAAAACCAATAAATATATATCAAAATTAAGACCACTTAGCAAAATTAATCATTGCTGTCAGAAGTCATCGTGGTTACCCATGGTGAAGGTTTGGTGACTAGGAGAAGGGATTTTCTGGAGTTGTGGAAATGTTCTGTGTTCATCTGGGTGCTGGCCACACAAATATGCTCCCTTTTTGATAATTCACTGACTGCACACTTATGCTTTGGTTACTTTTCTGTATGTGTGTTATGTTTCAATGAAAAAATTACATTGAAAAAAATCAAAACTTTTATCAAAAGACACCAAGAAGAGAGTGAAAAAGCAAAGCATACAGTAGGAGAAGATGTTTGTAATACATATAACTGGCAAAGAGTTCATATACAGAAAATATAAATAGCTCCAAAGACTCCCACTAAGAACAAGTCAGACAACCCAATACAAAAGCAGGCAAGAGACCTCAATATGCATTTAAGAAGAGAGGAAGTAAACAACGGACAGCAAAAAGTGTGTGATGGCATCAATAGTTCCATTAAAACAATAGTTAGATCCAATTACTATCTACCAACAAAATTGGCTCAGATGAAAGAATGGCTACACCTAGTGTTGACAAGGATGTGGAGCACATGGAATTCTCATACATTGCCAGTGAGGGTGTAAATTGGTACAACCACCTTGAAAGACAGTATCTAGCAAATGTGCACCAGGACGCATACATAAAAATGTTCATAAAATATTTTTGTAGTAGCTAAAAGTTGAAAATCTCCCAAATGTCTATCTATTGATAAGTTGGACTTTATCTATAGTATTGGATATGTCCACTGTGGTATATGCACACAATGTAATACTAATATTCTATTATAGTTACATGCAATGATATGTATGACTTTCATCTCTTGGATGAGTTTGTGCAGTATGATTCCATTTATATAAAATTACAAAACATACAAAACTAAATTATGGGGTTGAAGCTTACACACATTGGTGCTAAAAGCATAAAGAAAAGGGAGACAGTGATTACCATGAGGTAACTGACTTCAGTGGCATGTTAAGAGAGGATAGGTTCCTAGGGAAAAGGAATACTTTTTTTGCGGATCTAAGCGATGGTCACCTGAGTGTTTTTCTTTATTTTAAGCCCTTTCATTATACATTTGTTCAGTGCCCTTACTCAGTGTATATTATAGCTCAAAGTGTTAATAAATGGTTAAAAACATAATGCCTATTGATATTTTGAGAAACCAGTATCTGGAAACAGTGGCTTAAAAGTTTGTCTGAGAAACTTGGCTGAGGACCTTGAGGGATTGTCAAATCTAGTGCACGGGCCAGGTTTCAGTTTAAACATCATCTCTGTTCTAGGCGGCTTTCCCTGACAGCCTAGTTGAGGTTGCTGGGGTCCACTGTGTCCTGCTCCTTTCCTGCCATATGTTAGTGAGACTTCTATCACTATAACAATACCTAAGGTATTGTTACAAAGCGGGCTAATCCACGGAAGAGTAAGCTTTGCTTTTGCTCACGGTTTTGGACGTTCCGGTCTAAGATGAGGCAGACATATTGCTTTCAGGTCTGTGGTGAGGGGACTGTGTGTCATGGTGGGCACAGCTGTAGAGCAAAACTACTGTCCATGTGGCCAGTAAGAGAAAGGCCTGTGGGAGGGCAGACAGGCTGGCCTGAGAGGGTTTACTCTGCACTGGAGAAAGGAGCATCTCTGCCAACCTTTTAGGTTCTCCAGGAGATCACAGGCACCCAGCTGCTGCCATGGAGACATACAGCTTCCTTATCTCCTGCAAAGAAGGTAGAAGCAGAGCGTTTCAAATCATGCCACAGAATAAAATGAGGGAAGCCCTGCAGCAAGAAAATCTGTGGGCCACACTCAAAAAAAGTCGAGTCATCATTAGGAATGCAAGCTCCCAGCTAGCCTGGAGATTGTAAAAAGACTCTTTGTATTGTTCAGTATTACCAGCCAGGGAGGATTTGTGATTTAAAATGAATGAAGACATCAAGGCTTCGCCAGACTATAATAAAGGCTATGGTCAGTGAGCTCTTCAGGTTTTTGTACAAAGCTTTCTTTTATGATGAGATTTTTCTCAAACTTATAAACTTCATTGAAAGGAAAAATAAAGGTGCGAAACGATTTCCTACTATTACTTTTAATTTGATATTTTAGGTGCTATATATTTAAAGAAATAACCAAGCAACACAGGTGTGATCATCTGTATCTAGATGCTCACACACACACACCAAAACCCCACGCAGTTATAGGAAGGGGTTTAGGGAGCTGATTGGATCATGGCAGATTATACTCCTCAGCGGAGTTGGGTCACTGGGGGCGTAGCCTAGGAGGGTATATCTCCCTGCCTGGCTCTTCCCTTCACTCTCCAGCTGCCCTGAGGTGAGCAGCTTTACCCCTGCCATGCCTGTCTGCCACACTGTTTCTTCTCTAGAGCCAGCAGAACATGAACCAAAACATGAGCCAAGATAAACCTCTCCTCCTCTAAGTTGTGGATGACAGACACTGTGTCTCAGTGATGTAGAGAGCTACTACGACAAAAGTTACTGCATTTTGGGTAAGACCTTGTGTGTGTGCAGTACTTCCTCGGGTCCATATTCCCTTCCCTGACTGGCCGGTTCATTCATTAATGGTACACTAACTGTGTCCCCTAGACCCATAAGCAGTGCAGTCTAGGATGTGGAAGTGAATAAGCCCCCGTTCCTTTCGCCAGGAGTTTAGAATCCATGAAGGGACACGACTAGCTCTGTTTGCAGACACATCACAGAAGTCATGACAGGAGCACCCACAGATACAGCAGGAGGCCAAAGGAGGGCTTAGTTAAACCTAAGCTCAGGCAGTGGTGAGATTCCGCAGAGGCAGCTTCTGATGCATCCAAGCCACAGGGCCTGGAGGAAGCATCGTTAAAGCCCCACGTTTGGGCTGGCCCTTGAAGCACTGGTTATTGCACCAGGTATGGAAGAAACAAGGCGCTCTGGGCTGCGTGAAGAGCACATGCATACTGTAGCAAAGTGGACAATTAACCCACACTTCTCAGATGTACAAAACAATAATTTCCTTAAAAGGCAGCTTCTCTAATCTTTTGCACAGACCCTTGTGCCTCATAAGTGTGGGAAATTTTTATTAACCAATTAATGGCAGCTCAGTCCGGTCCAAGTTTTGAAGCATTTCAGACCCCTCTCACCTTAGGTGACCTTGTGGTACAGAGGAGAAGGGGGACCCTCCGATCCGTGCCATCTGGCCTCTGACACTAAGCTCTTGCTCTGAGCTGCTGGCTGCTGCGGAACAACGGCTCCCATCTGTATCGGCAAATCTGGGTCCATTTGGCCTCCAGTAGCAAAATCTTCCGCACTGTGGCCTCTGGATGCAGACCAAAGCCTGGGGTGGTCTGCTATTTGCCCTGGCACCTGTATCTGCTCACCGTATATGCACAGACATCTAGAGGCATGTCATACCCCTCCCAGGCCTGACATGGCCAGGAGCTCAGCCTCAGCTCGTCTACCCAGCCGCCTCCCCGCACTACAACTGCGTCACCCTCCCTGCTCACACTCAGTATACAACAAATGAGTAGATGCGTGTGCACATGTGCACGCACACACACACACACACACACACACACACACACACACACAACCTCCCAGCCTGTGCTCAGGCAGTAGACCACCAGCCTCCCTCCCACCAAACCTAAAACGTTCCTGGGCTCCCTCACACCTGTCTGGATGTTTCCACTGGGCCCCAGGCTCTACAGGGAGGTGAGTGTGTGTGTCTGTGGCCGCTTTGCCCTGCCCTTCTGTCTCCCCCCACCATGGCACATCAGGAGCTAGCCCCCCCACATCCTCTTCCTGTCCGTCGGAGATCCTGTCTAACTCTAGAGCATCCTGTCTCCCACTGCCGCCTTGAGGACAGAAGTAACGTGTTCTCTTCACCTCAGCACACTAAACTGGCATGGCTCTTGATATGAGAGCCCCCGTGGGACTTGGACTAGTAGTTACTGTGGATGAAAATGCATTGCTTCAATATCCAGTGCCATCCCTGTCACAGTGGAGCACATGAAGGCTGGGCTGTGTCTGGAAGGTTGGGGACAAAATACACAGGAGAAGCACAGGGCATGGGAACGCTTATGTGAAGAAAGTGTGACAGGTAAGTTGGCATGGGATTCTAGAAGGTCCTTCTGAGCATCAGTGTCCCACACCTTGCCCCAGGCCTGCAGAGGCACCAGTCACATGCTGCTCTCTACAAGGTCAACCCGCTACTCAAGCAGACCCCAGGCTCACTCGGGGGGTGACTCTCTCTGATCTTCAGTCTTCTGCTTCCAGACCCTCACTCCCCAGCTCCTCCGGATTCCTCTTATCCTCACCCTCCTGAGATGGCTCTGCGGTCTCAATGACAGGTACCCCTGGGTCATGGCAACTACGATGCCAACACCATCCTGTGTGCTGCATGTATGATCACACACACGGGCTGTAGGCAAGGGATCTCCGGAACCTGGTGCCTTCCAACTCCTGTCATGGTCCAGCTTTTCAATGCTCTCTGTAAAAGCTTGAGCACTGTTATACACTTGTAGCTTCAAGATCATCTCTGTGAACTGTTTTTCTCTTTTGTCCATTTTTTTCTCCTGATTTTTATTCTTTTGGCTTGTCAGGAGATCCTACATTGCTAAGCATTCTTGTTATCAGTGCTGTTTTTATATGTAGGGCTTTTTCCATGGCTGTTTAGAGAATCCTATGAGCATCAAAATTGGAGATGTATAAAGCTACCAAAATGACATGTATATATGATCTGTAATAGAAAAATATTGGAAGTAAATGCCTTTCAATAAGATAGTGATCAAATAAAGTGTGGTAGATCCATATAATGGAATAGTAGGAAACCATTAAAAATATTAAGAATTATCTTTTTTATTTTTTGAGACAGCATCTCGTTATGTAGCTCAGGATGGCCTTGAACTTACTATGTAGCCCAAGCTGGCTTCAAACTTGCAGCAATCCTTCTGCCTCAGCCTCCTGAGTGTTGGGATTACAGGTGTGCACCACCACACCCAGAAGAATTCTCTTTATGAACTGATAGAGAAAGACTCCCAAGATATATTGCTAGGAGCCAGGCATGGTGGCACATGCCTGTAATCCCAGCACTTGGGAGGCTGAGGCAGGAGGATCGTTGCAAATTCAAGGCCAGTCTGGGCTACAAAGTGAGCTCAAGGCCAGCCTAAACTACATAGCAAGACCCTGTCTCAAAAAGACAAAAAAAAAAAAAGGATATATTGCTAGGTAAGAAAAAAAAAAAAAGATAGCTGGGCACACACCTGTAACCCCAGCACTGGGAGACTGAAGCAGGAAGATCCTAAGTTTGAGCCTGGCCTGGGCAATTCAGAGACTTAGTGATGACTCTGTCTCAAAAATTTTAAAAAAGTAAAAAATAAAAAGGGCTGTGGATGTAGCTCAGTATGAAGGCACTGAGTTCAATCCCCAGTATTACCACACACACAAAAGTAAAAAATGCAGAAGAATATGGAGGTGTAGCTGTGCAAGAGAAGGCATAGCTAAAAAGTCTTAAAAGTGAGTTGAGGGCCAGGGATATAGCTCAGTGGCACAGTGCCTGCCTAGCAAGCATGAGGTCCTAAGTTTGATTGCCGGTACAAAAAAAAAAAAAAAGAAACCTGGACTGAAGAGAATATATATGCATATTTGCTTGTATATGCATAACATTATTTTGGAAGGAAATTAAAAGGATTTTCAGAGGTATCTTGAGCAGTAGAAGAGTTCTCATGTCCCTGGCTCTGCATGATCCCCCCATGCCTGAAGGGAACTGTGTTTGGAACCAAGAGGAGCTGTGAGTAACATAGATCCAGGGGACAGTGGGATGGTAGGTATATTCCTGGTCAAACCACCTTAGGAGCTGTTGAAGAGTATGAGATATCAATCCTGCAAAGACTGAAAACTTTGGAGAAACACCCTTAAATTATCTGAAAGACTGTCACATGGAAGAGAGATTTTCTGAATGGTATCATTATTATGTCACACAAGGTGGCATGCATAGAAGCCTCAGAAAGACAGATTGACGCTGAAAATGATTTTTTTAAAAAAAAACCTCTCCAGTCTACCAGGCACAGTGGCACATGCCTGTGATCACAACTACTTGGGAGGTTGAGTCCAAAAGATTAAAAGTTTGAGGCCAGGCTGAGCAACAGAGACCCTATCTCAAAAAAACACAAACCAAACTCACCAACAGTCCTACTACTCCAAAGACGAACCAGGTTGCTTTAGCGGAGAGTGTCACACCCTGTATGATTCCATTTAAACGAAGTACAAAACTACGCAAAACTGGGTGAGGGATAGAGCTCAGTGATACAGTGCTTGCCGAGCCCGGATAGGATAATGGGTTCAATCTCCAGTGCCTCAGAGAGAGAGAGAGAGGCGAACACAATAAGCAGAACTAATTCATGAAGATAGAAGACGGACAAAACGTTTACCCTTAGGAGGTACTGCCTGTGTGTTTGTAGCTGGCAGAATACGTGCATGGTCATCTCTAGATCTTGCCTAGCACACATGAGGCCCCGATCTGACCCCCAGCACCTCTGACCCCCAATCTTCTTTTCCTTTTAGAGACAGAATGTCTGAGGTGGCCTGGGGGTGCTGCTGGCCTTGCTAACCTGTGAATACTACGTTTGTGGACATGGTACAAATTCAAGGTTTCCACCACAGCCTCACCCCCACAGGGACAGCCCTGCACTCCACGTCTCTGAACAGGAGCAGGCTCAGGCAGCTTGCTCTCTCCACCTGCCTCCTTGCTCAGCAGGGGACCCATCTCAGATGGCCCTGTGCCTGAGACAGGAGAGAGGGCCCTGAGCTGGCGGACAGAGACTCCGGGACAAGGAGGCGCCCTCTTCCCTGCCTCTGCAAGTTAGAGAAGGGACTGTCCTCTCCCCACCCCTCAAGTCCCAGGCAGTCAGCCGGGCTTCTTCCTAGGGATGGCCCCGGGTGGCCATACTGCCTCAGCCATTGCTGGAGCAGGAGAATTCTTGATACTGGGGGTTGTACGGCTTGACTGTGTGTTTTCTCCCTATTCCTCTCTTTCTTTAAGGGAGTCTCTCAGAGCCTGAGTTAATTTGAAATAGTGGCCCTGGGACTTCTTCCCTTGTTGGGGGTGTAACTGAATAGGGTTTCAAAATAGGCCTGACTCTGCTCGTGGTGGGTGTGGCCTGCCAGCACCCCCTGGCAGCAATTATCTGACTATCCAATTGCAGGGGCTGGGCGAGGAGGTGCTCACCCCTCCACAACAGCATCAGCACCACCAGGCACTTGTTAGAGATGAAAATTCTGAGGCCCCACCCAGGCCTACTGAGGGCGGGGTCCAGGAGTCTGCATTTCAATGTCTGTCAGGAGATGCTCCTCCATGCTCAACTTGGAGAAACGCTGGACTGTTTGAGTTTTCCAGGAGTGGCCCAGGTCCCGGTGGTCACTTCCTCTTGCTCTCAAACTTCCCCTGGCCCATTTGTACCAGCAGTTAGTATTTTCATCTCTGCTTCCCTCCTTCCCACTCCAGCTTCTGAAGTGTGGACACTTTTCCCAGGCCTCAGGCCTCGCCCTCTGAGTAAACAAGCTAACAAGGAGTCCATGTTAGGCGAATGTGATAACCACTACACTACGGAAACTGCTGGGAGTCAGTGTTGTCAAGGGTGATTGGTCCAGGCCACCAAGGGGAAACCGGATATTACTCCACAGTGGAGAAAAGGAAGAATATATCTGGAGGGCAAGAGATGCCTTAGGGTCCCTTCGAGTATTACTCTGTCTTGTTATTAAGGTCAGTGGGAAACTACAACAACTCAATCCAGGTTTGATGACAAATGGCCCAGAACCTTCAAGAATAAAGGTACTGGTCATCTTGCAGAAATAAGAAAACCCAAGACCTGGCTCAGAGCTTGGGTAGAATAAAAAGGGAAAGAAGGAAGTCTCCCCTTTTTGCTTCTTCAGAGGAGCTCCAGTTTCTACCATTATCTTTGGACATTCATCTCCAGTTCCTTCAGGCTTCCAGTGCAGACCTCTCAGCCTCCCCATATGGACTCACACCAGATTCTGCCGTGAGCACCAGGGACTCCCGTGAGCTCCAGGCCTTTGCCTTTTGGCTGAATCCCCTCCAGGCTCTCCAGGGCATTCTGCATTCTTCTACCCTTGCTTCCATAAGCAGCCATTGTAAAGCTACTGCGTAAATTCATATATATATATATGTTTTTCCTCTAGTGAACCCTAACTGATATAGGTGACCTCTTCGCAACCCCCTCTCCCCACACACAGACACTCCTGCCTGAGGCTAGTGACTCACAATCCTTCTCCTGGCCTGACCTTGGACCAAACTCCAATTGTCTCTAAATGCCTAAAAGAGATCTGACTAATTACTTAGATTTTATGTCCCAAACAGATCTAAGTATGGTATGAATCTAAGATTATCAGATGCACAGAAGCAGAGAGAAGGTGGTTGCCAGGGCCAGGGGATGAAGAAAAGGCGGAGGTATTGGTCAAAGGATAGTTTCAGGTATGAGAAGCAGAGAAGGTCTGAGATCTAAGAACTGTAATTAACATTACTGTACTATATGCTTGACATTTGCTAAGAGGGTAGAATGTAAGCGTTCCATCACATATGCGCACACACACAAAGGCAAAGAAAACGCTGAGCAGATGGATATGTTAATTAGCTTGACTGTGGGGATCATTTCATGATATGTACTTGTATCAAAACACGCTGTATACCTTAAATATGTACACGCTTTTATTTGTCAATTATACCTCAAAACTGAAAACCTAATTTAAAAAAAGACACAGCCCTAGCTGTGGCTGTAGCTCCATGGTAGAGTGTTTGTCTTTATACCTGAAGACCTCATGTGAGGAGTCTTTGTTCACGGCATCCAGAATAGATCCCAGCACTGCCCAAAAAAG
Organism: Chinchilla lanigera; assembly: GCF_000276665.1. Lineage (NCBI taxonomy): Eukaryota > Metazoa > Chordata > Mammalia > Rodentia > Chinchillidae > Chinchilla > Chinchilla lanigera. The sequence continues at coordinate 16,053,102 of NW_004955411.1, forward strand.
GTTTTTTAAAAATAAAAGATAACTAACAAAACACCTACAACAGACCCACCTAGTAGGGTTAGACCTGTCTTACCGCCCTAATCCAGTCCCTGGGTCACGAAACACTAGACAAAGGAAGGAGATTGACCAGGGTGGCTGTAGAAGAGGAATTGTCCGGGACAGAGGGCAGGAAGAGAGGTGAATAGGGAGCAGGAGCAGACGTGGGTGGCTCTGTGCTCCAGGGAAGGCTCCCAGGACCCTGATTCCCCCAGGCAGGAGCCCCAGGAAAAAGCCTACGGCAGCCCTGCAAGTGAGCCTCCTCCCTAGCTTCCCTCCCAACCCACTCACGCTGCACAGCAGTTAAGTGCTCGCCTTGCCCAGGGTGAAGAGTGGAGGCAGGGCAAGGGAGTCTGAGTGGCACTCAGAAGGGGAGGCCGCAGCCCCAAAGCAAGGTGGGGGCCCCACACTCTTGCCTTATGAGGTTCCGTGGGCCTCACTGGCCCAGACGAGTGGCATCTGGGGCCTCGGTGACCGAGCTCCTTGGTGACCGAGAAGCCCAAGATTCTCTGGAGGCCACAGAATAAAACACCAGGAAAGCCATGGGGGCTTAAGGAGGGTCTGCACTCACAAACGCAGAGAACCTTACAGGGGTGGGACTATTTCAAGCAAGGTGAAAATCACGCGTCAGAGAAACCCTAGGGAATTCCTTAGAAAGGCAGCACATTGGAGACAGCCCCATTGGGGAAGCAACTGGCAGTAACCTGAGAATTGCTGCAAGCCTATTGGCTGCTGCCACCCACATCCAAGGCGGGTACTACCTCCCCAGTTTGTGGCGTACATGTCAACCACACCCAGAACTGTGCTCCACTAATCCAATAGGCATTTCTTAATCCGCTCAAATTAACACCACAATTAATGGTCACAATCCACCCCTTGTCAACCGCTCAGCAGTAACCTCAGCAGTACCTGTCCTCACCCCAGAGACCCTAAAGGGGTATGTCAGGAAGGCACAGGTTTTATGGGTGATTTTGTTGCTGTCTTTTTTTTTTTTGGTTGTTTATTTTTCCAGTACCGGGAAACGAACTCATGACCTTGCACTTGCCAGGCAGGCACTGTGCCCCTGGGCTAAATCCCCAGCCCCTCTTTTTTTTTTTTTTGTACTGGGAATCAAACTCAGGATGTTGCACTTGTCAGGCAGGCATTTGTGCTGCTGAGCTATAGCCCGGCTTTTTTTTTTTTTTTGAGAGAGAGGGTCTCGCTATGTAGTTCAAGCTAGCTATGAACTCACTATGTAGCCGAGCTGGCCTCAAACTCATGGCAATCGTGCTGTCCTAACCTCTCAAGCGCTAGGATTAGAGATGTGTACTTTGGGCTCAAATGTATGATCCTCCTACCTCACCCTTCCAGAGTTCTGGGATTATAGATTTGTGTCAGCATACCTGGCTTCTTGAAGAGCATTCTTTTTTTTTTGTTTGTTTGTTTGTTTGTTTTGGTTTTTCTCCGGTACCGGGAACCGAACTCACGACCTTGCACTTGCCAGGCAGGCGCTTTGCCGCTGAGCTAAATCCCCAGCCCCGAGTTGGTACTATTATCCCCACTTTAAATGGGAGGCCACTGAGGAACAGAAAGGCTCTGGAGCTTACTCAAGCTCATACAGCTCGTAACTGGCCAAGATGAGGTTGCATCCAGGCAGCACAGCCTTAGGGTGTGGTTTTCCTCAACACTTCTCCTATGAGAAGACAGACCCTAGTTCCCCTCCTCTTGAGCTCAGGTGGACCTTTGTGAGCCATTCAATGAGCAGAATGGAGCAGGATGAAGATTCAGGTTTCTCCTTAGCTGCTGGGTAGTGCGAGGCCAGAGATGAGGGTGGATACAGTGGGTGGGGGGCAATCCTGGGGTCTGGCAAGGGAAGACAGGTTACATTTCATACTCATGGGGAGCAGCAGCAAGGCAAAGATGTTTCCAGAAGGGGAACCTGGCTATGGTTGGGGCAGCAAAGTGACACTGGCAGACTAAGGCCATAGTACTGGTGTGTAAGGTGGTAGTTTCAACTTTCTTATCATTGTTTCTTAAGGAGAAAAACTGAATTTAAGTTCCTTAATAAATTCAAATTAAAATTAATAAAGAATACAATTTTGCTGGGGAGGGTTTTGACTCCTAAGAGTATACCAAGAACGTGCGGTATAAGGAACAAGGGCCTGGGGCAGGCTGGGAGCAGGGTCCTGGGGAAGACCTGAGTGGCAGTGATGGGTAGACTGCTCCAGCTACACTGATCTGGACAGGGATTGTCTTCCGGTGGGTGCTCACCCATTACACCTGCTTCCAGGCTCTGCAGGAGTCACCTCCCTAATGTAGGCCTTTCACTCCGGGCCGAACTGGCTGTGCCGCTGTCTCCATAAAGTAATGCATTACAAAGGGACTTCGGTAGGGCTAGCAGTCCAGACAAGATGGCTCCTTCTCAGCCCCAGGAACAGACCTTACCCTGACAGCTCCTAGGACTTTTCTTCCCAGCAGCCCTCACGACTGGACATCCTCACATGAGATTTCATTAATATTGGTCTCCCAGACTAAACTGGAAACAGGACCCTGTCTGTCTTGTTTACCTAAGTGCCAGGGACCCTGCCTAAAGCAATATTTGTCTTACGGACAAATGCATTTTGGTCAGAGAACTTGATTTATGTTTTTACCACCATTTTTCCTGACCATTCTAACAAACTCTTTGGATATATTTCAAAAGAATACACGATGATGTTACTTACATCTTTCCTTTACTACATCTGTGTATCCTGATTTAAAAATCTGCACTGTGCTGGTAGAAATGTAAAGTACTGTCACTACTGTGGAAAACAATACTGTATTGTACTTCCTCAGAAAGAACTACTAGACAGGTGTGGTGGTGCACACCTGTAATCTCAGCACTCCTGAGGCTGAGGCTGAGGCTGAGGCAGGAGAATCATTGTAAATTTGAGACCAGCCTGGGCTACAAAGTGAGTTCAAGGTCAACTTGAACTGCATAGGGAGACCCTGTCTCAAAAAGACAAAAACAAACAAAGAACAGAATTACCACATAATCCAGCAGTTTTATTTCTTGATATCAAAAGCAGAGTCTCAAACAGATATTTGTATATTCATGTTCTTGGCAACATTGTTCACGATAGTCAAAATGTTGAAACAGCCTGCATGTCCATCCATGGATGAATGGATAAGCAAAATATATAAACATGTAATGGAATGGTACTCAGCCTCAGAAAGAAAAAAAATACTACATAATATGCTATAACACAGATGAACTTCTAAGACATTATGCTAGATGAAATAAACCAATCACAAAAGCTAACAAAAACTGTATTAGTATACTTAGGTACCTAAAATATTCAAAATCATAGAGACAGAAAGTAGAATAATGAGTTCCAAAGGCTTCTTAAGGAATACTAGGGATTTACTGTTTAAAGGCTTGGAGTTTCAATTTGAGAAGATGAAAAATTTTTGGAAATACCTGGGTGAAAATGATTGGACAATATGAAGGTATATTGTGTCACTGAGTGTACACTTAAAAATGGTTCAAATACTGGATTTTGTGTTATGTATATTTCACCAAATTTTTGTTTTATTTTCAGCCCTATTTGAGGTACAATTGGCAAAAACATATAAACTTAAAGTACACAACTTTTAAAAATTAAAATTTTTTTGGTGGGGGCGCGGGTTTCCGGTACCAGGAATCAAACTCACAACCTCGCGTTTGCCAAGCGGGAACTGTGCCACTGAGCTAAATCCCCAGCCCTTAAAATTTATTTTTAAAAACTCAGCCCTGCAGTGGGGCCTCTGCAGTTCTAACCAGGGCACACAACTGAATCAGGCAGCTGGTCGCTTAAACGAGGTATTTGCGCTTCAACTGATCCCTGAGATTATTAGGAAGCTGATAGATTTTTAATCTTTTTTTCCTCCCGGTCTGAAAAGGTCATCCCAGGGTTATCTGGTCTTAGGGGAATTCCTCTCTATCAATTATTTTAAACAACAATCAACAAGAAAGTTCCTCTTAAAGAAATACGATGGGAACAGGCACTAAGGAAAATGTGGCCTCTCAGGTGCACCTACAAGGAAGGCTCCGAAGCACTAAGCCATCTCCAGGTGTTTCCGGGGTAGGTGACAAAGCCCACTGACACCACAAGTGGGAAGCCCCCTCCTGGGCCAGGCCCTTCGCCCACGTGCCCACAATGCAGAGCTTCGCAGATTTTGTCTATGGCCACATGCGGGCATGGAACCCTGGTACCTCACTGTGTGTTCTCCTTCCGGTTTCATCCAAGTGACAGCTGGACCTGCAGGAAAGCCAGGGAAGGGGGTGTGACCCCACCCTGCATTAGGAACTGAGCTCCTTAGAGCCTCAGGGCTTAGCACATTTGTTGGAGGAGCTACCTCCTTTCCCTGCTGCTTCCCCAAAGTCGAGGTTTTTCCAGTGGGAGAAGCTTGGCCAGGCAGCTGGTGATGGGCTCAGTAGATGCAGAGACCGGGGCGCAGGAAGTTCAGTTTGCTCCTCAAAGGTGCCTTGAGGACGGAGCACCGTGATGGGGATGCTGCGTGTCATAGGAGTCTGCTCCAAGCCAGGTTTTCTGGGAATGTGACAGGACTTCACCTGCCATTCCTTAAAGTTAGCTCTGCTTTCTCCCACAGGCTTTCGGTTTTACAACAGATGTTACACGAGAAATCAAAATTCTGGCCCCGGCTCTTCTGTGGCCATCGCTTACCCACCTGTGCCCCAGGAGCTTCTCCTTCACTGATTCTGACCCAGTGATTGCTCAGGCTCCTGACAGCAACAAGCGGAAAGTTACACGGCATCCTCTGAAATGCACCCAGACACGCACACCTGCCCCATGAATTGTGTGCTGAGGGAGGGTCACAGTCTGACTCTTGAGTGCCTGAGGCACTTTTGCCTTCAAGGACCTCTCCCTTTATACAGATACTTTTAAAATATATTTTATAACTTTTTGTAAAAGGGTAAGTATATTATTAATAGTATATAGTAAAATGATTTCTTCTACCTAAAATTTCATTTTCCTAATTTTAAAAGAAAACTTTTTGAGGGACTCCTAGAAGTGTTGTAGCCTCGGGCAGCATTCCTCCTCCACCTAACGGATTGTCAGCTCCCCTCAGAGGGGCTCAGGGTAGCAGATAAGAAAAAAACCCACCTAGGGGGCTGGGGATTTAGCTCAGCGGCAAAGTGCCTGCCTGGCAAGCGCAAGGTCCTGAGTTTGGTTCCCGGTACCGGAGAAAAAAAAAAAAAAAAAAAAAAAAAAAAAAACCCACCTAGGCAGGAGGGCTCAACCCTAGCCACAGTGACCTGGACCACTCCTTTCAACTATTCTTGCCTCAGTTTCTTCATCAGATGACTATAATGTATCTACCCCCAAGAATTTATGAGAGGATTACATCAAAACCATATATGGGCTGGGGGTGTAGCTCAAGGGGTAAAGTATTTGTCCAGCACGTGTGAGGCCCTAGGTTTGATTCCCGGACCACACACCCAGCAAATCACACACACACAAACACACACACACACATCTTAGAGTGATGTCTGGCACAGAACATGGGTTATACACCGGTAGCAGCCATTCTTACTCCTGTTATTCTTCTTGGCCACCCAGCTGACCACCTATCAACTGATGCCGTGTATGCGAGGGTAGAGAAGCAAGGTGGAGTCTCCAGTGTATGTGAACACCTAGCGTAGACTGCCTGGGGTACAGGCTGGTCTTCTTAGCTCGCCATTCAGTAAAATTTTATTACCACAAAATTCCCTGGTAGAAGCGCCCATGACAAACCCTGAGGAAACCTGAACTACCACCAATCTGGTACGCTCCTCTTGACCTGAGACAGAGGTAAATCAGATTGCTGGGTGGAAAAGAGGAAAGTCACTGAACTGTAATCCGCCACCTCCTTCTCTCCCTCTGTTTAGCAAGTGTCAGAGCCCAGAGAATTTAGTGCCTTTTAAAATCCAAAGGCCTCTGGGATAAATTAATTTCTTAATCCCTTAACAGTCACACAGGAGGAAGGTCTGACAGCTGGGTTTTCTGAGAGGATGTGAACAAATACATGTCAGGGGCTTTACATACATAATCTCGTTTAATCTGGAAAACAACCCTGTTGGTGTGGATTACTGTCCCCATTGTATACATGTGCAAACAGAGACTCAGAAAGCATTTGTTACCTGCCTGAAGGTCATACTCCTTCCTGCCATCCCAGAATAACAATGGGTACTGAGGGGAAAGACACAGCAGAAAGGAAAACAGTCTACCCAACCACAGCTGATGCGCTGACATGCACTGGGCCTTAGTTTCCCCAATATGCACCAGGGAAGAGTTGACCCAGGGATCCTGTGCAATCTTCTATTCTCAGCCCACTCCATGCCTGCTCAGAGCAATCAACTAGGTCCTTTCCCAGCTGTTTGATCTGAACATCTGTGTCCTCACAAAATGTATACGTTAAAATCCCAACCCCTAGGTATTACAGATGAGTTAGGCAGAAATATTACAAGCGGTCAGATAGGGCTGGGCCCTTGAGAGAGTCAGGACAAAGATGAAAACCCATTACAGGGGCTGGGGATTTAGCTCAGCGGCACAGTGCCTGCCTGGCAAGTATAAGGTCATGAGTTTGATTCCTGGTACCAGAAAAACAAACAAACAACAACAACAAAAAGAAAACCCATTACAGAGGTGGCTCTTTATCTTGGAGGCCAGGCCTTAAATAAAGATGGAATGACCAGGCCTGAGATAAGTGGTAACTCCTGGTCTAATGAAGTCTAGGTCGAATCGGTCTCCTCAGTGGCTAACCAAGACCCCTGGACTCTTCACCTCCTAAAAAGTTCTTGGTGCTCTTGCTATGTGTGCACTTGCTATGTGACCTGCTTCCTCCCTGGATCCATATTACCTAAGTGGCTACTTATAAATTTATTGGTGGATTATAGCTGTAACCCATGTTGCGCCCACATGATTGTGCTCTATAAAACTTCGCCTGAGAAGTGGGGTCCTCAGCAACCCCTTTGGGGCCCCTCCTGCCTCTCAGGAGCTGTATCTTTCCCCCTTAATAAATATTTCCTACTCTTAACCCCTATGTTCCTTAGAATTCATTCTTTTATTTTTGGGAAACATGAGCTCAGAGTATCAGACATCTAGCAGACTGGGAGTTATAGTATCTCCTGATTTCATTCCTATAACATCACCATATGGTATCAGGAGGTGAGGCCCTTAGGAGGTGATTCAGACGTGAAAGTGGAGCCCTGTCATGCACGGGATTGTGCCCTTATAAAGACACCTCAGGGAGCTCCCTCCTGCCTTTCACAGTCTGCACTTAAGAGTGAGAAGGTGTCTCTCTAGACACAGACTCTCTCAGTACCTTGATCTTGATTTCAGCCTCCAAACATGTAAGAAATAAATTCCTGTTGTTTCCGTTTTTTGTTTTGTTTTGTTTTGTTTTCCCGGTACCAGGAATCGAACTCACGACCTTGCGCTTGCCAGGCAGGCGCTGTGCCGCTGAGCTAAATCCCCAGCCCCTCCTGTTGTTTCCAAGCCACTGAGCCAATAATACATCCTTATAAACTGACGAAGGTGCAGGCCTGCCTGTGCAGTTTCCTCTTTCCTGGGAAGGACTGCACCCCCTGTGATGCCTCTACTCCCTGAGCCCTAAAGTATCAATGCTCCTTTGGGGTCTTTCCAGTGAGTTAAACTGCTGCTGCACTGGAAAGATGGTGGCCCCCTGACAACTGGAAATCCCGCCAGTCACAGAACAGCCAACCAGAGGCGCTCCCTGCACACTTGCTTTTTTTAGCAAAACACAGCTGTCGGTATGGCTGGTCTCTGTGAAGGTAAACACGTGAGTCACCTGAAGCCTGGGTCCAGTCAGCAGCCTCTTCACCACTTCCTGCCATCTCTCCAGGACCGTGAGTGACTCCAGAAGTGGAGTCGTGCTTATCTGACCGTGAGGTGGGAAATCACACCCCAGCAAAGGCTGTGGCTGACAGAAACAAGGTAACAAGGTAAGTCTGAAGAGCAGCCCTGGGGGATGGGATGAGGCCCACGGTCCTACCTCCAAAGGCTGGTCTCATGGTGAAGTCATGGTCATCCACCCGGAGAAGTGGCTGAGGCTTTCCTGTTCGGATTTTGGTCACGTCAAGGTACTTTTTGTACGGGTGACTGCAAAGACAAACCAGAAATACTTTTCCAGTGGTCTGCCAAGGCACTGAGTGAGATGATCTCTACTCTGCCAGTCCTTCTCAGCCAGGGAGAAGACTGAAAGGCCCGCCAGCATCCTTCCACACCTTTACAGTATCATAGGCAGCTAAATTACATAGTAATTAATATACAGTCAGAGAGGAACTGTGCCCTCAGGAGAGTCAGCACAAAGAAATAAAGACATCAGAATTTCCAGTGGAGGTACAGCTGAAGAAGGCCGTCCTCAAATAAAGATACACTGGTCAGGCCTACATGCTTCCCTAACAAACAAACAGTAACTTAAAATTATACTGTCATTACCACCACCTGGTCCAGTAAGTCCAGCCAGACAAGCTTCTTCCTGCTTGTGGGGCCAGCCTATCTTGTGACCTGACCAGCACTCCCTACCCCCTGCCTTCTGTCTTTGGGGCTCTGAACCTGTCTTTTCCACCTGTAAATTGTGCCTGTAATATTTGAAGCCCTTCTAGACCTCCTCGAGGTCTGGAGGAGTCCGCATTCGGAATCTCAGGGAAAAGTTACTGGAATTCCAATAAGTAATTCTGATCTACCACTTCCAGTGCAATCCACAGCAAGAATAAAAACACTAAGGCATATTTGTAGTTGTGGGGAGCCAAGGAATCCTAAGTCTAGAGCATCTGGACCCATCTCTTTCCAAAAATGTCTTTGTTCTTTCCCATGCTATGTGACTCTTTCCTGTTAAGTCAATACTAGCTCAGTAGTTATACTTGTAATTCCATAGGTTGATTGTAATTTGACCCGCTATATTGTACCAACTTTGCTGTATAAATTAACCCTGACAAAGGGTCTCTGTGGCCACCCCATTCAAGACCCCTCCTGGAAATCCAGAAACTATTCTTCTCATTTCCAATGAAACTCTTCTACCTTCTTCCTTTGATTTGCAACTTCATTCCTTAAAGTTGTGAGATCACAAAATCAGTGCATTTGACATCTAACAAGTCAGGAGTTATATTTCTCCTGTATCAATGGACCAGATCCTTCCACTGCTTCCTAAAGTGGACTTCACCACCTCCAACAGCATTCTACTTGGGAAAGCTCCTGATTGTCTTGCCAAAGTTATGATTGGATGAAAATGATTGGGTTGAGTGATGGAGGGACTTTTTTTCTTTTTCCTTTTCCTTTTTATTTATTTTTTATTTTATTTATTTATTTATTTATTTTGGTTTTGGTTTTTTTCCGGTACCGGGAATCGAACTCACGACCTTGTGCTTGCCAGGCAGGCACTGTGCCACTGAGCTAAATCCCCAGCCCCTCCTTTTGATTTTTATATTCAAAAATTTCTTGTGTGGCTGAAGTAAGATAGAAGAAATAAAAAGTAGGTAGAAAAGAGACAAGAAAATCAAGAGTTTTAAGTTGTATGCTTAAGAAAAACTACACATTCCAGACAAGCTTCTTCCTGCTTGTGGGGGCCAGCCTATCTTGTGACCTGACCAGCACTCCCTACCCCCTGCCTTCTGTCTTTTGGGCCCTGGACCTCTCTTTTTCACCTGTAAATTGTGCCTGTAATATATGAAGCCCTTCTAGACCTCCTCAAGGTCTGGAGGAGTCCGCAATTGGAATCTCAGGGAAGTTACTGGAATTCCAATAAGTAATTCCAATCTACCACTTCCAAGTGCAATCCACAGCAAGAATAAAAACACAAAGGCATATTTGTAGTTGTGGGGAGCCAAGGAGCCCTAAGTCCAGCTAGAATGACGGTTAAGGGAAACAAAGGCCTCAACCCAGGGCTGAACCTGGATTTTATTAATTCATGAAGAGAGGAATGGCTTGGGGGCGAGTGACTGAAAGAAAGGCGGGTGGTCCAGGAGTGCTGTGAGCTGGGCTAGGTAGGAGGCATGCAATCACATCTGCAATATGCAGAGAGAAGGATATGCAGAAAGAGTAATCTGCATATCACAGATTGGGGCAGTATCTAACGTTTTGGGGTCAGTGCTTCAGTTTTGATGTATAACCCCCAGGCCCTGAGATGTCAGGGCTTTTTTCTCGAAATTCACTGTCAGCCAACAGCAACCGTGTGGCGTCACTCGGCCTAGCTCACACATACTACACGGGAGCTACAGGCCAGGCATCACTGACCTGTGCATTACTTTAAAGACTACACAGCAATACCCCAGCTAGAGCTATTTGCATTGCTTAAAGCCAGCTGAGGGGATAAAGAAACATCCTAGCCAGCTAGGAACATATCAATACATAGAAGTAGGACCAAATCCCAGTGGTCCTCCACACCTGCAGATTGCTGTTCCTCCACCCCAGGAAGCAGCTGCATTGGCAGCAGTGTGTCTCAACTTCAAACATGGGTACATAGCCTACGCTGTAACCTGACCGGCAAACCTATTGCTGTAGGCAGCTGAGTTAGATAGAAATATTATAGGCAGCCGGGTGTGGTGGTGCACGCCTGTAATCCCAGCACTTGGGAGGCTGAGGCAGGAGGATCACTGTGAGTTCGAGGCCCACCTGGGCTACAAAGTGAGTTCAAGGCCAGCCTGAGCTCCCTAGTGAAATCCTTTCTCAAAAAGGCAAAAAAAAAAAAAGAAAGAAAGAAAGAAAGAAAGAAAGAAATATTATAGGCAGTTAGACGAGGCCAAGCCCTGGAAGGAGCCAATATGGAAGACAAGATACCTTGCAAATGGAGATGTATTTGCTGCAGGGCAGACCTCAAGACAAAAGACTAAACAAATGCAAATCCCTAGAGATGGACATCAGGGATTGACACTCTAAATAGGTAGCGGTCACCTTGAAGAGTCACTGACCCAGCTCTTTACAGGAAAAGCCCCTGTTCTATATTTATGCCCCCTTGCTATGTGACTCACTTCCCTATTTGATCCTGATTCAATCAATTTTACCTGAATAATCACACTTGTAATCTTATTGGCTGACCATAGTTTTGTCCCACCTCATGCCCACCTTGTGATTTCCCATCCCCCTCCCCACCTTGGACCCGCCTGACCCCGTGTCTTTTTTTTTTTGTCTTTTTGAGGCAAGGTCTCTCTGTGCAGTTCAGGTTGAACTTGAGCTCACTTTGTATCCCAGGCTGGCCTCAAACTCTCAAGGAACCTCCTGCCTCAGCCTCCCGAGTGCTGGGACACCTCATGGCTTTGCTCTATAAGAATCCTTGGAAAAAGACTGGTTCCCTGGGCAACTCACTTGGGTCCCCTTCTGTCCCTCTCTGGGATAGAAACTTTCTTTCCCTCAATAAATATATTCTGCTCTTAACCTCCATTGCTCCTAAAATTCATTCTTCGATTTTAGAGAACATGTCCCAGGTATCACACAGGTTGGGAGTTTCTTTCCCCTGTATCACTATGGCACGTGTGTTATTTATTTTTCCTTTAAGATAGAAGCTGTCAGGGGCTGGGGATTTAGCTCAGCGGCAAAGTGCCTGCCTGACAAGCGCAAGGTCGTGAGTTCGGTTCCCGGTACCGGAGAAAAACCAAAAAAAAAAAAAAAGGATAGAAGCTGTTAATGTAGGAGTTGTTTTTTCTAAGCTAAAACCTCAGCATTCAGGTTTAATTGTGGTATTGGTATTTTGTGATAAATAAGTTTCGGGCTGCAGTTTGGGCACTGAGATCTAAAAGGTTTGCCATTACTGTCAGTGATCACCTATCTCGAGGACATCTTTTACATGGGCTCTGGTCCAGCTTGTAACATGCTGTCCTTTCTCTTAGCATTCATACCCCATTCTCTGAGTGTGTCCTGTACCTCCATCTCTAACAAACCTTCTCAGGTCTCTTTTTAACTGGCACATCCTAAAAATTCCTTTTCCACAATGAGCCAGTGAACTAGCAAACTTATTTTAAAAGGGTGGGATAGGTTCTCAGCCTCAGGGACCTCACAGACCCAACCTAGGTTCTTTACTTCAGCCTCAGGGACCTCAAAGACCCAACCCAGTGACATTGTTAATGGTTTTGTGATAAATATGCCTCAGGCAAATGTAGAAACACTGGGTTTTTTCTTAGCCAGAATCAATACTTCTTCCATGAGCCCAAGTGGCAGGTCCACAGGCCACCCTCTGTAGAAAGCCTCCACCTTCAGAACAGAGAACCCACAGCCAGCAGGGGTCAAGGCTGAGTTGGGGACTGAGTTTTTGTTTGTTTGTTTTTCTTCCGGTACCAGGAATCGAACTCATGACCTTGCAGTTGCCAGGCAGGAGCTGTGTAGCTGAGCTAAATCCCCAGCCCCAGGAGACTGAATTGGTCCAGACACCCAGTGAGGTGGTGGCAGGAGGTGGCAGCCAGAGCTGGAGGCCAGGACTGCGGGCTCTGGTCAAATCCCTTTCCTCTAAATTAGGTGACAAAGGACTGATTCTCTCTTCACTCTCTTTCATACTCTTTCCAGGTCATTGTCTACCAAACCTACATACAACCCTAAAGCAGTCAAATCCAGAATATCCTAATTATTGTCTATTGACAAGGGTCTAACTAAACAAGGAAAAAAGAAAAAAAAAAGAAGCACTGAGCTAGCAATAAAACTTTTGTGATTGTGGAACTTCCTCCCCAGGGCTGGAGACGGAGCTGAAGTCCAGTCCCCTTGAAGCATGTATGCTTGCTCATGGCCTGGTACCTCCGAGGAACTTCCACACCCACCAGTCTCTGCCCTAATCCTTGTGTCCAGGGGTCAGTGTGACTGGGCCTGGTTCCTTGGGCAGACACAGTGTAAGAAACCGTGACCAGACACTCAGCAAAAGATGCCAGGAAGGCGGATGAAAGGCTCAGCCAAGGGCTTAGCAGATCATAGACATTAAATTGTGAGTGCAGCCGGCTCACTGCCGCTCTACCTCACCGGGAGCAAATCCCTCCTGTCAACAGTTTCCACATTTATTTAGGGGAGGATTACAGAACCGGAAGTCCCAGCATGCCTCCATCCCAACAAGAGAGAGAAGATTTAAATCCTGCTGCCATTGAGGGCTCAGAATATTTTTTTAAGGGACCAGTTGTTTGATCACTGGAGCTGCTAAAATCCTGAGCCTTGGGCTGTTTGCACGAGCCAGCTGCACTCTATTCACACTCTCACAGGGCAGGCCCAGCTCTGTCAGGACAGCCTCCACACTCAGCTCCTATCTCCTGAGCCCCACCCCCACAACAAGGCAGCCAAACCCTCCAAGGCATTTTGGACCAGGCCCTTGGTGGGGAGATGTTGGTGACAGAAGATTGTGTTCACTGTGCCTTTGGAAGCAAGGCTAGAGGCACTGTGTGGGTTTTTTTGGCCAGAGCAGTGACCACACCCTTCTCTGCTGCGGCGGCCATCTTTAGGCACGCCTCACCCCATGCCCACTTCCCCTCTTCAGCTGGAGAAACGGAAGTTTAGAAATAGAAAACCAGCCACATGACCAGAGAGTGGTAGAACCAAAGCTAGTTTTGTTGACCTCTCACCTCCTTTTCCTTCCCAGGACCTTCCCCAGCGGCCAAGAGAGCAAAGCTGCTCCTCGGCCCAGCATGACAGAATCATGGTGCAAACCAGGAAGAGGGCTGAGGCCAGGCGTACCAGGGCCGCAGCAGGGTGGGAAGGGAGGCACAGGGCCCTCCAGGCTGGCTCTGAGACTGGAGGGCCCAGACTCTCACAGCCTGGGCATTTGGTTGATCCTTCCGATCTTGAAGGGAGAAGGGCCTCCACGGAAAAGAAAGCCATCGTGAGGTAGGAAGCCAATCAGGAAGCAGACTGGGGCAGTTGGGGCAAAGCACGGGGTCTGAGAAACAGGAAAACCAGAAGAAGACAGCCGAGAGAAAGCAGACTTGCTTGGGAGCCATTAAATAAACTCGGACCTAAAAGATTAGCAAACCCAAAGAAGGTTTTGAAAAAGCAACTTCCGGGCAGATTTTTTTTCCCCCAGCCTCCCTGGTGCTGGGATTACAAGTGTGTGCCACCATACCCAGCTTGGGCAGAATAATTTTGTGTGAGTACATGTGCCCGAACAATGCAGGGAAGGCTGAGAGGGTAGAAGAGGTCCTGACAGTGTGTGGAGTGTGACCATTGTTATATGCGGTGGGCTGTGAGTTAGACGTGAGTGACTGTGTGTGTGACCATGTGTGAGGAACTATGTGTCATATATGTATGAGCGGGTGGTATGTGGTGTGGGTGTACTACTGTATATATGTTTTTGTGTGTGAATAGGACATGTAGGAAGTATTCTAAGACTATAAGCAAAAAAAGTCATTTTATTCCTATTAATTAGTATAGTTTTCAACCCTGTGTATAGATCAAATAATGATAGCAGTTGTGAAAAGTGGCATCAGATGCTTGGATAGAATTTTTCTCACAGCCATAGTCCCTAGCCTTCCTCCCAGCCTCAGTTCAAGAATGGTCTTAGATTCTTTGAATTATATGTTTACCTTTTTCCACTTTAACACCTCATGGGATAACTTTCAAGAAATTCTCCTCACCCTAAGAGTCAGATTCAAGTTGTCCCCATGTCCCCACACAAGCATCTAGAAATGAAACTCTGGGTCTTCTGAGAGGTGACAGATGCTATGATGGCCCAGATTGTGGGGGCGGGGGGTGTCCATAAGGCTTCCCAGGGGCTCATCTGGACCCCAACACCCATTCAAGGCAGAGATATCTTCAGACACCCTTTCCTCTAGGGTGAGTAAAAAGAACCTATGTTCCAGTCCTATGAGACACCAGCAAGCCCTGTGACTTATTCAGGCCCTCCCTGAACCACTGTTTATGCCCTTGTAAAATGACCCTGTTTGGGCAGTCTCCCACCATGTGCTCCCTGGGATAGGAGTCTTACAAGATAAACGTTGTCCTTGTTTTTGAGAAATACTGAACAATGTGTCCCCCTCTTCAAGGTTTACCTCACCTAGTTGTATAACAAAGGTGCCAAAAGGTCTGCTGTAAAGAACTTCTAGAAAGGCCATCTGTTTAATATGGCCTAAAGCAAAGTTTCCCAGTCTCCTTTGGCCCTACAACCCCCGTGTCACACAAGCTTTACTCATATTTCCCAAAATCAGAGCTCAGGAGAGTTGTGAATCAGATGCCTCTGAGATCCTTTCTACTACAAGCCTATGATTCTGGCCACAGAGCCGGGGAAAGCCTTCTAGTGCAGCGCCTATTTCCGTCATTTTGGGGGATTTTGATCTGTTTGGTTTCTAGAGTGTGACTCAGCCTTATGGTATTTACGCCTTTACCGGGCTTCCAGAAATAGGAATTATAATTCTTATTTATATTTATGGGGTTTTTTTTATTTTTTTATTTTTTGTTTTGGTTTTTCTCTGGTACCGGGAACCGAACTCACGATCTTGCACTTGCCAGGCAGGCGCTTTGCCGCTGAGCTAAATCCCCAGCCCCTATGGGCTTTTTTTTAAAATAAGCAGTAAAGATTTACTATGCATATTTATAATAGTACATATATCTAATTTGTAAGTAAATAGAGATATATTGGAGGTAGAGTTTCAAAAGAGTGTTGCTGGTAATGGCACATGACCACTGACCTAGAGAATGTGTGCCTTAAGACCCTAACTTCAGAGCTGGGATGTATTTCAGTGGTAGAGCACTTGCATACGGGAGGCCCTGAGTTCTAGTACCCACCCCCCCCCAAAAAAATACTAGTTTACATCCAGAACCAGTAGTTCACTCATTATTAAGAAGGGAAGACTGGGGCTGGGGATTTAGCTCAGCAGCACAGCGCCTGCCTGGGAAGCGGAAGTTCGTGAGTTCAATTCCCGGTACCGGAAAAAAAAAGAAAAAAAAAAAAAAAAAAAAAAGAAGGGAAGACAGTTGGGTAAGATTCCACACATGTCTGTATCTTAGCTTCTTGTTCTTCTTTTCTTCTTTATGCCCAACAGCCCTATGTCTGCCTCAGTTTGGAGTACCATGTTCCGTATGTCAGTTTAAAACAAACTTACTAAGGAACTAAGACCTGTAGGGTAGTGGTTTTGAATGTAAGTTCTAACTCTGATCAGTATGTCTT
Source organism: Chinchilla lanigera (assembly GCF_000276665.1). NCBI lineage: Eukaryota > Metazoa > Chordata > Mammalia > Rodentia > Chinchillidae > Chinchilla > Chinchilla lanigera. The sequence continues at coordinate 16,069,224 of NW_004955411.1, forward strand.
GGAAATGTCTCCTTACATCTATGAAATGGCATTGATGGTTGTCCACACATTTCTGATAATCTGGCAAATTTCAAATACTTTTTTATAAATTCAAACAGTAAAATAAAAACCACTTTTGGTCTTTTTGAGACAGGGTCTTGCCATGCAGGTCAGGCTGGACTTGAGCTCACTTTGTAGCCCAGGCTGCCCTCAAACTCACAGTGATCCTCCTACCTCAGCCTCCTGAGTGCTAGGATTACAGGTGTGCGCCACCACGCCTGGCTAAAACCACTATTAATACAAGTTATCCTTTATCAAATACTTCAGAGAAAACTATTCTTGGCTATATTTTTTCTTTTCTCTTTTTTTTTTTCTTGTGGTGCTGAGGATTGAACCTAGGGCCTCCCACATGTTAGGCAAGCACTCTACCACTGAGCTACACCCCCAGCCTTACATTTTTTCTTCATAGTTCAAGGTAAATTTCTATATACAAGCCACCCTAAGTACCTTGAATGTAATTATTCAGCAAGCCTCTTATGGTCCCTTCCACAATGTTATCCCAAGAAATGAAGTAATAGATTCTAACCTACTACTCTTCAACTATCTGCCTTACCTCAAAATCCTGGCAAAATTCTTTGGCTATGCAGGCTCAGCCTTGTCTTGCTTTGCTCTTGCTGCTTTCAGTATAGAATATCTGTGCTCTGGTGAGGCGGGGGGTCTCTCTACCTCTAGCTGGAAAAGACAGTCTAATAGGACACTCAAGGATGTACCCAGCCCTCTTTGGGACTCTCCCAATGTGCCACAGCTGCAAACGTGGGCTTCTCCCCTCCCACCACAACCTTACCTTGGCTTGGACATTTCTAGGTGCCCTGTCCATCTCTTCCTCCTGGGTTTTCGGCTCTCCACAAGAACCATCAGGCAAAACAAGAACAGGATGAGTCTTGTAAAGTAAGGCATTTTGTGAGTGTCTATGATGCAACAGGCTGTTTTCCAGTAACTTCCTGTGGGGCAAACCCCGCGTAGCTTGACCATTGATTCAGCCTCTGGTGGACGCTGCTCGGAGGACCTGTGAGAGGATGGTTGGCAAGGCCGATTTTCCCGAGCTACTATTTGATACTGATGAATTTCCCACCCCCACGCCCCACCCACCAGGTCATGACACAAGCACCAGCTCTGCCCTCCCTGCTGCTTAGAGATTGGCCATTAGTCAAGAAGTTTGCCTTCCTGGGAAACTGCTTCCACTGAACCCTAGAACGGCTTTGGCTAAAACTGTTATATAAAAAAAAATTAAATCTCTTGAACATGCCAGCTCTTTGCTGAGATCATTAATCCATCTCTCTGGCTGCGTAAAACCAGTCTGCCACATCCAGCAGAGGGTCAGCATAGATTCCGGACGGCTTTGCGCGTGGAGAGGCGTACATGAGTGTGTTCAGGAAATGCTGAGGAAGCACGCAAATGGCCCGTGTTCCGAGGGTTGCTTTAGTTCTCCATCTAAGCAAACATAGTTTTCCTATGGCCAAGGTTCACTGCTTTCTCCCAAATATACACCTGGCTTTTGTTTTCTCAGTGAAAACTTCATACCAAAGCATAAAACACATCTTGATATTGAAGAAGAACATAATCTAAAAGAGAATTCATGATTATGTAAGCTCTTTTTCCTAGCATGAATATTAAATTTACTTTGATTTGTGACTCTGAAATGTATACAGACAAACATCAAAAACTGGGTTTGAGTGCTGTCCTGTGAGATCGAATTCTGCGCATTAGAAGCATAGAGATACACGCGGTTATGTTTAAGCTACTGAACGGAATATGGTATGTTTGAAATTACATCTTGCTTGGCTTCTGCGGGCTGGCGGTGGAGAGGAGTGTGGTAGAAACAGGCAAATGGGGCCAGAGGTTGGGAGGAGGGAGAGCTGAACAAGAATTTGGGATATATTATGTAGCGAAGAAAAGAGCCAAAAGCAGCAAAGCAAGATGACACAATCCATTTTATTTTTTAAGGAATTCTAATCAGGGTCAGTGGAACCAGGGAAAATATAACAACTAACCAGGATGAGTTCCTTCTATAAGTAAAGCAGGAAAGAAGAGGAGGAAGAAAGAAATGAGATAGCCAGGCGTGGTGGCGCATGCCTGTAATCCCAGCACTTGGAAGGCTGAGGCAGGAGGATCGTTGTGAGTTCGAGACCAGCCTGGGCTACAAAGTGAGCTCAAGGCCAGCCTGAAGTACATAGCGAGACCCTGTCTCAAAAAGACCAAAAAAGAAAAAAGAAAGAAAGAAAGGAGACGACCAAGTTACTTCAGAAGTGGAATATGTTTGGTGATTCTAGGAGGTGAAAGAGAAACCAACAATGACCGCATGAATTCTGCTTTAGAGGACTGAGGAGGTAGCTCAGTGGTAGAGCACTCGCCTACTGTGTGCAAGGCCCTGGTTCCGTTCCCACTACAAAAGAAAGCCTTCTAGCTTGGAGGTGGATCTGCAGGGTTAGTAGGAGGGCACTACCATTGTGTGATATCCAATAGAGGGGGGCCAGTTTGTTGGGAAAATGAGATAAATTTGGACTTGTGGACCACGTTTGTGGGCTCACTGACCTCCAGATGGCAAACAAGCAACTGGCCTATGAGGCTAGAACTCCAGAAAAAGGTCTGGATTGAAGAATAGACTCGAAGCCATGAGGGTGTGGTGGCAGTTTAATCCCAGGAAAGAGTGAGATCCTTCTGGACATAGAAAGATCCCAACTCCAAGCACAGGATCCTGGAGAATCTAAAGAATAGATGGGGAAACCAGAACAAAAACATAGAAGCAGCAGCAAGGAAGCTGACTATGAAAGCAGAGAGTTTCAGGGAGGGAGCTAAGGAGTAGTCAACAGTCAGCCGTGTGAGGAAGTCAAACATGAGTACAAGAAATAGGTAACTGGACGTGGCAACTGGAAGAGCATTCCTGACCTCAGCAGGAGCGGTTTGGGTTGAGACGTGATGGGGAGCCAACTTACAATGGGTTACATAGGTGTTTAGGAGTGGAAATGATGTAGTGATTCGCAAATCTGGCCACTCATTCGAATTAGCCAGGGGCGAAGTGTTTGTTAACCAGGGCCTCATGCGTGGTAGGCAAGGGCTCTACCTTTAAGTTACACTGCTAGCCCAGAAATGTGTTTAAAAGTCTTATTCCTTTCAAAGATTCAGTGGTGAGACACGAGAACTGTTAAAAGTTCTTTTCTTTGTAGCTTTTGTTCAAAATCTTTCTTTTTCTTTCTTCTATTCAAAACCAGTCTTTAAAGGACAAGCTGCAACAGGAGAATCATGCCTGGATGTTGTTTCTAAGAAATTGTTGACTCTTCTGCACTCTAGACACAACTTTAGGTCCTGCTAATTGTTTTCTGTAAAGTTCTCGTATCAACAGTTGAATTAATTTCAGAAAGGAGAAAACCACAGATGGATGGTACTTTTTAAATCACTTCAGTGAAATATTCACATACCCTAAGTTCATTCCTTTGAAGGGTTGATTTTAATATATTCAGAGTTAAACAACTACCACCACTACCTAATTTTAGAATATTTTAATCTCCCCCACGAAGAAATCTCAGACCAAATAGCAGTCATTCTCCATTCTCTTTCCTTTAGCCTCTGGCAACCACCAATCTTTCTGACACTAAGATTTTGCCTGTTCTGGGCATTTTATGTAAGTGGAATCACTATTTGCAGCCTTTGTAGCTGGCTTCACTCACTTTTTTTTTTTAATCTTTTGAGCACACTCATAACATTTTATTTATTTATTTATGTAATGGCTACTGGGAATTGAACTCAGGACCTTGGGCTTGCCAGGCAGGTGCTGCACCACTGAGCTGTACCTCACCACTGTTTTGAAGGTTCCTCTGTCTTAGCATGTTTCATCACTTCATTCCTTTTTATGGGCAAATAACAGTCCATTGTATAGACATAGCACACGTTCATCCATTTATCAGCTGGTCATTTGAGTTTCTATCTCTTCACTATTAACAATAATGCTGCTATGAGTATTTGCAAACAAATTTGTGTGTGAACATATTTTGGTTTCTTTTGAATATATATATGGGGATGGGACGGCTGGGTCATGTGATAACTTTGTTGTTTTTTGAGGAACTGCCCATTTTTCAAAGTAAGGGCAGGGGGTATATATCTCAGTGGCACAAGTGCCTGCCTGACAAGTGCAAGGTCCTGAGTTCGATTCCTGATACAAAAAAGGTAGCTCCATTATTTTACACCCCTACTAGAAATGTAGGAGAGTTCCAGTTTCTTTACATCTTCACCAAACACTTATCTAGCTTTTTATTCTCCCCATCCTTGTGAGAATAAAATGGTATCTCGGTGTGGTTTTGATATACATTGCTCTTAATAGCTAATGACATTGAGTATACAATGGCTATATGTATATCTTCTTTGTAGAAATGTCTGTTCAAATCTGTTGCCATTTTAAAATCAGGTTATCTTTTTCACTACTGAATTACAACTATTATTCAAATATCCTTACTATAAATTCCTTATCAGATATCTGATGTGTAAATATTTTGTTGCCTTTTCACTTTGTTGATAGTGTTCTTTGAAACACAAATTTTTATTTTGATCAACTATAACTTACCTTTTTCTTTGCTTGTTTGTCCTTTTGATCTTGTATCTTAAGAACCCACTCCTGGCCCACTGGGACCAACATCTATTGTTTCCAAGAGTTTTACAGCTTTAAGTTTACATTTAAGTCTTTGATACATTTGAGCTAATTACTGTCTGGCATGAGGCTACACAGATGGCAGAACTTTCAGCACTTGCTCACTGGCTCAGAGCTGTGGGCAGGCCTCAATACCATTTGATGAGATCAGATTAGCCCAGAAAGCAAGGCAGGAGTCTGGTCACACACAGCTTTGTGTCCTCGCTTTAGGGGTTAGGCCTACCTTAAGAGCAATAGGAAAGACAGGATCAGATTTGTGTGTTGAGTCTGGCTGAGTGTGAGGAATGGAAAAAGACTAGAGACCTACGAAGAGGTAAATGCAGGGGCTGGGGATTTAGTTCAGCGGCAAAGCGCCTGCCTAGCAAGCGCAAAGTCGTGAGTTCGGTTCCTGGTACCGGAGAAAAAAACAAACAAAAAAAGAGGTAAATGCAGTAATTCAGAAGAGATAATGGCTATTTTAGAGTAGTGAATGTTCAAAGGAGTAGAACAGATACTACCAGTGATAAGACTAGGTGGGCAGGAATTCAGTCTTTGGTCAAAAACAAGGTATGAACATAGCCAGTGGTGGGGCTGGGGATTTAGCTCAGTGGCAAAGCACCTGCCTGGCAAGCGCAAGATCGTGAGTTCGATTTCTGGTACCGGAGAAAAACAAAAAAAAACAAAAAACATACCCAATGGTTTTATTAAGTGGCTCAAACTGGTTCTAAAGGCACTGACCTGTTCAACAGGTGGTCCATGCAGCTTCTGGGACACGCACGTCCTACGAGGGTTTCAGTGGTGTGTAAATTAATGTATACATTACTCTTGGTTAATGTCTGGTTCACACATTCCCATCACATACGTGTACTTGTGAGAAACACAACAATGTAGGCTTTTCAGTACTTTGCTTCAGGTTTCTGCTCAAGTCCAAGTGCATGAGGTTTGCTTCTTTACTGATTCTGAACTATAAAAATGGGGCATCTCAGATAGCAAGAATATTTATTCATAAACCAAAATTATTTGCCGGAAAGAAGAAATTTTATATGTCTATAGCCAAAATAAGAAACAATTTTTAAAGTTTTAAAAAATTGGTAATTTTGCTGAAACTCATTTATTTCTGTAGAATAAAATAAGCAGCATGGAAACAAAGTGCTACATAAAAGCCCCACATTACATAAAATCTGAAAGGTTCATTGGCTTAAACAGTCACATATGAAACGCGTATTCTGGAAGCATGCTATTTTAACTATCTAGGTAAGCAGTCATGATGATGGTATCAAAGCAAAAGCCATGAGTTACCTAAATTAAGAATTGGGGCAATAAGAAATTCTAAGCCTTCACCTAGCAGATTATACATCCAGTTTGGGTTTATACTGGAATTAAAGGATTAAAGTGGGGCTTTAAAAGTAATAGTTTCCTGAAGAGGACCTTCAGTGGAGTTTCAATTAAAACAGTCTTACAGCAACATTAATGAGGCCTCTTAGCCCCATGAGGAGGGTCAGAGTGACACCTGAAGGATTTTCAGGGCGCGTTCTGTGAGGGGAAGGCAAAATGCGCCACTTTCAGATGTGTGGTCGGGCGCTATAAATCCCTACACAAGCAGGTCCCCAGTTACTTTATGGGTGAGGGTAGACAAGGACATCAGGTTAAAGGATCTGCACAATGCTTAATTATAAACTGCAGGCACTCTTCACGGAAACATGCAGCAAGATCACGTAGATCCAGGGGCCGTCTCAAGTACGACTAGAGCTTTAAATGGAAGGAAAACTGTTTCTAGCACTATCTCAGCTTAGGTTGAGGGCATGAGGATTTCTTCCTCAGGTGATAATGTTATCTGGTCTCCCCAGCTGGGTCAGTGATTTCTAATATTTCTAATAGCTTGTGCGATGAACCAAGACCTCAGAATGTATTTTTTCATGGCAATAAAGTTATAAAATGGTAATCTGTAACCTTCCTGACAGGAGGTCTTCATAAAGTCCTTGGGTTTTTTAGTGTTTTCCAGCTTCAGCTATAAATGTAACAGAAAAGGCTGGGGATTTAGCTCAGCGGCACAGCGCCTGCCTAGCAAGCACAAGGTTGTGAGTTTGATTGCTGGTACTGGAAGAAAAACAAAAACAAAAATAAATGTAACAGAAACAACCTGTGAACAACTTTAAAATGCTGTTATTAAGTTTAAGACAATTCTACTTATATAATAGTAAACTTATTTTAGATGCAGACACAATAGAAAACTGTCAAATGAAATTATGTCTGATAGTTAATAGCTCCAAACTCCCTATAAGAATAAAAATTAAATTTGCCTTTAAAATAATTTTATGACTTGTTTTTCTCTTGCCTATAACTTTAGCTAAAATTGCAGAAAGACTTTATGAGTACCCTCCCCTAAACTATTCAAGGTAATTTTCACAGACTGGCCTAAAACCTAAATTTCATTTACATTGACTTATAAAAAGGAAATCAACTTACAGACACATTTCTAAATGGAAGCTGGACACTGCTTATATTTAAAGATTAAATCTTCACTAGTAACATCTGAATGCTGCTAACTGAACATGCTGGGCAATGTTTTCCGTGATTATATCGTCTCCACAGACATTGTGATGATAAAATTATCTTACTAGCATGTGTGCTAACAGCACTGAGATACTGATTTGTTTCACTGAAAATCTTTCTTGGGCTTTGATTAGGTAGACAAGTCTGAGTAAAGAATTTCTACCACCGCTTCTTGGGCCCTGAGCTTTTCCATTAAAATGATACATGAAATGGTACATTGTGTATATTCCTGGAATAATTAAAATTTATTGTGATTACAAAGCGAGGCATATAATACATCTCAGAAGATACACACTTCAAAGCACAGCAAACATTCAAATCCTAAGATCCTCCCTCCTAACTTCTAGAAGAAAATCAAGCGATTTTCTGGCTTGGCCTCTTTATTCCTTAAGACAAGGATCTATGAAGGACTGTCTCCTTTTCTTTAATCTGTGTGCATACTGGAGAGAGGGGAGTGATAACAGCATATCGAAGTGGTTACAAAGTACTTCTTCTTCAAGTAATGTCCAATAACAAAAATGTGATCGCATTTCCTCAGAAATGTTTGACCAAAACAAAGTCATTCTCACTTGTTATTTAGAGCAGAGTCACAGAACGGGCAGTCCCAATGTATCTCCTATGAATGATGCTTTCAAGAAGCTATTTGAGTTTTGCCTTTTCCCTTTTTAATTCTTCTGTACCTATATCATTCTCTCTAACTAGGAGTACTCAATAAATGGTATTGAGTAACTAATAATACTCACAGGAACTTCAAATACCATCTTTTATCTGAAGATTTCAAAGAACTGTAGGGAAAGGTATGGCAAATTTAAAGAAAAAGAAACTGAGGCAGGAGAAATAACAGTAAGTTATTTCCCTGTGAAGCAGATCAAATAGTGAGATAAGGAACTCTGAATTCCAGTCTCTTAAACTAAGCAGGACACACACACTGCTTGGCATAGTCTGAATGTCTAGCTAAATTTATATTGAATTTATAAAGATCAAAAAAGGAATGAAGGGTAGATACAAAATAATTTCTTTGTAAACAATTCTTAGATTATACCCAATACAGAATGTTTAATGAAGCAACTGAGTCACAGCTCTTAATTCACAAAACAATTATTATAACTCAAAGTCAAATATGTATTCATTGGCCATGTATATTCGTCGGAATATAAGAGCTGCCAATGCCAAAGTCAGGATGACAATCAGTACAGCTGATCCGCCGTGATCTGTATGGTTGTCTCTCGGCTGTTGGCCCTGTATCACATCTGGTGACATGGACGACCTTCTTTGACTCTGCTGCTGGGCTCGGCGCTGTCGAGGGCTCATGGAAGTATTCTTAGCTACAGGTTGGGTAGGTTGTTGAGAGGATGCTGCTGAGGGATTCTCGACTCCATACTAGGAAATTTTAAGAAATTTTGCTTGAAATTGGCAAATAAAATTTGTATATATACTTATCTGTTCAAGAATACAAGGAATTTCAGTACGTTAAATATGACTGAGGAAAAAAACTACCAAGACTTATGAAACACTGAGGCAAGTAACTCACCTTGCAGAGTAAGCCAACAATACAACTTACTCTGAGTACCCCTGAGAAAGAGGAGGAATTTACCAGCAACAAAGTAGACCACAAAAGTCTACCTATTTTCTCCACACTTTACTAGTAGTAATAGAGCACAGGAAGTAATTTCAAACCATGTATTTTTCATAGCAATATTATAAAAATTTTAGATGTGGTTCTCAAACCAGGCTTACCCTTTCTCACAATTACTGACAATGAACGGACACAAGTCCGTAAGGATCTTGTACTTAGTACTGGATACCTTACGTTGTCAACAATTCCCTGGGCATGTCTAAGAATAATGTCAAGATAGTAAGGTGTGGCTCAGTGTAGCCTCTACTTCGGCACCCTCACTGCTGCTTTCATGACTGGACGGAGCACAGCCAAAGCGCTTCAGTCTTGGGTTTTTTTTGTTTTTTTTTTTTTTCTGAGACAGGGTCTCACAATGCATTTCAAGCTGGCCTTGAGCTCACTTTGTAGCCCAGGCTGGTCTTGAACTCACAACAATCCTGCTTCAGCCTCCCAGGTGCTGGGATTACAGGCATGCGCCACCATGCCCGGCAAAGCGCTTCAGTCTTAAGTGTGGCATACAGATAAGAAATACGGTGAGGACATAGTCAAGGAAGTTATGTAAAATATGAGTTCCATATTGCTTATGTGGACACCTTAACTCTATCTGTAAGAACTCAGCAGCCTTGCATTCTTTTGTTGAAGACAACGAATGTACACTGGCTATACGTTAATGACAGTATATGTTCTTTCAAACAAAAAACAAATGCAAAATTTATTCAGAATAATATACATTAAGTATACAACACTTTAAAAATAGTTTCCACTAGAAAAAATTCAAATTACCTGGAAGAAAAGATAATCAATAATATAATTCAAATACTCTTCCTAAAAGGGAGGAGGATGAACTTTGTACTGGCAGCAGTTTGAAACATTAGGGGGAAAACCTGCTGACCTAAATTATCTGCAGAACAATTTCCATTTTAAATATGGCATTTATCTCAACATTAAGAAGGTTAAATCCGACTTTTTAAAACTATTCATTGTAATCTGTCAAATATAGTGACCCATAATATAGAAGCAAAAAGAAACTATTGACTTTGAGTTAGAAATGAAAGTGCTGATACTGGATTGGAGCTGCACGTACTTGGGCACCCATAATCCAAGACTCCAAGGAGCAGCCTGCTTACCGAACAGTGCAAATACGGCCTGGTATTTCATGAGTCACATATCGTCACAAGTGTCACGAGGTGAGTTAACAAGTATTCCATCAGTTTAGCTGAGTTATGGTGCCAGTAAAAAACATTCTAGTAGAAAACCTTCCATTCTTCTGACTGCTCAGCCAAGAACATAAAAAAGTTTGGAAGAGAGGGGCCGGGGATATAGCTTAGCGGCATAAGCACCTACCTAGCAAGTGCAAGGTCCTGAGTTCGATTCCCGGTACAAAAAAAAAAAAAGAAAAATTGCAAGAGAGCCAATGTAGTCAAGGCTTAAAAACAGAAAGGGGTTCTCAGGAAAAAGAAAAAAAAACATGGTGGTAATATCAGCCCAAAAATCAGCACAAGAGATTGATTCAGATTAAAGCTTTTATTTTTTCCAAGAGTGTAAGTAGAGAACATTATCCTGCCTATAAACAGAGAGCCTTACCATTACTAGGCTGGCTTTGCCGCTCGGTAGATATGTAAACCTAAGCAAGTTATTTAACCAAATCTCAGCTCCCTCATTTGTACAATGAGGATAATATCCAATTCAGCAGTTGTGAGGATTAAACAGGATAATGATATAAAGCACTTAAAATACAGAATTGCTTATTATTTGGAAGCACCTAGACTAAGGTTCAAAAAAAATGGAAATTTACTTAGAGCTTTTTGGTCTTATATTAGTATGACTAACATATTTAGAAAAAAAATTCTTTAAAATACTGACTGTAATATTTAAATAAATAGAAATATTTATTCATATATAGTATGTTTTAATTACATGCCTACATTTCAGATGCCTTTTGGATGACATTACTGACTAAAACCTGGCGATATTACAAAATTCTAAAATGTTTCCTATTTAGAAGAATCATAGTTGTAATCATATATATTTCCCCAGAAATATATATCAATTTTTCTATAATAACCTAAAGAACTAGTATCTGTGACAGAGTTTTGTATTAGTTTTTATTATGAAATGGAAAGGCTTATTCAGAACCTCAATCCTTAGGAAGAGAGGAAAATCTGTTAAACTGGAAGAACATAAAACTACCATCGGTTATTTTTTCTATTTCTACGTAGCTAAAAAATCTGCATCAGAAACCAACAGATGGCCCGATGTTATCTGCTGTGTTTATTTAGACTTTCCACAATCTCTCGCCCCCTCAAGGCTAAAGAAAAAAAAAAATGTAGCTTATCTGGGATTTGATGTATAATATCTCAGTGAATTTATATTACACTTGCATATAAAGCAGCTACCCCTAGCCAAAACCAGGTTTCCAATAATTCCACAGTGGTCAAATTATATAATCACATTTTGAGACAGTTTATATGCAAATGTAATTAAAACAACCACTTGCAATTGTAGACAATTACTTATGCATATTTTAACCAAAATTAGTCTCAAATAGTGAATTGTATCTATGAAAAAGAATTGTTTTATGTACATGAAAATGAAGTATACTACTATACTAAAGATACTGTTCTGCAATTTTTTTTTTTTTTTTTTTGGTTTTTCTCCGGTACCGGGAACCGAACTCACGACCTTGCGCTTGCCAGGCAGGCGCTTTGCCGCTGAGCTAAATCCCCAGCCCCTTTTTTCTTTTTCTTTTTTGTGGCAGGGTCTCACTATGCAGTTCAGGCTGGCCTTGAGCTCTCTTTGTAGCCCAGGCTGGTCTCAAACTTGCAACAATCCTCCTGCCTCAGCCTCCCGAGTGCTGGAATTACAGGCGTGCATCACCACGCCCAGCCTGTTCTGCAATCTAGTTGACTTACACTTCTTGATTTCTTTACCTGTATTCCTAGTATCAATCCTAAGATTTATTCATTCATTCAACAAATATATAATGATCACTTACTATAAGACAGATTTAGACACATCATAACAAATATTAGGAGCATGTCCTAATAGGTAAAAGATTACCACCTTCATCATAGTAGTAGAATGGCTCTACCTTGTGTGTATGTGTGCATTTCATGGTGCTGGGGATGAAACCCAGAGCCTTGCTCATGCTAGGCAAGTGCTCTATCACCGAGCTACATCCTCAATCTAGAATGGCTCTATCAAAAAACTTTATAAAATAAAAAAAAAACAGAATACTACTAATAAAAAATAACCTGAGGGCTGGGGATATAGCTCAGTGGCATAAGCGCTTGCCTTGCAAGCCTGAGGTCATAAGTTCGATTCCCGGTACCAAAAAAAACAAAAACAAAAAACCTGAAAGTTTAGCATTTCAATTTACAACATACCTATCCAAAAATAATTCATTATATTCCTCTGTATTCAGAGAATTGCTTTGGGATCATGTAAAAACAACTTAAACTCACTACATCACTTTCCCCCCACACCTTCACCTGCAGTCTTCCCCCCTGCACAGTGTTTCCCTACAGGCCCCTCCCCCCTGCTTTTCTCCAGCCTCCTTTTCTCTGATCAGCTCACTGTGAATAGGAAAAAGCCACTCAAGACTATTCAGTTCACTTATAGTAAGTTATTCCTGGGTAAAGCGGAAACCTGCTTCTTCCTAGCTTCACTTTCAATTTTCCTGACCTCCTAAAATCCTCCATAAACTGGAGAGAAAAAAAAAGTAGATGTGGCTACTTAATAATACAATGTTTTAGGGGCTGGGGATTTAGCTCAGCGGCAAAAGCGCCTGCCTGGCAAGCGCAAGGTCGTGAGTTCGGTTCCCGGTACCGGAGAAAAACCAAACCAAAACAAACCAAAACAAAACAAAACAAAACAATGTTTTATTAGAAAGACCCCAGAACCGTTGTCTTTTTTATATAGAAAGGAAAGACACTGGTTTTCCCTGTAATCCCATTTAGCACCAGTCTAGTTGAACTTTTTAAATCAGTCTCTCTGGTGACCTAGTCCCACCAATTTTTTTTTTTTAAGACAACAGGTCAGGGAACAACTAACAGCCCCACAGCATTTACTCACTCTTTCATTCAATAGTTATTTTTTGGTCGCTATGTGCAAGGGACCATGGTCCAATAGAATTGTGCAGTGATAGTAAAGTTCTATGTCTACACTTCTATAAATGGTAGCCACTAGCCACATGTGGCTAGTGTGACTAAGGAATTAAGTTTTGAATTTAACTTTTTATTAATTTAAATGAGAACTGAGATAGTCACATGTAGTGAGCAGCTTGTATACTGAACACAGCAAGTCCAACTTCTGGCTCCCTATATGCATCAAGTCAGTGCTTTAATGTAGTTTTGTTTGTTTGTTTTTTTAATTTTTTTTTTTTTTTTTGGTCCTTTTCCGGTACCAGGAATCAAACTCACGACCTTGTACTTGCCAGGCAGGCGCTGTGCCACTGAGCTAAATCCCCAGGCCCTGCTTTAATGTAGTTTAACAAACCTGATTTGTGTTCATTTAGAAAGTGTCTAATATATTTTGTTTTATTCAGAATCTAGCACTATATTGAAACTAAATCTTTAAAAAAATCACAGAATTCTAGAGGGACGATAGGGCTTAAAAATTAAGAAAACTAAAGCCCAGGAAGTTTGAATGAATTAAGATAACAGAATGAAGCATCAGTTCCTGAACTTGATTCTTTTTTTTTTTTGGTTTTGGTTTTTTTCTGGTACTGGGAACCAAACTCACAACCTTGCGCTTGCTAGGAAGGCACTGTGCCACTGAGCTAAATCCCCAGCCCCCCAAACTTGATTCTATCCATGATTCTGGTTGCAAATCAAGTTGGACGAGAACCAAATCAATTTCAATGGTTAGGTTCAATGTTGACCTTGTGGGGAAATTTGATTCTGTTCTTGTTCAGTCTGGTTCACAACCAGAATTGTGATGAGAACTGCATTTGTGATCCGAGGTTCCATTGTACAATTCATTAGAGCTGGGCTGAAACCCAACTTTTCAGGAACCAGAATTTTCATATATTTGATCTGACATCTTCTATTCCAAATAATGATAAAAACACAAAAATACATATATATTAAAAAGAGCCATACCGAAGTGCTGGCCGTAGCACCTGGGAATGTCGCAGGTATGTTATCTTGTAAATCATTCAGTGAAAAAGAGTGGTTTATCTCTGACTCAGCAATAGTCTTTCCGGATGAATTGACTTCTGCCTGTTAAAAGAAATACCCAAGAACAGTGTTACAAGAAGAAACATATAGAACAGTGCGCAACCTATTAAATTTTCCTCTCTTGGATTTACTCATTGCTACTATCAATCAGTAAGCATTGAGCACCTATGTGTCTGACACTGGGCTAGGTATTATAGGAAGACAGAGAGACAATCCCTGTTCTCAAGGAGCTGTTACTTAGGAACAAAACCAACATCATGGTTCACAATCTATAATTCTAAAAAGTTCTCATAAAAAGCTTTTTGGACAATTTTTAGGCAAAGCCTGATATGAAGTAATATGAGACAACTAGTCCTTTATTTTTTCTCCAGTGCTGGGGGTCAAATGAAGCACGTCACATGTGCCAGGCAAACACTCTACTACTGAGCTACATCACCAGTCCTTAGCAATGTTTGTTTGTTTAATTTTGGCAGCGTTGAAGATCAAACCCAGGGCCTCACACTGCTAGACAAGGGCTCTACCACTGAGCAATATTCCTGGCCCCTGGAATAGCGTTTATGCCTCATCAGTGTAAACAGTCCTAGGTTTGCTGAGGAAATATTAATGGGTTTGATTATGAGGTGCTGCTCCACATTCTACTGCAGGTTAATATATGGTATGTATAATATTTTTTCTAAAATCTGAAAAATTCTGATGAACAAAACACATCTGGGCCTAGTCCTCCGAAGGAAGAAATTATAACCAACATTTATACCTCCTTTTCTAGGCACTGTAATAAAATAAAAGGGAAAACTTTCAAGAACTGGACCCAAAAGGACAGACAGGGTATAAAGAAGTGGAGAAGGGGAGGAAGTAGCATGTTGCTTTATGCAGGTTGTTTTTTTTAAGCACTAATTAAATTCTAGAACTATAAGTATAGCTACTCAAAGCATTAAAATACTATATAAATCTTATGTTTCAGTAAAACATGCAGAAAAGGAATAAAAGAGAGAGGTAACCAAGTGTTAAGTGTTATTTTGGGGAAGTGGGACTATGGGCAATAATTTTTTTTAAGAGGGTCTCACTATGTAGCCCAGATTGGCCTAGAATTTGCAGCAATCCTCCTGTCTCAGCCTCTCCAGTACTGGGACTACAAGCCTGTGCCACCACACCTGGCTTATAATCTTATTCTTGTTACTTATCTGTATTTTCTATGATAACAGCTAGAATTTATTAAGTACCAGGTGCAGATCTAGATGTAACACATACACTACCTGTATTAACTCCGTCATTACAACATTCCACTAGAGTGGGTACTCTTATTATTGATGGATGAGAAAAAAACACGTCTGACTTGTAGTACTACTACTAAGATGCGAAGTTGAACCCTAACCCTTGGCATTATACACCAGAGTCCAGGTTTTAACTGCTATGCTGTAATGCTTCTGAGTGTAAGCTGTGAGTTTTGTGATAAGAAAGAATTATCTGTAAAACCTATTGCAGTAAAACTGTGTTGCTTTCTTTCTACCTAAAATTTAGTAGTAAACAAAAAGTCTACATGAGTAGAATTTATTTAGGAATTTATGGTACCTTGAAACTAATTTGTCTTGCAAGTTCCTTGGCTTCTTGGTCAGCCTGGCTTGAGTCGCTTCCAGATTTTAAAGGCAACAGGACGTCCCTCATGGCAGAGCCACAGCCTTCACAACAGAAATCTTGTGATCTGGTAGGAGACAATTTTGTATTTAAATAAAGGATCCAGCTATTAGATTTTTTTTTTTCAAGAAACTACCAAAAGAAAAGTAAACTTCAAATCTATATAGTGACAAAATGTATAAGTTGTCTATGATATTGTCCTTAAATTCACACATTACAAGCCTATTTAAAACTTACAAAAAAGGCCCATTACAAAGCTCAAACAATCTTTCAGCAGAAAAAGCAGTAAAGAAGTCAACTGAAAATACAACTTTACGATTATTTCTTGAAAAAATTCACAAACCCTACTCATTTATTTTTTTCATTTCTTTATTTTAAAGATAATAAAATACAGACTTTCAAAACAAGAGTATGGTTATTATATTGCATGCTGCTATCTTCAAAGGACTTACTCAGATTACCAGATATAGGTGTATAAGATTGATCAAACAATATAAACACTATCTGTTCTTTTCAATGAACTAATAGAAATCATAGTATAATTATCTTAGCTATCTTGTGGAAGACTTCAAAGAACTTGTAGAAAATACTAAGAATGAATCTATCACTGATTATATTAAATACATTCTAAAGCCAATCTGTTAACTCATCTATTTCCTTAGATACAATTGTCCACTATCTCCTCTGTATTCCAAATGAATCCAAAACTGCTGTGAGCCTCACAAGAGTGCTACCAGGATTTTAATAACTGAAAGTAAACACTTATATCTATAGGAACACACAGTTATATCGCTAAACTTCTTTATATAAAAAAAAGTTTTTATGGCGAGGATGCAGCTCAGGGTAGAGCAGTTGCCTATGTGCAAGGCTGGGAGTTTAATCCCCAGCATCACAAAAAATAAAAATAAAAAAGTAGAACTTTTTATAGTGTTTCTAGATTGATAATTCAAAAGCCTAAGGTCTCGAAGAATATGCTGTTTAAATATATAAAGTACAAAAAGTTGAGGGGTAAAGGAGGGGAGAAAAAGAGTAAAAATGATCAGTATTTGATAGCTGTATGTACTAATTCACCAAGACAATTAGTTACTATGTATGAAAAAATCTTAGCAGCAGCAGAATTTTATAAAATGATGTAAAAATTTATAAGAGTAACATTTAGTATTACAATAAATATTTATTTTACCAAAAGCAGCATTGTTCTTATTTTCTTAGAATATATTCACTTTTAACAAAGAAGTCAGATGAACCTTAAAGGACAGTATTTATTCTTTTTTTTTTTTTTTGGTCTTTTTGAGACAGGGTCTTGTTATGCAGCTCAGGTTGGCCTTGAGCTCACTTTGTAGCCCAGGCTGGTCTCGAACTCACAACGATCCTCCTGCCTCAGCCTCCCAAGTGCTGGGATTACAGGTGTGTGCCACCATGCCTGGCCGAGTGTTTATTCTTAACATATAGTTTATCCACAAGAACAGTAGGCTACCAGGGCTGAATGCAAAATCGTCTTTAAAAGGGCTTCTATGACAGACCGAGAACTCAGAATGTATACACTGAGGAAGTACCTGACAGTAAGAAACCTAGTTCATTTTTTAAAAATGTTGCACATGAACTCAACTTGATAAAATTGTCTGGAGAAAAAGTCAACAAAGGAAATCAAATAAAAATACTGTGTATGAAAGTACATCTTGTACCCTGTGAACAACTGTTTCAAGTAAAGCATATCTCCAGAATTTGGAAGTAAGATGTAAAAAATAAGAGTTGCTATTAAGACCAGAGTGTCTACCAAATCTTCCAGACACTAAAATATAACTTTGGGGCTGGGGATTTAGCTTAGTGGCACAGCGCCTGCCTGGCAAGCGCAAGGTTGTGAGTTCGATTCCCGGTACCAGAAAAAACAAAAACAAAAATAAAAAAAATATATAACTTTATTTTTTATTTTCTGGTGTTAGAAATCCAGTGCTGGTAAGTACTCTACCAATGAGCTTCTCCCCACTCCCTAACTGTTTAATAAATATCTATGGAGGCCTACTATGGGTTGTGCGAGGGTAAAATGTGTATAACTCAACATAATCTTTCTGAAGGGTAGCAGGCAGCAGATGCCAATACAAGGAAATTATCAAAAATCAAGAATTAAATCTCAGCATTAATTAAAGGAAAGATGACTTTAAATTAAATGACTAATCTTGGTTGTATACACAAAAAATACATGCGGAAAAAGCACAGGTAATAACACTAGACAATCACAAATTGATAGTCTTTATTTTATTCTGACCTTATTGTGTAAGTGCAATGAGGTAGATACTGTAGATACCAGTGGATTCCTCCCAACCCTCAAGGAGTTTTTAATCTCATGAAAAGCTAAATAAAAGTAATCACTAAGTTCTTTTTCTTCTATAATACCTTCTAACTGGAGACAAATAATCAGACATGCTTTCCAGGAGACCATCTCCCACTCTAGTAAAATGATCAACTGCTTTTACAAATTGAGATAGCAGGGTTGGGAGTGTAGCTCAGTAGAAGAGCACTTGCCCAGCACCGGTGAGGCCCTGGGGTTAATCCCCCTCCCTAAGACCCACCAAAAAATTCATGAAATTTTTTAGATTCTGGTAACTCCAAGGGAATCAGCAGAATTAGATCTGTACAATAACAATAAGATAAGATTCTGAACCAAGGTCAAAGTAAGAGAGCCTGGTTCCTAACAGCCATTACCCACAAAAGCACTCAGACCTTGGTGGGTTTTTGTTTTTTTTGGTTTTTTTTTCTGGTACCAGGAATCGAACTCACGACCCTGCACTTGCCAGGCAGGCGCTGTACCACTGAGCTAAATCCCCAGCCCTAGCACTCAGACCTTAACAAAGCATGAGATGCAACACTTACTTTTTGGCAAGTGCTCTTCTTTCTTCAGGTGTGTAATCCAGAGAACCTATGGCTCCCTCTCCTTTTGTCGGCATAAACCCAATGATGGCTAGTAATGCTGTCCTTACTGCAACAAAAAAGTAACCATCAGTCTAAGTTGCTTTGTAAAGGGAACTGGGCTTACTCTAAAAAGAGGAAAAAAAGACTCAAAGGCTTTCACAGAAATACAAACAGGGGAGTTGCATTAACATGCTGGTGAAAATCTACACATGAAAAAGCATTTTTATTATTTACTCAATAATATCAAATTATTTACCCAAAACAGCTTCAATCTCGAGTGTATTTTCAACCATTATTATGAACTGAATAAAACTTTATAAGGTTTAAATTCACTATTAACTAGTACTCACTACTCCATGAAGGCTGCCAAGTTTCAGGATGATGTCCTGAGATGCTCAAACAGATTTTCTTGCCCACTTCAAATCGTCCGTTAGCCTTAGAAATACACAATAAAAATTATACAGGTGTGTTTACCGTTTCATACTTTCTAGTAGAAATACATTTTATATTTACATATGAACAATAATTTTAAAGATAATATTTAAACAAATATAACTAAGGGAACACATTTTTGGCCTCTTACAGAGACTC
>NW_004955411.1:16088564-16099199 GCF_000276665.1 Chinchilla lanigera
ACCAAAAAAAAAAGAAGTGATGCTGATACAGCATCTTTTTGAAATTGATTTACATAGCTGGAAGTAATTAATATATGAAGATATACTGATGTCCTCTATACCCAGTACAGAGCTATGCTCAGTTAAGGATCTTAAAGAGAAGACAAGAAGCTACAAATCTAAGGACTTACTGTCACCTGACTAGATATTGGTAAAGAAGAGAACAGAGGGAAAAGCTTTGAGATAAACATGATTTTCAGAAAGGAAGATGTCACTTACTAGGTCAGAAACAGAGAAGAGGTAGAGATAATGATTTCAGCTAGATCTGATGGCTTGGTGGAAGAACTGTGAATGATGTCTAGCAGGCAGGTAAAAAAAGAAATATGTATGTATATTTATATGTGGGTGGGGCACCCCTCTTCACAGAGATGACCACTGACACCATGTCCTACAAATACTAAAGTAACAGCTTAAGCTAAACAGAGAGTATCTATACTCAGGGAAAATGCTCTTCTTTCTTCAGGTGTGTAATCTAGAGAACCTATGGCTCGCTCTCCTTTTGTTGGCATAAACCCAGTGATGGCTAGTGATGCTGTCCTTACTGAAATAAAGAAGGAAATATTAGTCTAAATTGCTTTGTAGAAGGAGCTGGGTTTAGGGAAAGGATGAACAAGAAGAGGAACGAAGTTACAATGTATGTTCCAGTTGGCCACAGACTTTAACTTACCCTCTGCTGCACCCACACAGCTGGGCACATGACACATGTTTATGAACTATTTGTTGAAGAAAAGTTGAAAAAGACTTCCAACTCAAGAAGTAAACCAGAAAGAGCACAATGCTGACTATCAAGAGGGCAGTGCTAGTTTTCGTCATGGTAAAACTGACCGTGCCACTGTTTAACTACTGAAGTATTTCTGTACTTGGTAGAGCTGCCGCCAATGATTCCCCCAGCCCCACAACACACATCAGTTTCCCCACACACCCTTCTCCGGCCCACCGGGTACTCCCAGTGGAGTGCCCAGTACCGCCAGAATCCAGGTACTACCAGAATCCAGGTCTACTGGCACTAAAGCAGATGCTGTTTCCACCCTATCGAGTGTAGGTAAAAGCTGCATTCACTTGCTATTTACTGATGAACACCTTTTGTTTCACCATTTGCTACCTCTGTGGGTCAGGTAACTTAGATGGAACAGGATGAAGAGGGAGAAGAGGCAGTGGGATTTCTCAGACTGCTCTCCGAGACTGTGTACAGAGCACATGTGGAAGCCAGACTGCAACAGGCTGCACTGGAGTAGGGAGGCCCTATCAAACAGAAAAACAGAAAACAGCTTAAAGTGGTAACAGAAAGGTTTTTGTGTTTTTCAAAGATAAGGGGGAGCTAAACCTACTTAAAAATTAAAGGAAATGAGAAAAGGAAAGCTTAACTAAGAGGGGGGTTGTATAGTTTTCTTTCACATGAAAACAAAATGTGCCAGATGTGGTGGTGCGTGCCTATCATCCCAGCACTCGGGAGGCTGAGAGAGGAGGATTGCCATGAGTTCGAGGCCAGTGTGAACTGTTTCATAGCATGACCCTGTCTGAAAAAAAAAAAAATGTGTAAAGATGGAGAGAAATTCTGAGATATAAATTATAATTAAATAGCTGAAGATTCTATGTCAAGTCTATTCTAAGAGCTACATATAAGACACTAACAATTCCACATCAATTCAGTGAAGTAGGTCTCACTCTCACGGTAAAGAGAGGAAACAGAGGAAAAGAGCAAGACTGGGAGAAAGTTAAAGGAGATGATGTGACTAGGGGATCTACTAACGTTACTGCGCACTTAACACGTGCCAGATATTATGCCTAGCACTTTCTGACTATATTTTATAGCCTTCAGGAAGAGTTAAACCACAAGTTTTCCAAAAAGCCAAGAATTCTTACTGTTAGGAGAATAATGCTTGGTGGTTTCATGGGATACTCTGGTGGCAGTACTATTCGTCCATGATAAACTCCTCCATCAAAATCAGAATCTGGGGGCCCTCTTACTGTGAAGTGCCATTCAAAAAGATTATCCTAAATGAAAACAATAATCGACAAAGAATCAGTAACGTTAAAAACTGTGATCATTTTAATTAGTATGACTATTATAGGTATCAGGTAAGAAAAATTAAATATATTATTGCTTAGTTTCTACTGCACAAAATGACTTAAGAATAAAAAGGTATAAATAAAAGCAATTTAACCTAAGTTTTATGTCTCATAAAAGCTAAAATATTTTTAAGCAAATACACTAAAAACTTAATGTTATACATTCATAAGATTACAGATTTAATTTAGAAGTTAATCTTTGAAAGAATGCAATTTGTGATAATTATCATATAACAATTATTATAAATTTGAGTTATTTTAACAAATCTTTAAAAATTATCTCATAATTTGTTTATAAATGGTCAGTAATATTAACTATTTGCTAACAATGTTTGCTATTAATATCGTCTTACAGTTACCAAGTACTTTTCAATTTGCAAAATGCTTGTACATACATTATAATGTTTTTATCCTCACTACTGCCATGAAAACCTGACTGAGCACATTTAAAGACCACCCTTTCACAAACGACAAGATTGAAGACAGGCAAAGATGTCTGTACAAAAAGCCCAGAGGAGCCGCGGAGATCTCTCAAGGGACTGAGTCTTCCAAACTGTAGCGTCTGGGGTTCTTTCCACTTTTCCTGCCTCACACTCAAGACCTAACACTAATGTGGTATCTGAGACCCACTTACAGACCAGAAATCTGCTTCATCTAAAATGTCTAATTCTGAAAGCTAATAAAATATAGAGAAAGCGATCAATAAACTACATCAAACACATGTGTAAAGACTCCAAGCAATGAAAAAGCACTTTTAAAGCACTTGTCTTACATAGTAAAGTATAAAAATCCACGTGGAGAACTAACCTCTAAAGGCTGCGCATGGTAATGATCTGTTGGATCTTTCAATTCTGCTGCTTCTTTCATTAAACGTTTAACAGCTAAAATAAAATTCATAAAACGGAAATATTTAAAAATATATTTTTGAGTGATTAGTATCAACTTACAAGCCTAATGAAAAAGCTCCTACTTCAGTGAAAAATATGTAGCTCAACTGAACATATAGTAAAAGTTTAATTAGGGAGTAATAGTAATAAATGAAAGATGAGAAGGAAACAGTAGCCTGGCATCAGAAAAATGGTATACTGTGAAAAGTTACATAGCAAATTAAAGATACATATGGAAGGTACTATTTTTATTTAATAAGTACTTATGTATACTCTCTGTATGGTAGCATTTATCTATGTGCCTTACAAATACTATATTAACTCATTTAATTCTCAAAACACTACTAGATTGCTACTATTTTTATCCCCATTTTCCGGATAAGGAAATTAAGTCACAAAAGAATTATGAAACTTGAAGGTCATACAGCTAGTAGATAACAGCTGGGATTCCAACAGAGGCAGTTTGACTCTGTCATGTCAAAATGTCTATATATAAAAATATATAACCACGCTTAATATATAAAAAAATATAACCCTCTGGAGCTCATGTTCAGAGAAGTAAACTGCCTATGACCTCAACTTCTGAGGTCTTTCCACCCACCATGCAGCATTAACTTAATGCAGCTGTCTTGGAGTTCACTGACTCTCCACAGCCTGAATTAAACTCCTTTTCACAATGACTGCTCAGCTTATTTAAAACCTCAACGACACTTATCCCACAACTTACTTTACCCCACCTACACCTACATTGACTCCTCTCTTTATCCACACACTTGGCCCTTAAAAGTCTCTCTCTCATGCTTCTCTGATCAAATTCAACTCTAGCTGACCCATCCCGACCACCTTTATTTAGTGTCTATACTCAAACAACTAAGCATTAGTGAAAGAGGGAAAAACATGACAGATGCTGGCACACTGATACCATTCCGGAGTCATCAACGACTTTCACCAAAACACAATGCCACCTAATGTTCCTGTGTTTCTCTGTAAGCCACCAGCCCACACTCGCCACCTGGCACCCTAACACTGTTTCGCACCTATTTTCATCTCTCCCTTCACCTCCTTCAGAAAAAAGCATGGCCTTCTATCTCTATGACAAGTGAACATGAGCAGGAGAGCGCTTGAAGTCCACAATCCTGTCTGTAACTGCACCCTTTCCTTCCCTACTGTTCTCCAAGTTCAACCCTCTGACATACACTCTGGATCCCAGCCCTCTCACCTCAAGCTGTAGGTGTGCAGAAAATGTCAGGATACTAGAGTAGGTTGGCAAAGCCAGAGAGAAGGCTTCTAGAAACTTCTTGAAACCACTAGCTCAACATATACTACAAGAGAAGCATTTGCCAAAAACTGACAGGACCAAGTAGGCACCTAACTACAGAGGAGACAAGAGGAGAAAGGGTCAGGTACTAGTATTTGAAAGGAAAACAGTGATTTAGCCAAGAGGATATAAACAGCGGAGGGAATAATAAAAGCAAAACGTGCTTTTGAATAGTTTCAAATGTATGGGAGGAGGTTAACTAAGAAGCAATTCCCACACAAATGCAATCAGAACAGTTTGGTATCACAAACTTTCCATAAAATTTCATTTAAATCAAGTGCTCCTAAGATTTTTATTTTAAAGTTCTAAGTCATCATCCTCTTTCATAATTATCAGTCATCTTTTCTACCGTCTACTCTGAACTAAGCTCCTATAGCCAGAAACTTTGTTCACTTGGTCATCAAATATTTACTGAGTTCCCACTAGGTGCTAGAGAAAAATATAGTTTTTGTCACCAAGGAGCTTACAGTTGAAAGGGGCTGTCAACACAAAGCAAGGCAATGAACGCTATATTAGACCCTCTTTCCCTGAGCTTTGTTTAATTCTCTGAATACACTCCCCCTTCCCTCCCCTTCAGACCTTCCTACATAGTGTTTCCTCAGCATGCAAAGCTCCTCTGGCCTCCATCATCATCTAGACTGGCTCCCACTTTTAGGATCTTTAACTTCCTCAGAAAGATCTTCTTGACACTTTTTGTCACCCTCCTTAAGAAGTGATTCCCACCCAGGCAGGTAAAAATCTCTGTGGAATCCTGGACAGGACTGGAAACTACGAATGCCCTCCAAATTACTCTAATGCCGCTCAGGTTGGGAAACCACTGCCCTAGAGATTAGGGAGAGCCCCATGCTGTGTGCCGTCATTAACACACTATTATATCTTTCCAAAGTTTATCCCACTTGCAGTTATTATTTAACATCCGCCTTTTCTGTTAAACAGTAAGGCTGGTGTGCTTCTCCTTCACTGCAGTCTCCTCCAGGCTGGCAGAGTGAGCATGCAAGTATTAGTTGAACCAAATGTTAGTATCTTCCAACATACCTCTTTCTAAGAATCTCATTACAGACAATCACCTTTAAACTTACTGGACAATAAGATAACATCTTCTGTTCACAGAAAAGTTTAAAAGGGCTGGGCATGGTGGCACATGCCTATAATCCCAGCACTCCAGAGGCTGACGCAGGAGGATCACTGAATTCGGGACCAGCCTGGGCTACATAGTGAGTTCAAGGCCACAGTGAAACCCTGTCTCAAAAAAAAAAAAAAAAGTGGGCTGGGAATATAGCTCAGTGGAATCATCATGCCTACCTGGCAAGCACAAGGTCCCAAGTTCAATTCTGAGTACCAAAACAAATAAAAAAAAAAAAGTGAGGAAGGAGCTGCAAGTTATTTACCCCAGGTCTCTTACCATTTATATCACTTCTAAGTGGCCCAAGGAATAAGAACCAAAAACCTCTGTGTGTGTGATGCATGCCTGCAATCCCAGCATTTGAGAGGCTGAGACTGGACGAGCACAAGCTCAAGCCCAGCCAGGGCAACTTAGAGAGACCCTGTCTCAAAAATAAATAATTCTTTTAATATTATTTGAGATCTATAAAATTAAGGAAGTACTGTTGGAGTTCGGTAGTTTGGCTGCTGTCAGCAATCAAAAATGCCGAAGAGATTGTTTTTTTGTTTATTCCTTATCAGCTGGCTGGATAAAAAAAAAGATTACTCTGAAAAAGTCAGACTTTATGTTATCCTGTACCCTTACCATATTTTCTCAACTCTTTGCTACTTAGCTCAGTTCAACAGGAGAAAAGAAAAGAAAAACCCAATAGTTGTACCTGGATATAATGAGACATGTATGAAAACATCAAAACAAAATACATTTGTTAGCCAGGAATGGTGGTGCAAACCTATAATCCCACAACTCTGGGAGGCTGAGGCAGAAGGATCTCAAATTCAACCCCAGCCTGGCAACTTAGCAACTTGGTGAGACTCTGTCTCAAAATGAAAAATAAAATAAAAATTTAAGAAGAGCAAGGGATGTAGCTCAGTGCAAAGGCCTGGGTTCAATCCCTAATACTAACAGAAACACACATACATATACACACACATTTGTACCAATCCTATAAAAGAACAATCACTGGCTCAACAACTGGACTTGTTGATTTCATTAGTTCTCACACTACCCAGGCATGTATCATGTGAGCACTGCAGCCACACAGCCAAACTGAATGTGAGATTAGTGCTTTCACAAAGTATTATTTTTCAGGAACAACTTAATGATTGCTTCTGGATTTAGAACTGCATTAAAATTCTGGCCTAGCTTGGGAAAGGGGAGGCGAAGGGAGGGGTGGAGAACAGCGCCTTCTCAAAGATTCTCCTGAGTTCGAAATCAGGCATCACATGTAGTTGCCTAAGGCAGGATTCCCCTGGCTCTTGGGGAGAAAGAGTCCAGGTGCTGAGTGCCACCTGGCAACAAGAGTAAAGCACAGCCTGCTTCCCCCCATACCCCGTACCTCCTGCTCCACATGGCTGCAGAGAAAAGGTTTTTATGCTAGCTCTTGCCCTCTCTTTGCAAGATTCCAGCTTGTAGGGCTGCTCCTACATGCCTGCTCTCACTCTTCCTTCTCACGGGGGTCCCGCGGTCCCGCTCATCAAAGCTCTCGGCTGCCAAACATTAGCACTCTTCACCGCCCAGGCTGGCTCACTGGTCTTACTCTGAGGTTTGGCGCGGCCACCCAGCTGGAGCAAAGGGATCTTTAGGGGTCACTGTCTCGCAAACACCCCTTTCTCTTGGAATGCAAATACTCTGATATTATTTCCCAAAGCATGACAGATGCAGGAGGCAGGTATACGGAGGATGTGAAAGCAATGTGACCTCCTTCTGCTCCCATAATGCAGGCTTACGAGACGTTTGAGGACTGATGTTTCTGTCATAAAGACCCTGCAATTATCCATTCAACAAACATTTCAAGAGTGTGAGTGTTGGAGGCAGAGAATGACCAAAATCATCTTTCCGCCCTCAATAAGCTCATCACAACACAATGTGGTAATACTGACAGGTACGGACAACAATAGGGGCTACCTTAGTCTGCCTGGGGAGCTGGGCAAGGTTGGGCCTTAAAGAAGCTTGAATAGGAACTTCAGGTTGGTGAAGCCGAAGGCGTTCCATGCGGAGGTTCCAACAGTAACCACAGTGTAGAACTGAGAAAGGCCACTCGGTCTGGAGAGTGGTTCCAGTAAAACGGGTGGACAGTGAAAATGTCAAAGAGCAGCGGGCAATGAGGCTGCGGGGAAGGTAAGGGTCAGATCCTGAGCAGCCCTGCAGGCCAAACTAAGTAGTCTACTTTGAACTTTATCCACAGCTGCCAGAAAAGCACTGAAAAATTTTCAATTTGAGGAGTGATCTAGTCAGTTTTTGTTTTGTTTTGATTGATCTGATGACAACAGTGACTGATTATGGGTATCCCTATGTGCTCGTGTGTGTCTGTGTGAGTCTGTGTGTCTGTGTGTCTTATGTGTTTCCAGGTAGGAGTGGAGCTAAGGAGTTGGCCAATAAATCAAAGAGGACTCCAGGGCTGGGGGTGTAGCTCAGTGACAGAGCATTTTAATCCCCAGTAGTTGGGAAAAAAAAAAAGGCTCAGAGAGGCATCTAACTGCTGTCAAATGAGTGAGTTCAAGACCAGCCTGAACTACATAGTGAGACTCTATCTCAAAAAGACACACACACACACACACACACACACACACACACAGAAATACCATGGTGAGGAGCAAGATTGGGAGATGTGAAAAAACTAATGAGCTTGGATTTTAGAACTTACAGTTTGGCTTTTCAATCTATGGAAAATCTGGGTGAAGAGAGAGTCTCGAGCCACCAGAAGGTAGCTTAGAAGAACGATCTGAGTTGTACATTAAAGTTGGAGTGATCAGCACGGAGGTGCTGTTGACATCAACAGTGTGAAAGGGCACTCCGAGGCTTCTGGTGGAGAGAGTGGGCACCTCTGCACCAGTCTCCTATGCTCCCGTCACCCACACGTGCTGCACATGCTCCTGGTCCCCTTCGAAGGCTGCCAAAGAAGGTTCTTTGTACACAGCTTTCCCTACTTTGAACTGTAATATTCTGTTACCTTGGCCAGAGGAGACCTGAAAACAGGGTTCAGGAAGCTTGACCCAGATACAGGTAGGTTACTCAAAGATTTATGAGGCCACCCTACACAAAGCCTTGTTCACCATAGCAAGTCCATTCCAGAAAAATCATACAGAAAAAATGTTTTCCCACCTATGACACGAATTCACTAGCTGCAGGCTGATACACTGGCCTTGAACCAGGGATCTGTATTGTCTTCATTTAATTTTCCCATCCATACTTGTCAAACAACCCCAGATCAGACAGAGGATGTGTGGTGTTTTTAACCACTTCCTTTCACACAGGTATTGCTCTAAAAATATCAGAAGTCTGAAAATTTAAAAAAGCATTTTCACTAGGCCTCCCACCATTTTCAGTAAGTCTGGTATCTCATCCATTTCATCTTCCCCATGGAACTCCAAATGATCCATACAATAACAAAAAAACATTTGGGAGAGTTTTTAGTTATTGTTATTTTGTTGTTTTTTTGAAACGGGGTCTTGCTACTTAGTTTAGGATGGCCTTGAACCTTCAGCAATCCTACTGCTTTAGCCTCCTGAGTGCAGGGATTACAGGTGTGTGCCACCATGTCTGGCAACAAAATGAGATTTTAAATTCTTTTTAAAAAGCAATACTACCTCTAGGAAATGAAACCAAAGAGATGATGCAATTTATTATACAGCTATAAAGATGTCAACCCAAGCTCAACCTGCTGATAACAGGTCACATACTTTGGAAAAATACAAAATTCTGGAAAACTTTTAACGATTATCATCTCAGCCATGATAGCCTATCAAAACTGAGCAATGTCCTCTCACTACAACCTCTTTCTTGGAACCCATAACTTCTCCACCCCAAATTTCACTCCTACTCACAATGCATTATTCTTTGGACATTTCACTAAGTACCTCGGACTACTAGGAATCATGTGACTGAGCACTCACCATACAATTTTACCACAGTTTTACTTAAACCTGCCACCATCTAAATAGTTCCATCATTCTACCATCAAATCTTGATAAGCATTTCTGTTTCTCTTTCTCTTTGACCGTCTCTCTTCCTGGAAGTAAAAGGCTGAGAGGAAGGGTTTAAGAACCAATAAAACTGCATTGTGTAAATGTACTTGCACAGGCCCCAGCCTTCACCAGATTTTTAAAGGGACCTATTATCCCCAAAATATTGTGGGTGATTCTACACAGCTGGGTAAGGTGTTTTGTTTTGTTTGTCGGTTGGTAAAGGTGTTTTGTTTTGTTTGTCGGTTGGTTCTGCCAATACTCAGACTAAGACAGCTCAGTTCAATTAACATTCTGGGGGGCTGGATTTAGCTCAGTGGCACAGCGCCTGCCTGGCAAGCGCAAGATCGTGAGTTCGATTCCCGGTACCGGAAAAAAACCCCAAAAACCAAAAAAAAGAAACGAACAATTAACATTCTGAGGCCTTCCTGGAGTTTCTGCACATTCTGAAATAGTTCTTAAAAGTCAAAGATTCACAATGTCAGCTCTTCCTAGAAGGATACTAATTTCGATTCCAACTCAGAAGCACTTATGGAAAGGAAATATACGCAGCAGCAAGTCAGTAAATCACTACTACCAAAGATGTATCATTAAGAGCTAAACTCTGGAGTTTCTTCCTCTTGACAAATTTATCAAGATACTGATCAAAACAAACACCATTTATACTACTAGTGATTCATTTCAAGCCTGCCTTAGATTTTTTTTTTTTCTTTTGGTTTTTTTCCGGTACCGGGAATCAAACTCACGACCTTGCGCTTGCCAGGCAGGCGCTGTGCCGCTGAGCTAAACCCCCAGCCCCCTGCCTTAGCTTTAGACAGCTGGTATTTTGTTGGTGCATTTTTAATGCACCAAAAAAATAACGGGAGGCCAGGATTGTCTGTGGTGGTTCTGAATGGACCAGGAGCATTAAATACAGTTAAGAAAATCTGTGATGAATTCAGATCTATATCATATTGGCCAGTTTGGCAAAAATCATGGTCAGGTCTCAAGTACACGGTTCAATGAGTTTTGCAGCTCCTTAGAGAAAAGGCTTAGCTGCGGAACGCTTTCTTTACGTCTGCAATTCCACTCGTCCCCAACTGCACGCAGGTCACATTTAAGCGACCAAACGCTCAAGGACCCGCGCATCGGCCTCGGCAGTCCGGCGGCGGGGTCGGCGCGGAGGGCGCAGGCACAGCGGCGGGGACGCCCGCACGG
>NW_004955411.1:16100542-16123042 GCF_000276665.1 Chinchilla lanigera
TTTTTTGGTCTTTTTTGAGACAGGGTCTCTATGCAGTTCAGGCTGGCTTTGAGTTCACTTTGTAGCCCAGGCTGGCCTCAAACTCGCAACGATTCTCCTGCCTCAGCCTCCCGAGTGCTGGGATTACAAGCGTGTGCCACCACAACCGGCCTTTTTTTTTTTTTCTTTCAGACAGGGTCTCCCTCTGTAGCCCAGGCTGGCCTCAAACCTGCAGGGATCCTCCTATAATAGCCTCTCTAGTGCTAAAATTACAGGCCCTACTTCCAACTCTGTTTTAAATTTTTAATTTTGAGATAAGCGTCTCACCAGATCGCTAAATTTGCCCAGGCTGGACTTGAACTTGTGATCCTTCGAACTGAGCCTCTCAGAGTGAGATGGTGTCTTTCAAACCATTCCACAGTGGTGACTTCTGAACAGTAATCTGGTCGACATATACAAAACCAAACCGAACTCCAATGCACTGCCCCATTCCCTAATTTATTCTTCGTGTTCAGTCTTCAAATTGTCTAACACTTGACATCTTCTGTCATGGCTGTGTAAAAGTGCCTAGCTGGTACCATAAGCCCTACGGTAGCCAGGCCTGCCAAATAGGCACTGGACTACCTGACAACCTTTGTTTTTTTTGTTTGTTTGTTTGTTTTTGTTTTGGTACCGGGGAATCGAACTTAGGACCTTGCGCTGGCCAGGCTGTTGCTTGTGCCACTGAGCTATATCCTCGGCAAAATTAGGCCATTGTGTGTGTATGTGTGTGTGTGTGTGTGTGTGTGCGTGCGTGCGCGCGCGCGCGCGCGCAAGTGCTGGGAATTGAACTCAGGACTTTGCACTTGCCAGGCAGGCGCTTATGCCACTGAGCTAAATCCCCGGCCCCCTGACAACATTTGGGAACACTTTTCCTCTGGGGCTTTCCTTTGCTTCCTCTCAGCAGAGACAAGGAATATTTTTCTTTTCATTCACTTTAAAGCCACCATCATATAGTCTGGCCCTTGGGCCAAAACTGGTTCCGTAGTAATTAAGGCCTTGCTTTCTCTAGTTAAAAACAGCAAATCACTTCTGACCATTTACTGGCATATGTCAAAGCTTGATTATGGTCGTGCTGTAAAAGCAACACCAATTCCAGATTTTCTCTAGGCAGACATTTGTAGAGAAAGGAACATTTAGATGCAAGTAGAAGAGTAATTTTATTTAAAGGTCACTAGATTCTTGACAGACAGCTGGGAAAGAAGGGAACTTGTAGTGTTCCCCAGAATTGAATGTTACCTGAGAATTGTTTCTATTTATCAGGTACATTTATTTCTTCCCAGAAGAAAGTTGTAATTTACATCAGGAAAAAGATCCTGTCCCAGATCAAATTTGGGATAGTTTTTCTTTTATATTTGGTAATCCTAAAGATACTTCCCCTTTTTTGTTTTTGTTTTGTTTTGAGCCAGAGTCTGTCTGTTACCAGGCTAGGCTCAAAGTCACAATCTCCTCCCACCTCACCCTTCCAAAGTGCTGGGATTACCGCAGTGCACCACCATGTCTGGCTAGAAAACTCCTTTTCATTTTAAACTATATTTTTTCTTCAAGCAGACTCACACAATAACAAAAATGACAAAAGATAAAAAGTTTTCTGACTCTGAATAACTTAGAACCACAATCTTTGATCTACATGGTTCCTATTTCCCATAGGTGGTAACCAGAAGCCCTTTGAAATGCAGGTCCCTTCCCCACTGCCCACTGCGTGTTGTGCAAGGTCTGGACTATAGTTTGTTAGCATCTGCTGCATATCAGGTACTGCAGATACATCAACTCAGGTATTTTTCATCAAAGCCCTGACAGTGGCATAGCTTCTATCCATTTTATTAGTGAATATATAGTAATTGAGGTCTTGGAGAAATGAAGCAATTTACTTCAGTTCGCTGGTTTTTCAACTATAAGTTCTTATCCTTTTGGCATATTACTTTTAAATCACATTTATAAAACTTTAAAATTTTTAATCTATTTTGTTTTGTTCATTTTTGGGGTTTGTTTGCTGAGATAAGCTCTCATGTGTAGCCCAGGCTGGCCTCAAACTACAGTGATCCTCCTGGCTTGTCCTCCCAAGTGCTAGGATTACAGGCATGTGCCACTACGCCTAGCCATCTATTTCTTGATTTAATTTGAATACTTTGAAATCTATTTCAGAGGTTCTGAAAGCTTCAGCAACTTATCCAGAAAGTGAGAACCCTGATCAAGTCCAGATTTTCAGACTCTGAAACCTGAGTTGTTATGCCACACTAACATTTGAAAAAAGGGATGGATTATTTCCCCATTTGAAAATAAGAGCCAGTGATACAGCTCAGTAGCACAGTGCTGCCTGGCAAGTATGAGGTCATGAGTTTGATTCCTGGTTCCAAAAAAAGAAAAAAAAAAAAAGGCTATGTTCCTGAGAACCTTAGTGCTATTTTTGGGTTACATACTTAAGATGCTATTCAGTATATATATATATTTACTTTTCAGTATTTAAAAAAAAATTTTCCCCTCTTGGCACTGCTGGGAATTGAACCCAGGGCCTCATGTGCTTTAGGTAAGCATTCTGCCAATGAGTTACACACCCAAATTAACTTTTCTTATTTTATAAAGTGGGTTTTGATCATAAAAACAATATGTGATTGTTGTTCACTATTTAGAATATGAACAAACTATAAATAATCCCATAACCTTCCTACTCAGAACTTGCCATGCTGAATATTTTGGTGCATTTACCTTGAGCATTAATGTAAAGCCATAGGTATCTTAAGAGGTGAAATCCCAATGGATATATAGCCTTTCTATACTAAAAATATCTGCGGTCAGCTAACTGGATTACTTTTATTGCAAACAGATGTGCTATTGTCATTTGGGTGGATAGTATCAATTGTCTAATTTTACGTCAATGTGTAAACTAAAATGAAACATTTTATTTTATTTTAAACATTTTAAAATTTTACTTTAAACATTTTATCCTAAACATTTTAATTACTTTGAATATTTTAGAGTTTTTTGGTTTTTCAGGAAGAAAACACATGCCATATTTTTTTCTGCAGTGATTGTCATAAGATTTCCTTTGAGTTGGTTCATAAGATACACAAGCCATTTTCCCACAGGGTTGTAGATGGGGTTGATACAGTAGAGATGTTGGTTATGTCTTTATCAGGGACACAAGTTTAAACTCTGGTTCCCTGAACAGAAACACCACACAGCACAGAATTCATTGTTTGTATGCCAGTCTTACTGTGCGCCAGGTTTATTACCTGTACTCTTGCTTACCATCTGCCTAAGAGATCTAGGAGAGAAAAGTGCCTCTTTTTTTTCCTTCTATTTCTGCTATGTTCATAACGTATCAGCAGATATGTTTTATCTGCTCATTCTATTTTAACATTTTTCTAATGCCATTTTTTTTTTTTTTTTTTGGTACCGGGGATCGAACTCATGACCTCACGCTTGCTAGGCAGGCCCTGTGCCACTGAGCTATATCTCTAGCCCCCTCTAATGCCATATTTTAGAAGAAAATATTAGGCAGAAATATCAAGTGAGTATATTTGCAATGCAGTGGAGCACTTAAAAAACTAGTTGAGTAGATTTCTTCTACCAGATGACTTACAGTACACCATTTCTCATCTTAAAAGTTCAATGAATAAGCAAAGAGTTGCTTTCTAAATACAATGGAAAATAAGTGTTTCCAACACGACTAAAATTCTTACTACAGCTGTCTTAATTATCTTTTCTCTGAGATCCCATATGCTCCTATAGCTCTCCCCTAAATTATACCTCCTGATATGAGTGATGAGGAAAAAGAAACTTCCTTAGGAGTGCTTTTGCTTTATTTGCATGGATTGCATGTGGGGTTTTTTTTGTTTTTAAAACTAGTAATAAAACTAGTAATAAAAAAGTATGCTAAGGGCTGGGGATTTAGCTCAGCGCCAAAAGTGCTTGCCCGGCAAGCGCAAGGTCGTGAGTTCGGTTCCTGGTACCGGAGAAAAAAAAAAAAAAAAAAAAAAAAAAAAAAAAGTATGCTACTTCTCTTTGCTCCTTAGTTCTGATGAACTAAGAGTTTGTGAAGAGTGATTTCACTTTCTAAGTTTAGCTCTAAAGGATACACCTGCAATGAAGATAAAACTGCCTTTTGGGGTGAGGGGCAGGCATCTGAGGGTGTGTGAGAAGCCAGCTGGAGCCCGCAGTATCTCTGCACTTCCTCCTCCTGAGTCTTCTAACAGTTCCGCTGCACTGTCCCTTTGCCACTGCACCATGCCTTTTCTCTCGTGTCCCATAGCCTGTCACCCCAATTTGTTATTCTCTGGTCCCCTTTTAGCTACTTTCCAATTGACGAAACCTGATCATCCACATACTAACCTGGATAACTTACAATTCTGGGCAGTTAGGGAAATGCAAAATGACAAAAAAGTACTGAGTTCAACACTTTAAACAAATTCATATTTTATTCGTCACTATAGCATCCCCAAACATAAAAAACCGTTTGCAGATATGTAAAACATTCTTTGCTTGACAAAGATCAGCACATGCAACGTCTAACAGTCATTCTGCATCCATAGAGCACAGGCAATAGTGTTGCCGTTAGAACAATCAAAGCAAAATCCGATTTACTATTGTAGGCAAACTTGAACGATGGAACCAAGCCATCAACTTCTGAAAAGCAGCCCTGGACTTCCCTACAATTTATTCTGTTAGCACTAAACCACCATGGTATACCAGGTATGGGTAATGTCTGCTTGTAGCATCCTGTGAGAAAATTCTGAGGCCAATTTCACTTCCCCAGGGACTTGAAGTTGGGTTTAGGTACATTAAATTCTTAACTAGTAATAGATACCATGCAGACCAGAATAGGAAGCAAAATTCTTCCAACACTAATTTCTCAGAAAAGTTGCTTTATGTTTTTATTTTTACTCTGTCATTTTTGAATAAAACTCTTCAGGGAGAGAAGATCTCTTGAAAGACTAGCAATGGCAGTTTCTTGTTATAAAAATCACCCAATAAGATCAGGGGGCAAAAAGGCAAAGACATGTTTATTAATTATTCCTGAGAGTATGAGATTGGTGAACCTATATTAGAGGTCATTATTAGTAGGTTTTCAGGCAATCATTAAATAAATAAAGCAGCACTTATTTGTGGAGATCAAAAGTAGGTAGGAAAATAAAAACGGTCTTGGGCTGAGCATATAACTAAGTAGATAGCACTCAGTTGAACCTAGCACGTACGAGCCCCTAGGTTCCCCTCCAGCACTGCAAAAATAAAACAAACAAAAAGACTCTCTAACATTTAACAAGTGATTCTGGAAGTTCAATAAATTCTCCACTGCCAGCAACCTACTCAGTTTAAATCATGGTCTAAAATAACCTTTTGGGTTATTATTTTAGAACATGGTCTAAAATAACCTTTTGTTAGATCACTCAAAATGCTTTTCCAGTGATGATAAAGAGTGATCTATAGAAGATGCGTGTAAAGAATTTGAATTGAATTGCTTGAGGAAAAAGCCATTGAACAGTTTTTCTAAACTAGTATGATTTTGTATAATTTGTGATACTGTGAATGAGTATTTAAATATGTTAAGCAGGCTTTTAAAACCATATAATTTACACTTATAAATATTTCCATTTAAGTTAAATAATGTCAACTTTCAAAGCTCCGTAATCAGGTTGGAAGAGACACTACAGTTGATATTCAAGAAAGCTCCCCCAGGTGATTCCCTCCTCCACCAGATCCCCTCCCTATCCCTTTTATCACCTATAAGGAAAATAGTATCTTTCAAATTATAAGAATTACCTAGAGTGCTTAAGACACACAGAACTCCCATAGATTCTCAGTAGAGGAGACTAGGGTAGGGAATCTGCCTAACACCCTCAATGATTTTCCCCCCAGTAGTACTAGGGCTGGAACCCAGGGCCCCAAGCAGTCTAGGCTGGTGCTCTACCATTGAGCTACCTCCTCAGTCCTTTTTATTTTGAGACAGTCTTGCTAAACTGCCCATGCTGGTGTTAAACTTGTGATCTCCCCCTGCTCAACCTCCTGAGCTGCTAGGATTAAGGTATGTGCCACTGCACTTAGCCTAGAGGATTGTTAAGGCCAGATAACTTTGGGAAGTACTGGCCTAGAGCATTAATTGAAACAATATGCAAATTGATGGCACTATTTCTTGCACATTATGAACCTCAGTTGAGTTCCTTCCTCTCCCACTGAGCTGGAAAGATGTACAAGACTGGTTTCCACAGGCCAGCCCCTTCATTACACTGCTTTGCAGGCAGGGTTAGTAAAAGCCTAATGACCACGGCTACCTCATAATGAGTATTTAAATATTCTGGTCTAAGTCCAGAATTAGCTTCAGGTTAATGACTACCTAGCTGAGGAAGGCTGAGTATTGGAGGACTTAGCCATCTGCAAGGGCAAAAAGAGAAAATTAGGTGGCAGCCTGGGAGACATAGGCAGTAGTGCAAGCAAGGGGCAAATAGAAGCAGTAATGCAAGCAAAATGGAAATTATCCACAGTGGTGCTGAGGGTTAGCATGGGCCTGAGGTCTAAAGTTGCTCTGTTGTAGTTAAACAGTGTCACAGGAGAGGCCCCTTCCAGAAGATGGGCCTTAGTCTTATGACTCAGTTTTGGGAGATTAGAATAACTCCACTTGTTCCAGGGTCTTATTAGTGAAGGTTGAGGAAGTGGGATGGTCAAAAGTTCTTAGGCAGCTGGACACCAGTTAAAGCCCTCCTCCCCGCTGAGTAATGGCTTGCTGGTTAGGATACCGGAACCAGCGCAAACGGGCAAACTCACGAATTCTTAATACT
Organism: Chinchilla lanigera; assembly: GCF_000276665.1. Taxonomy (NCBI): domain Eukaryota; kingdom Metazoa; phylum Chordata; class Mammalia; order Rodentia; family Chinchillidae; genus Chinchilla; species Chinchilla lanigera. The sequence goes on from NW_004955411.1 coordinate 16,107,334, forward strand.
GGATAAGACGATGTCACCTGACTTATTAACAAAGATATGAGCTCATGAATCGCTAAACTCTACATTTGATCTTAGCCAAAAGGCCAAGAAGCGATGAATGAATCACTAAACTCTAAAGACAATTCCATCATAGTCATGATCGCCTGTAGTAAAGCCCTCCCAGGACTGCAGTCCCTCAACTTCTCACCCCAAGTACAACCTGGCACACAAAAAATACCCAAGGGTGGACAGGCAAAGTAACATTGCCGAAGTAAAATCACAGCAGACATCCCTGATTGAATAAAAGAAAATTTTAAGAACTTACTCAGAATTTCCTGTATGTTACGACCTTAAATGAGCAAAAATATTTTAGGTGGGACAGAAAATCCTCAGGTGTCCCTGATCTAACCAGTAGGTTCAGTGTAGCACTGTTTTACAGACCACAGGTGGTGACTCATGAGTAGACTGTGAGGTTATTTTTAGAAAGAAAATGAAAGAAAAATATCAGAATGCAGGGCATTACATGGGGTATTTCATGAGGTTTTTTTTTGTTTTGCTTTGTCATACTGTAATTATGAGTGTGTGATAGTTTGCGGTGTGAATTGTATTTATTGTGGCTGACAACAGTTTAAAATGGATTTTGGAAAGGGTCATTTCCTACAGTCTATCCCTGGGCAGTTTTAGTGTTGCTTAGGGTATAAGAGCACACATGGATAGTCTGCTTTTTAAGATGGTTTATGTTTTAAAGATCGAACATAAGAACCAGACTCCACCCCAGCTTCAACTGCTAAGTCACTTACTGAACCAAAAGTTCCAATAATCTTCTACCAAGAAAAACTGTTAATTGGTGTTTACTAGGCTAGTCTTAAATTTTTTGAATTCTTTTCCTCCTTCCTCATACTTCCTCTTCTTTCGCCTTTTGTAATCACGGAATTGAATTGTTCCTTGGGAGAATAACATGACACAATTTGCAGTATCTTTCAAACTATGATGGAAACTACTAAAACCTGTATTTTCACTTTACCATCACTATGATATGGAAAACTGCAAAAATAATGATGCCACAACTGAAAGAGGATCACTGCTTGAACTTAACTATCATTTATGATAAAAGTAGACATTCTATCAGGTGCCATGGTGCATGTCTGTAATCCTGGGTGCCATGGTGCATGCCTGTAATCCCCGCTACTCAGGAGGCTGAGGCAGGAGGATTACGAGTTCAAGGTCAGCCTAGGCAACTTAGTAAGACTCTCTCAGAAATTTAAAAGGCAAGAGATCCTGGTCAATGGAAGAGCACTTGCCTACCATGTGTGAGGTTCTGGGTTCAATCCCCAGCACCAGAGAAGAAAACAAAAGTAAACCTCTTAGTTCTGGCACATTTTAAAATACGACTCAGAAGTTCCAACTTCTAAGTGATCTAAAAGAGCTCTGAATTGCCCTCTGTTCTGCCATCAGATCCTTTTCTGTACTCATGTCACCATATTAAAAGAACAAAAACTACAACACTCATTTCCCTGGTATAAACAGATGAAAAAGAGTAGAAACAGCAAAGAAACTTTTCATTAAATCTAATTCTTAAAATGGTTGTGATTTCATATGTGCAATTAAGTTAGGAAAGTACGCACATTTAAAAAACTAACACTTGAAACTTCATACTGTTTAGTTGAACATGGGGGTGCATGCCTCTAATCCCAGCACTCAGGATGCTGAGGCAAGAGGATCGTGATTTTGAGGCCAACCTGGGCTACACAGTATGGCCTGTCTCAAACAAATAAAAGCAAAAACATACTTTTAAGGTAAGTCATCTTTTAACTATAAGGAAAGGCAACACTTTTTGTATAGCCACTTTCTTGTAGTCTTACATTACATATTATTAGTACAATTGATCTGCTGTTGGTTAAACTCACATTGTCACATGCTAGTTGCTACTCTCCACATACTGGAAAATGGTAAAGCCTTATACAATTACAGTTCTAAAAGCTAACACCTACAAAGATCTAGCTAATATTATTTTCAGATATTAAAATCTTTTTCACTGGGCGTGGTGGTGCATTCCTGTAATCCCAATACTCAGGAGGGTGAGGCAGGAGGATTATTCTGAGTTCAAGACCAGCCTGGGCTACAAAGTGAACTCAAGTCCAGCCTGAACTGCATAGCGAGACCCTGTCTCAAAAAAAGCAAAAAAAAAAATCTTTTTCATCTCTAATATCTGCCTTTTAGCCATTTTACCAGCAGTGTTGGGCCTATAGCAGACATCTTATACTCATTGGATGAAAGAAAACTGTAATTTCCCTTAGAAAATGATTAGCAAAGGAAGGAATAAAACTCCTATGTGCTTGACTTCACCACACACCATGAGGGCAGCATGTCCAGTTTTGCTGAGGGTAGAGAAGCAGGTAAGGACAGGGAGGTGGGGTCTTCCAGACTTTACGAAGGAGTTTGGACTGGCATCTGACAGTAAGGAAGCGAGGTTGGAGATGTTAAGCAAGGGAGTCAAAAAGAATTGTCATAGTTTAGAAAGGTCACTGTGGGTATTGGTAGAGAACAGAATTGATGGTTGGGTGAAGTGGATACTAGTGAGAAAGCTATTGTGACCCAAAGGAGAAGACGTGTCAGGCTAAGCCAAGATAGTGGCAGAGGAGATGGACAGAGCAAAACCAATGGCACAGACATTTGTCAGGTTGAGATGCAAAGATGCCGAGTGAGAAGAAAGGGTCAAGAATGAAATCTCAGTGTCACGCAGGGACAGCAGGAAGGACGCCTACAATATTATAACAGGTAACTTCTGATGTGATAGATTTGAAGTTCTTCTTACAGATTCCAGCAAAGATACGTAAGCGGCAATTTTTAATGTCAGTGTGAGTTTAAGAAAGGATTAGGATTGAAATGCAACTTCTTGAATTTTAATCCAGGTCAATGTTTATTGTTCTATAATTGACTGCCACACACTGAAAACTCAGATAAAAGGTTGAATGCTGCTCAAACCAAAAGTTTACTCTCTTGATTGTTCTCAGAGTTTGATATACTATTTTCCATTAGAAAGCCAAATCTCCTCTTAGTATTTATTTATTTATTTTGGTACCTGGAATCGAACTCAGGACCTTGTGCTTGCCAGGCAAGCACTTGTGCCACTGAGCTATATCCCTGGCCTTCCTCTTGATGTTTAAACAGTCTCTGTTATTTAAGGCATTAGTTATTTCATGGGTCAAAAAGAAAATGCATAATCTTTGTTGAATCTATCCTTCGAGGGACGTCTTCTATTTCTATTGGTTCCACAACTATGCCAGAAGAATGCAAGTAAGAATAGGTATTATTAAAATACCTTAGTACTTAACGTCAGGCAGCCTTAAATCCAACTGCCTCTCTTCATACTTATGAAAGGAAAACATTTAAGACATTCAGGGTAGCTGCATAGCACTGAAGTTGAGTGGACTACCAGGTCAGATTCCTGGGCTTACATCTCACTAGCTGCACGATCTTCACCAACGTAATTTCTCTGGCCTTTGTTTCCTTACCTAAAAAAGTGAAACAGTAATAGTACTTACCACTTGAATTTGTGATTCGTTATGTAGAGCTCCTACCTGTCATTATTGAATAATTCTGTTAAAGATGTTTTCTCTTTGTTAAACTTAACATCATCACTGAATAAAAATCTTGGAAATAATTCTTTCCAAGATCAAGTTTTCCAATCAGAAACAGGATTTCATAGTTCAAATACAACAGCTAGTGTTAGCCCTCTCTGAAAACTCCCAGGGTATCTGTAAAGGTCACTGCACAATAGACTTTTACTAGTAAGCAAAGTAATGAATGATAAAAGTAGATTTCCAGATGACTAAGGGATTAGGGTCAGAGTAACAAGAATCAGTTTTTTTTTTTTTTTTTTTTTTTTTTGTACCAGGAATCAAACTCATGACCTCAGGTTTGCCAGGCAAGTGCTTATGCCACTGAGCTACATCCCCAGCCCAAGAATCAGTATCTCAAGTTTACTGAAATAACAGTTCTATAGTCCTAACCAGCAAGTACCCCCAAAAAATAATCTGAAAAGAGGATTCAAAGGGGCTAAGAGTATCACTCAGTTGGACAGTATTTATCTAGCATATGTGAGACCTTGTGTTTGATAAGTTCAGTGTAAACGGAACAATTTATCCTTATTTCCATAAGATGAGAACTGGTTACCAAGACAAATTTTACTAAACAGCCAGGCATAGTATCTGTAGTCCTAAATAATCTGGAGGCTGAGGCAAGAGAATCACTTGAACCCAGGAGTTTCAAGACCAGCAGGGGCACCAGAACAAGACCACCACCTTCAAAAAGTTATTTTTAAATAAAGGGACCTAGCAGGGTCTTTGAAGCAGTAATAAAAGTGTATGGTAAACAACTTCTCAAATGTGAAAGGTCATACTTAACCAGACCATTCACCTAGCTCCCAGAAAGCTGAATTAGGAATATGCCTGAAATAAAACAAGAGCCTTACCAAGCCATGAACACATGATCTGTGCTTTTAAATTAGCAGTTAATAATCTTGAAAGCAACAGTTTAACAACAGATATAAATGATGTGCTGCTTAAAGTAACACACACAGTGTGCTTAATTACAAATTACATCCAGTCCGTACAAGTTGAATACATGCCATACTTTAATAATCACAAAGGTCAGCTGTTTTTCTGGAGTGTGTTTCAAACAGAGTTGACACATAACCCACACATAACAGTATTGCTGTGATTTTTAGCTATTTTATTTAAGGGTCCAAAATATATTGTATTCACAAAATAACACTAGTTGTGAATGTTCACCAGTTCTTTTATTTATATTCATTCAAAAACACTCCATCCTCGTCATTCTTACTAATCTATATCACTGAAAATAACCAAAGGTGATAATTCACAGTTTCACCTCTATGCAGAAGTTCTAATTGACTCAAAAGGCAAAGGATTGCCGTGCTCTAGAAACCTGCAGGTCAACTTCTCAACACTTAAAACAGCAAAAATGCCCAGTGCAGTCATTGTAGCCATGTGTTTGGCCTTTCTCTTTAAATCTATGTTTAAGCATGAAATGTAACCATAGAGATTGCCAGAAGCTAACTCCCATAGCAAAGATAAAATGCAAAAGGACTTGAAGAGGTGTTGAGATTCCAATAGCAGACTTAAAAAACTGAATGCTTAGATATAACTCTTATATCTTTCTTTAATTAAGAGGTCACTCTCACAAGATTTGAGGCAGTAATCTATATTAGCGTGTGATTAATCAAAGTGTGCGCTTACTACCACGGGTTTGGGTCCTATGTCATAAGATTATTTTTGTCCTTTCCCCCAAAGAATCACTTGCTCTTGAAGTAATAGGCTTTTTAAGGCACATTTTAACAAAAACCTATCATACACCCAGCTTAAAAATGGAAGCTCCACTTGGTTATAATAGTATATGTATATATATTAGATAAAGTGTGATTTACCAAATAGGCAAGTGTCTCTTTCTTGAGGATAAAGTTGTATTAGAAACTTGACTCTTTTATTTGCTTATCCAAAGCAAAACATTCCATAAAAAATATTCAAGAATTAGATCTATTAGAATAACGCAGAAGAGCCAGGCCTGTCAGCAACAGTTGAGCAGGGTACAGCTCTGGAAATTAGGGAGAAGACGTCCCTGGAACTCTAGGCTCCTAACCATCCAGGTTTCCGAGGAGAAGGGAATTAGGGTACCTTAATGATTTTTAGAAATCTCCCTTCAACATGCACAGACCTTTGAGGGGCTCAAACCTTAAACCTCAGTAAACTACCCTCTTCAATTTTAGTTACCACCTTTAAAGCAATAGGACTTGGGAACAGGGAGAAGAAAGAGAAAGGACGGAAAGAAGCCACTGAGATAAATGGGAGAGTTTTAAGGGCAAGTTGTTTTAGGGACTTTGTACATTTTTTTAGTTTTGTTTTGTTTTTCTCCGGTACCGGGAACTGAACTCACAACCTTGCGCTTGCCAGGCAGGCACTGTGCCGCTGAGCTAAATCCCCAGCCCCCTACTTTGTACATTTTGTTAGGACCAACTTTCTTGTCTCTAGGAGGTTCTGCTTTTTAAAATCTTTTCCTAATGCCCTGCAAGGATGCCATAGAGTACTAACCTTTGGGGTGGATATAGAATTATCTACTAGGAATGGTTTGGCATAGGAGTAGAGTTAGGACCGAGTTTTCTACTATTCCAAGGTAAATATAAGTGCAGAAACTGCTTGGAAACAATTGCAAAGCCTTTAATTCCTCATCTGGCTATCCTTTCTCGCTGTCGCTAGGGTTTTCGGGATGGCTCTTCAGCCTTACAGAGCATTTTGGGTGCAAGCAGAGTTCATCATACTGTGAGAACAGGTAGATGACGCGAGGCACATTATCACAGATGCAGAGGTGATTCGGGTGACAAAGACAGCCAACGGGATTAAGTTCCACGGTGCAGATTTGCTCTACTCACTGTGGCCATGAAGCAATAAAAAATGTGTCCTATTAAGATTTTAAAGGTATCGCAACAGGCCACTGCACAGGGTCCAAACACACAGAATGGTACCGATGTAGGTACCATTTAGGCTGCACTGCTATCCCCTACACTGGATAAACCTTTGGCTGCTGATATTGCTTTAGCCCCAAGTGGCAGGTACAGAGGAGCCTCTAGAAACCAGGCCTCAACAACATTCTTATTTCTCCCCAGTGATGGGCACCGTTTTGGAAATCTGGTCCCAGAAGTTCTAAAGAATGGTAACGCAGAAATCACCTGTCTGTACAAAGTGATTTATAGAGGTGTATACGGAGGTAAAGGGCTTCATAAAAACTATTGGTTTAGGAAGTACAACCATAGTAATAGAAATTTTTAGGTAAGTTTGGTGCTAAAATTATTCTACAAAACTTCACACCCGTTAAAAATGGGGACAGTTCTTATTGCTCCGGGAGCCTGCAGCCCCAAGCAGTTCCAACTCCACTGAAAAATGATTTCTTTCAACAACTGGTAGCAAAGATTCCCAGATTTACAAAAAGTCATTACCAATGCATCATTTTGATTAATTTCTGATTGCCACAGGATGTGAGCTACACTATGCATGTCCGTGACACCAAGTACAGAAAAGAGTTTAGAAAAGTCATCTTATCAAAGTTCAGTTCCATGAGAAAAAAACATGAAAAAGTGCAAAATATGTACAGTTCCTGGCAGTTCTCACACAGGGTTTTTCTAACTACTGACCTTTGACGTCTACATATGTGTAATGAAAGTACAGTGGATTTCACTTCATTGTTAATATACAAGGTTTTGCTTCAAAGTGCTTGCTTTATTTAAAAAAAGAGAAGATCAAGAGGGTTGCAGGAGTTTTTTTTGAACAAGTCCACCTCATGGGTTCCGATCTCCTTCATTTTTCTTCAGTGCAACACGGTGCAGCAGCCTCATTGAAAAGGTTTCAAAGATGTTCCCGAAACCTCACCTACAGCGGCACTCGGGGGGTCCCATTAGGGGTGGCCCCTTTCTTTTTCTGTAGCCGATTCTGAACCTTTCGAGATTTCACCACTTTCATCCTCACCTCAAAAACTTCATGGATGGCCTTCCGGAAACAGTGAAAATTATAGTCAATAAGCCCTGAGGAAGAGAACAAAAATATTTATAAATGCCCCATGTCTTTTCATGTTTGCAATGTCCAGGAAAAACCAGTAGGGGGTGGTAGAGGTCCAGTTGTGACCTAAAGGGCCCGCTTCCCTAGATCTGCCCCTGGGCTATAGGAACGGAGCCTGTGAAGGTAGTGGTTCCTGAGGAAATGTTGCAGAGCAGAAACCATATTTTCAAACAGCGCTGTGACTCAGAAGATTTGAAGGACCACTGAAATGCACTTTTTTTCTTTTTACCTTTCAGAACTAAAGGTTACAATTAACAAAATTTTAATGAAAAAGTTTCCCCCCAAAAGTCATGATTCACTTAACTCTGAATGGAAGCATATCCTGACTTGGGGTGTAGCTGACATATGTTAATCAATCATACTTATTCTGTACCTATTCTACTTAAGTCATCCTCATAAACCCTAGCAAAAAAGCAAAGTCCCTGATTCTAGAAAGGTAATGGTCAACTCCAAGCTCAGGAATTGAACAACCAATGGCACACTCAGCTTTTCAATATTAAGTAGATTTTAAATGGTGAAATAATGGAGGAAATCTTCTGTGTTTTCAGAAATAAATTTTGATTAGAGTAACACTTTAAAATTTTAAGGAGCTGGGCATGGTGGCACATGCTTACAATCCCAGCATGTGGGAGGCTGAGGCAGGAGGATCACTGAGAGTTTGAGACCAGTCTGGGCTACAAAGTGAGCTCAACGCCAGCCTGAACTGCAGAGCAAGACCTTCTCTCAAAAAAGACAAAATAAATAAATAGATAGATAAAATCTTAAGGAATGGGGCTGGGGGTTTAGTTCAGCGGCACAGGGCCTGCCTGGCAAGCGCAAGGTTGTGAGTTTGATTCCTGGTACAGGAAAAAAACCAAACCAAAACAAAACAAAACAAAACAAAAAATCTTAAGGAATGTTTTCATCGTTAGTATTAATTTGCAAGTGCTGAGAGTAATACCCTGCTCACACCAATTAGGATAAGGATGTTGGTTCTTGCTGCATCTTTACCTAGCCTAATAATTATTTGCATCTATGAGGTGTTGTTTTCAGAGGCTTGACCAAAGAACTAGGATTCCAGCCCAGGAAGAAATGCTTTGAATTAGTTATGCAGCTAACTATTTAGTGTACTGGGGAAGAAACAGCCATCACAGCTTCTGGGAGCAAAAAAGCTCTGAGCAATGCCCTCTGCTGCTTCTGCAGACGTAGTAAAGCCCAATGCAGTAAAATGAGGAGCTGGTTCCCTCAGATAAGACCACTGAGGCAATCAGGGCAAAAGTAATAAAAAATAACGAGCAAAGGAGTGACTTCATTTAGTGGGGATTTTGGCTATGAGGCAGGCTCTCTGCTTATATGTGCAAGAAACTGCCTTAAGGATAAAACTGAGCTCAAGGAATCTGGCTCAAGAAAAAGGTACAATTAAATGTTCAACTACGGAAAACTTCGAGATATTAGGGCCTGGGGACTGAACAAGGGCCTTCACACTCAGCTACATCCATAGCCCTTTTGTTTTGTTGTTTTGTTTTGTTTTTGAGACAGGTTCTTGCTAAGTTGCCCACGCTGGGCTCAAACTTGCAATCCTCTTGCCTCAGCCTCCCAGAGAGCTAGAATTACAACCATGAGCCGCCACACACAGCTCAACAAATCGTAACTCATTCATCCTCACACATTTCAAAATGTGACAACTCTTGATGTATTCAGAGTTTTAAAAGTTAAAAAAAAAAGTTTACAACTGAGGTTTGTTTTGTTGTTGTTTTTCGCAGTACAGGGGTCTAAACCCAGGGCCTTTTCACTGAGCTATATCACCAGCACTTTTTAAAAAAAATTTTATTTTGAGAGAGGGTCTCGCAAAGTCACTAAATAGCCCACGCCTAGTCACAATTTTCTTGCCTCAGCCTCCCAAGTGTTAGGACTGCAGATGTATACAACCAGGCCTGACTCTACCACTGAGTGTTTTAATGGATGTAAGAAAGTGTTCACTTAGCTGGGTGTGGTGGCACACACCTGTAACCCCAGTGCCTGAGAGGCTGAGACAGGAGGCTCATGAGTTCTAACCCAGCCTGAACTACACAATGAGACCCTGTCTCAAAAAAATAATAGACGCTGGCTATATTGACCCTTTCGTTAAAGGCAGCTGAAAATACCAGAACAGAAACATTAACAGAATAAACACCACCTCTGCCGTCATCCACAGTTGATACAGCCCACACACTGGGATTCAGTGCATAAAAACGCTTGGCACTTAAAAAAACCTAACACGCCCCAGCCCCAGTCCCATGAATTCTACTCTCACTCTTTGGAGGAGGACCCACATGCCCATATATTTTATTTAGATTTTTTTTTTTGGTACCAGGAATCGAACTCACAACCTCACGCTTGCCAGGCAGGCACTGGGCCACTGAGCTATATCCCCAGCCCTACCCATATATTTTAATTGCTCCCTTCTCCAAGGTGCCTATCACATGATCTGATCTGATCCTCTGCCTCCTGCAGCCGTGGAAATCATCAATGAAAACTTAGGGGACCAACAGACTCAACAATACTTGAGATTAAAGCAACAATAAATTCAAATAGTCTATTCATCTCTATGCATTAAGTTCTCTTTAAAGATACTCTATGACAGCTAGTGTGATCAACTCATCAGGTTTACATGGGATTTTAGCAATTTAGCATTGAACAGCTCCAGTCTCAGACATCTGGAGAGAAGGCTGCCACTCTAAAAAGCACACACAAGTCAAACAAGATGAGAATAACCATTAAGTGTGCCCATCATCTTACCTTTCTTAGTTATACTACACTACTAAAGCTAATACCCAGGTTTTTGGGAAGTTTAATAAGTTCTAAAAAATCTGCCTGTCCTCAGAGATGATCCTCCCTAGAAGGTTTAGCAATAATTTGCCAAACACTCATGTTATAAATTCCTGCTTTAATTTAGTTCCCCAACCAAACATATGGATGTTAAAATCAGTGGGCAAAAACTGTAAGGAGAAATGGGATTTACATAGTTTAAAAGTACAGTGGTACCTCAGTTCACAAACAATTCATTCCACGATTCCAGAAAAGATGGCTGCGTTCATGTTCATGCGGGAAAGATAATGGCTGTGGTCATGTTTGTCACCCCATGCAGAGTTCACAAACAAAAACAAAATTTTGCCAGGTGCTTCTGTTTGCAAACTAAATTGTTTACAAACAAACACCTTTGTAAACTGAGGCAGCACTACATTCATTCACTTCGGGAACTTTACAGTGAAAACCTGACAGACCCTCAACCAGCAAGGCTCATTAGTAACATCCTTAGTGATGAGGCACGTCGGTGCTGTGAGCTAACCCCGGTGAGCCCAGAGGACACAGCACGGCTTCTGTGTGGCACTCCCGCCAAAGCGCACAACCTCATCCCAGCTGTGTGAAGTTACCAGACAGTCTACAAAGTGACTGATCTTCCCGAGTGTCAAGGACACAAGACAAACACTCACAGGCTGGAAAAAACTAGGAGAGATAACTAAACCAAGTTGGGGATCCTAGAACAGAAAAAAGACCTTTGGAAAACCTGCTGACATTTGAAGAAGGCCTGTGGTTTGGTTAATAGTATTATACCGCTGTTCATTCCCCGGCTTTGGTAACTGTAGCATGTAAGATGTTAGGATTCGGGGAAGCTGGAGGACAAGTATATGAAGATTATGTACTATTTCTGCAACTTTTCTGTTACGTCTAAAATCAGTTCAAAATAAACAGGGTCGCCAAGCTGACTCTAACGTTTCCTAAATTTTAGAACCTACTGTCAGCCTATATGCTTTTGGAGCTAAAGTTGCATTACTTTTTTTTCCCCTGAGCTTCCAAAGTCAATATGAAATATCAATCCCTAATAAATTTGGGAAATACCTTCAACCAAGGAAATAGGGGTATAATGATTAAATACAAGCACCAACACACACACACACACACACACACACTCATACAACTAGCTCGCTACAAAGAGAAATCTAGCTTTATTTAGCCCTGACTGCCATAAATTGGTGGTGTGAGCTTAGGAGAAGGTCACTTATATTTTCTGAGCCTGAGTAAAATCATCTGTGAAACAAGAGATAGCCCTGTTTATCTTCAAATTCCAGGAGTCTAACATATAATTTGTTCTTGCTTTCAGCAAAATGAAAATAATAAGAGACAACACTAACATAACTTTTGAGGACAAAAGACACAAAAGGCAACATAATCAGTAATCATAAACACAGGACAAATATATAGCTTCCTGGAGAAGCAAGCAAATGCAAATTTATTTATTTATTTATTTTTTGGTACCAGGAATCTAATGGAAATGCAAATTTAAATGATATTCCAGCATTCAATTATCAACTTTTTAAAATACTAAAATCCAATACTGATAAGAATACACCAACCTGAACACACTCATATTCCCTTAGTAACATAAACCCATAAAATCCTTCCAAAAGACATTTTGGTAATATGCATGCCCACCCTTTTAGTCCAAGTAATTCTACTTGAAATTTTTCCTGAGGAAAAAACCAGGGATGCACATAAATATTTAGTGCAAAGAAGGTCATCAAAGTATTATTTGTAACATTTTGTCTTTTTTTTTTTTTTGAGATAGGGTCTTGCTATGCAGTTCAGGCTGGCCTTGAGCTCACTTTGTAGCCCAGGCTGTTCTCAAACTTGCCACAATCCTCCTGCCTCAGCCTCCCTAGTGCTGGGATTACAGGCATGCACCACACACCCAGCAATTTGTAACATTAAAATCTAGAAAAAATTAAAAATTTCTAAAATTTCTAAGACTCTAAAACAACCATTAAAACAATGTGGTTGAAAAAAACACTTAGTGAACTGGAAAGATGTCCATAATAATTTAAGTGAAAGTTATGTAGAAGTATTTATCATATTATCTCAGAGTTTTCTTTAAAGTGCACACACACACAGGAAAAAATAAATATAGGAACTGTTAAGAGAAACATAGAAAGACAGGAAATGTTAGGAGTGGTTATCAAAAGTTGGACATGGTGGCGCATGCCTGTAATCCCAACACTCTGGAAGGCTGAGACAGGAGGACTGCAAGTGTGATCCCAGGCTGGCCAACTTAGCAATTTGCTGAGATCCTATCTCTAAAAGGGGGTGAGGGAGTCTAGAGGTGTAGCTCAGTGCAGATGCCCTGTGTTCAATCTCCAGTACCACTGAAGGAAAGACAGAGAGAGAGAAAAACAGAGAGACAGAGACAGAGAGTTTTCTGAGTGGGAAGCTTATCAACTTTTTTTTGCTTATTTGCTGTGTCTAAATTTTCTAAGTGAATTTATTGCTTTTGTGATAAACTACAAACAAAATCTAAATCCTGCTTTCATGGCTAATGAATTAGGAAAACTTCATAATGTAAGTGAAAAAAATCAGATATAAAACTACCTAAATAATACAGTCCCAGTTTTGTTGGAAGGAATGGGGGAAGGGGATGAAGGAAGGCAAAACAGGGGCGGGGGGAGAGACAGGAAAGAGGAAGCTGAAGAAAATCTCAGAAATTTAATACGGGGTTTAGCTTTAACATGAAATAAGTGGTTTGGTTTTGTTCTTCACACTTCCTAAATTTTCAAAGCAATGTTATTCTTGGCACTTCGTTGGAAATTTTTGTACTCAACAAATCAATAAAACAGAACTTACTACCAAAAATCCCTGTATGCATCAGTAAGCTAGTATTTCTCAGTTTAAATAGGGAGAAAGATTAGTTTTGTTTTAAAATACAATCGAATTTGGTCCTAAAAAGATATTTAGAATAGTCATGCCTTTTCTTTTCTGATCCTTGTGTGTTGAAGATTTAAGAGCTCATGAAGGCTAAATAGAAGCCAAATACCATCTAACTTTAATGCTGCATGAGTTCCGTCCCCTCCTTTACTTGGGGAGAACAATGGGTCACTCAGTCACCTATGGCCTTCTTGCAGGGTGGAGAAAGAAAGAGGCCACCACCTTCAATGCAGCTGTGGAGTCCTTTCTCTGGTCGGAAATAGCCTGGCAAGGACGTCCCAGCATGCAGACGCTAAGGCCCTGGGAGGGACATCTGGTTCTATTTCCACCTCTTGCAATCCCAGCTGCACCACTAGGGGGCAACAGGTTCGCTGGCCCGAGGCCCCACCTCTGGCCCACCTCAGGTCTGCCAGGGAAGGGAGGCTGGGACCATCCCCGTGTGCTTCCAGGGCCGGCAGCCCGCGCCCACGTTCAACAGCAGCAAAGGCAGTATGAATTGGAAGGCTTCTTTTAAACCACAACAAAACATTACCTTTTCTTTCAAAGCTTTCCTCTCTCACAAAGCAAACGAGAGCCAGGAACTTTGTCACCTCTTTTAAGTAAAGAACTGTTGTATTATTCAGCTTTATAATGGCTGTTGATTCCTTGTCATAGGGGGTTCCTGCACCATCTTCTTTGAGACTAAATGGGGACAGAAAACAAAATGTATTTGACTGTTGGGAAAGAACTACAGACTGTAACACAGGGGTAGAGACCAGCTTTTACCCATGGAAAAGCCAGGACAAGACAATTGCATTTGCAGTGCTTTTCAACAAAAGACCTCAGTGACACACAGCCACCAACCAACAGTACAGTTATGACAGTCACTGTCCTCCTGCCGCCATGAGTGGCAGCTGGGTGCCTGAGGAACACAGGTGAGGGATGCAGGTGAACTCTTTTCCCCTCCACCGCCCAGGGCTTTTTGTTTTCTCATGGTAGAATAATCAGGCTGTCAAACGTATGGTCTGGGCCAGGTGTGGTGGTACAAGCCTGTAGTCCCAGATGCTTGGGAGGCCAAGGCAGCAGGATCCCAAGTTTGAGGCCGGCTTGGACAATCTAGTGAGACCCCATCTCAAAATTTAAAAATTTTTTAAGGGGCTGGGGATTTAGCTCAGTGGCAAAAGAGCCTGCCTGGAAAGCGCAAGGTCGTGAGTTCGGTACCGGAGAAAAACCAAAAAAAATTAAAAAATAAAAATAAAAAAAATAAAAATTTTTTAAAAGATGTGAGGATGTAGCTCAGTAGTAGGGTGCTTTTTTAGTGTGTACGAAGAAGGACTAGGTTAGATCCAATACAAAAGGAGAGATGGGGGGGGAAAAAAAGCAAGTGTAGTCTGACTGATGAAAGACCAAGAAAAGCTATAAACAATGAGAGGCTTGAAGGGACATAACACCCAAATGGTGGGCTGGACCGTGAACCTGAGGGAAAAACTGATATAAAAGATTTGGGAACTTTGGTAACATTTGAATATGGTCTATATATTAGATAATAGAGTACTGTAGCCATGCTACGTTTGTTTAATTTAATAATTAAACCATGGGCCTGCCAGAGAATGTCTATTTTCTTAACAGATCTGTGCTCAAGTGGCCAGGATCAATGAATCAGGAGTCCTGCAACTTACTCTCAAATGGCTCAGTAAAAACACACAAATAATAAGTAGTAGGAAAGGAGAGATGTAGCCAATGCATCAAGTTGGTAAAAACTGGTAAATCCAAGTGCAGGGTCTACAAGACTTTCTCCTGCTAGTCTTGCTCATTTCTTGTAGATCTGAAATTTTTTTCAAAATAGTTAAATATGCCAGAGATATAGCTCAGCGGCACAGCGCCTGCCTGGCAAGTGCAAGGTTCTGAGTTCAATTCCCAGTACCAAAAAAAAAAAAAAAGTTAAAAATATTGGTCTATTTTCTTAAGAAAAGATGTGATCTTCACAGGGTTTGAATCCTGCCTCTCCTATGTAGTAGGAGAGCTTAAAGCCGGGTGCAGTGGGTGCACACCTATAATCCCAGCACTCTGGGAGGCTGAGGGAAAAGGATCACTAGTTCAAGCCCAATCTGGGCAATTTAGCAATACCTTGTTTAAAATAAAGAAGGGTTGGGGATGTAGCTCAGTGTGAACACCCTGGGTTCAATTCCCCGTGCCTCCATCCAAAAAAGTGAGTTTAGACAAACTGAGTACTTCCTATATACTGACAGAAATCACTGCAAAGTTTCCTAATTAAATTTCCTAATTATTCCCTCATGAAGAAATAATACATACAGTGCCCTGAATATAGAGTTGGGAACATATAAAATGTACAGTGAATGTTAACTGCTATTATTATGGTTATGGCTTTAATGATAAAAAAAAAAATG
>NW_004955411.1:16125542-16154690 GCF_000276665.1 Chinchilla lanigera
GTCTCTTCCCTCCCCATGTTTGTTTTAGCTGGTAAAAGTAACTCTGATTAACATCATTTACACGAACAACTTACCACTTACATCTAATTACCATATGGCACAATAATGATCATGCATATCATTAAGTATGTGCCAGATTAATTGTGTTGTTCATTGTACTTGATTACCACAGTAATCTAGACTGTAATCAGGGTTCATTCAGCTTCTGTGACTATTTCAAGGTCATCCACTTATGGCTTAACAATAATAGAACACTGCAGAGTGGTAATCTTGGGAAATAAGGTCGGTTTTGAAAGCCAGATGGCAGTGTCTAAGAATCCTAGTAACAATAATGGTAATAAATTATGGCAGCCACATTTATCCCTGGTCTCCCAAGTCAAGGCACATTACAAGCCTAATGGTGTTTCACCTTCACCACAATTCTGAGAGCTCAGTATCGCTATCCCGACTTCATAATGAAAGGAACTGACAGAGTTGCAGAGCAGGGATAACAGAGTTTGTGCAAAGGGTTTTCAGACCATGGAAGAGAGAAGTGCTGAGAATGACAGAGGAGGCTGTTGCGGGGTGCAGGTCACAGGGAGTGAGTAAAAATGGAAGATGAACTAGGGCTTCACACCTCACCCGTGACTGGATGAAAATGCAAGGTCCAATATAATCAGACAGCAACGCCTTGGTGTCAAACGATAAACACCTCGTTCATACTCACGCAACACAACACTTGTGCAGCAAATTCATGATATGCAGGATTGTTCTATCACTACAACAATTTTTCCTACTCTTCATTTATTTGCTACTATTTTTAGTGTGTAGAAAGTTGTGTTTTCTAAAAATGTGAGACCATAATAAGAAGAAATAGGCAATGTTTGCTTAGTTTTATAATTCTCTGCTACCTGTAAACAACCAAAGGCATGTTTTTTTAAAAAAACAGCAGTTTTTTATGACAAAGAGGGTAGCAGAAATATTAATTTGAGAGGTTTATTTAGAGTTTTAGTCTCCTAGAAGAGTATATACCATTATAATAGGTTGACAGTTTTTCGAAGGATCAGGAATCAGTTAGACTGAGTTCAAATTCCAGTTCTGTTTACAGTACTATGAACAGTGGTTAGAGACTTAACCACTCTGAACCTTACTTAGTCTCCTTATCTGTAAAATGAGTATAGCAATTCATGCCTCATGGAATATGAAGAATTAAATTATAAGATGCATGCAATAAGATTGTTAGCATAGCCAGACTTCTGCTCAATAATCATTTATCATTATTATAGGCTAAATGGTATATTTATAGATCTCAGTCATCTAAAACAGAAGTATTGGACTGGGGATGGCTCAATGATACATTTGCCTAACAGGCACAAAGCCTTGGGTTTGATACCCAGCACCACAAGAAAACAAAAAGTACTAAAGTTAAATAAGAAAATGCACAATGCCTTGAAGGTTATGAAAGAGAAGGCTGGCTTGGTGTGGGCTTTAAGAATGCTTTACTTACCCATAAATACAAGAGATGTCAATAACCACATCTATCATATCACAGCAGAGCTCATAGGTTTGCATATCCACTGGAGTGCTATCAGTTGCAATATAAATTTTACTGACCACATCAAATAGAAATGCCTTTTCAATTCCAGAATTCTGAAAAAAAAGATGCTATCTTAAAGCAACAACTAATTTCAGACCATGTTGTGTTTGCATAAAATTATATACTACAGTATCCTCAACGTAAAATGTGAATGAGAAAAATTAAGTTATTACAACCTCCAGTTGTAGCATTTTTATTATCATTTCAACTTCGTTCTCATAAACTTCTTTATAGTAGACTTAAATGAAAGCTAGAATTATCACCAATTACTTATTTTAAATAAACAACCCAGATAATATTTCCTAACTCTCAGGCTGTTTTTTTTTTTTTTAGAACTCACTCAGTGCATCATTCTTTCAGTGTTAAACAAATACATAATTATTCAAGTATATGCTTCACCACCAAAACCAAATTGTATGTTCTCTACCCTGATAGAGGTCTATTAATATTGATAATTGCTTACAACTTGAATGAACACTTCAACTATACTAATGAAACACATATTTTGGGAATTATATTTTAAAGGCTCTACAACATTATGTAGGAGTAATCATCAAAAGTAATCCTCATGTGACCTTGAAATGCTGTAAAAGCAAGCAGAAATAAGATCTTTTTCACTCTGACAATGTTATTCTCAAATTTTGTAAATGTTCTAATAGGAGCAAATTATTTACTTACTGAGATAAAGATGTTTAGCAAATTCTCTAGAGTGGGGAGTTGTGGAATCAGTTTCTGAACCACCTTGCTAAAAGCTTCAAATATTGAGTGATCATATATGCTTGTCAGATAAAAGCTGGAAGAGAAAACGATACTTCATTATGTTTTCCCTTTGACTGACCAATAGTTTGCTTACGCTGTGTCCTAACCCCAGGAATCTCCCTTCTGTAGCTACAGTTCTTTTTTTTTCTTTTTTTTTTTTTTTTTTTTCCCCAGTACTGGGAATTGAACTCACGACCTTGCACTTGCCAGGCAGGCGCTGTGCCGCTGAGCTAAATCCCCAGCCCCTATAGCTACAGTTCTAACATAGATACTAGCTCCCTGCAGAATTCACAAGCTTGGCAAAAAAATGAACAGATATTAAGCCACCCTCCTTCATCCCTTAAGATACCAGAACTGTGCCTATTCTTGTCTACTGACTGGCAAGCTTAAAAATATGGCCATATCTGCCCATGCCAGCCTTATGGCCCTTGACAGAATCTACACCTGACCATCTTTCTGTAAGCCATTAGCTGTCTGCTTAAATTATCACTACCGATGCAACTGTTTTCATTTGCCAATTTGCAAAATGAATGATGCCTGTACTACCCCACAAAGAGTTGTTTTCCTCTGTGTGCATCTCTAGTTCAACTATTTTCAGACTATTCCTTCATTAACAACGATAGATCCCATCATATTCACCAGGAACTGTAAAGTTTAACATTGATTAACTTCCTGGATTAGATGTTTTGGTTTTGTTATTTTTTTTTTATTTTAAAAATAAAAGGAAGAAGGGGTTGGGGATTTAGCTCAGCGGCAAAAGTGCCTGCCTGGCAAGCGCAAGGTCGTGAGTTCGGTTCCCGGTACCGGAGAAAAACCAAAAAAAAAATAAAAATAAAAATAAAAGGAAGAAAACATTAACAGACAGACAAACTTTTACAAAATAGCAAAAGAAGAGTACAAACAATACAGAGTTACAAACAAAGTGGTAGGAAATTAACAATGCTTGTTGTATTACATATTGATATCTTCAAAGTGGTTTCTCTGTCATGTTTTTTACATGAAGGAAGACTCTTAGCTTTGACCACTTGTTAAAAACAATCTTTCACCAAAGATTAGAATCAGTGTGTTTAAAATTGGTTTTTCCTATCGGGCATGGTGGTGCACGTGTGTAATCCCACCACTCGGGAGACTGAGGCTAGAGCACTGTGGTGAGTTCAAGACCAGAGTGGGCTACATAGAGAGTTCAAAGCCAAGCTGAACTATAAGACCTTATCTCAAAAAAGCCACCACTGGTTTTTCCTGAATCCTATCCCAGTATCTACAGCACAAGCAGGTAAACAAGGCAAATTAGTACCCATGCCAAGCCAACCACAGTGACTCTAGGGCCCAAACTGCTTTTTTCCATCCTTTACTAGGATCCCTAAGAGATTTCTGTTCTTACCTGAGGTGAATTTTTTCTAATCCAGCATCTGCAAGGTCATCATTTGCCCTCTGGTGAATGTCTCTTTGGGTTTCAATTTTGTGGTCATCTGACAGACCATCTACTTTATGAATAAACACCTCGAAGTTGATGTCAGTGTTCACCTTGTAGGCCCTGGTCACTGTGAGATGGAGCCTGGCCAGGGCTTCCATGTAGTCGTCCTGGGAACAAAGGCAACGCCTGTGAGAGGAGACCGCTTTGCTTCCAGAGTCTTCCACACACACTTTACTGGGAATCACATGGCTACAACCCCCATCACCGCCAACTATCAAAGTATTGCACAAAATCTCCCCCCAAAACCTGGCTTTATAGAAGTCAAGTTTGCAAACCAGTTTTGTTAACACAGAGAAGGAAAAGCTAACAAAATGCAGTCATAATTTAGGCCAATGACAGCCGTACAGAGCAGAGTTGCTATTTCAGGAAGAGAAACTGACTCCATGCTACTTAGGACAGTTCCTCCCAGCTTTCTGAGTCTCCTGGTGTACTGTGTGACTGATCAGAAATGGAGACATGAGAAGGGTCACTAGGAGGATGGGGAAACAGCCAGAGGAACAATTTTAAGCACACCAGTTCAGAGAAGTCAGCAAGTCATGGTCCACAGGGGCCCTGCCTGGATTTTGTAAGGAAGTTATACTGGAACTCAGCCATGCCCGTTGTGTGCACATTGTCTGCAGCTGCTTTCCCACCACGATGGCACAGCTGAGCAGTCTTCTTCCGTGGGAACTCCTCGGAGACAGCACCGTCTGCAAAGCCGCAGGTATTTCACCCTCTAGCTCACTACAGAAAGTTTGCTGACGCGTAGTGGGGGAGAGCAATTACCCAGAACAATACAAGAGGAAGCCTTCCTACACATACACAGTATTACAAACACCTACGTATCCATCAACACTGGAGTTAGGTGTGTTTCCCCCCCCCCAGCCTGTCCCTCTACTCTCACCCTCCGGAGGGGACCTCTACCGGAGTTTTGTGCTTATCCGCCCTCGTTTTTCTGCACCCCACATACACATCTCCGAACAATATAGCATTTTTTTACACTGTTTACAATGTCACATAAATATCAAGTTTGTACGTATGCTTTTTTGCTCAACATTATGTCATGGAGATTTACCGATGTTAAAGTGCGTCACTCTAATAATTCCTTTTAATGCTTCTGGAATTTCATTTTCTGGATGGTCTATAATGTACGACATATTTGCTTGTGAAGAGACATTCCAATGTTTCCAAGCCATATTAGAAGTGCTAATGTGTATCTCAGGTACATACAGTTTACCCCAAGGGCCTACTTGTCAGTCCTAATTAGGAGCACCTTAAACATGACTGGACAGGGTTGGACAGCGCCTAATGCCCCAGACCCTCACCAACACCAGGTGTTGCCAGAGCTCTGAGTTACTGCTAGTTTAAAGAGTGTGGATAGGTCTTGCTTTTACAGCAAAAATGGGAAAGGTATCTGGAAAAGTAAGAAATTTAAAGGACTTAACTACCACTACCTTCAGTATCCCCCACCCCAGCTGATTATGACTCCAACTCTGGAAAATAAAGGAAGCCGATATAACAGGGGATGTTTTTTGGCATTCTGTTCTCCAAACTAAATGAATAAAAATGTAGGCCTAAGCCAGGCACAGTGGCAGGTGACTTTAATCCAAGCATTCTGGGAGACTGAGACCAGAGGATTGCAAATTTGAGTCCAGTCTAGGCAACTGACCAAGACCCTGTCTCAAAATAAAAAAGCTCTTGATATGTAGCTTACTGTGAAGGCTCTGGGTTTAATCCCCAGGGCGTGCAAATATGTGCACGCACACACACACACACACACACACACACACAGCACCTAAAAATGACATTAGAAAGAAGAAAATAGTACAATGGGAATGTAACTCAGTGGGAGACCACTTGCCCAGCACGCACGAGGCCCTGGTTCCAACTCCAGCACTGCACAAAGACACAAAAAATCCTTGGTTCGGTAGAACAGAGGGATTCTTTCCATGGTGACTGTTACTGCCTTCAATGACAAACAGAAATAAAGGAGAAATATAGTCCCTAGTCTCTACTCTGAAATTAGATCTAGGAACCATAAGCAATCACCGTGAACACAGGTCACGTGGAGCCTCTCTGGGGTCCAAAGGCACCTATGCAATGGCGTCCGGAAACAGGATTCATTCTGTGGTCTCTGCAGAACGGCAAGCGTGTCACACATTTAACTCCCAGGAAATCACTCGTGCTTTCATTCTTTGTTATTTCTCAACATTCTGTGAGGACACATTTTCTCCTTGGGGACGTATTTATCTGGCCGTCCTGTGACTGTGAAGAATTCGCAGGCAACATATACAAACACGAGGTATCAGAGCAAAAAGCACTGCTTAAAAATAAAGGAAAGGACACTCGCACCGCTGAGGCACTTTCCTGAACCCTGGTTCTCCTTTTAGTGCTTGTCATCACAAAATGTAGATTCCTGCAAACCTGACTTTTACAGTCTGCTTCCAACAAAAAAGTATAAGCTACCTCTCAAACTGCTTTTTACGTTATTACTTATTTTTAGTAAGTGACCGTGCTCACAGTGTTTTTCCTGCTGTTTGTTTTGCAGCACTGGGGACTGAACCCAGGGCCCCTGCATTTCAGGCAAGTGTTCGGTGCTGCTGAGCTACATTCCCAGACCTTCTACTCATTTCTAAAATTTCTCAATTCTCATACCTTCCTCTCACAGTTTAAAAAAAAAAAAAAGAAACAAAACTAAAACAGGAAACACATTTACCAACCTAGGTGGAAGGTCTCCTTTTTCATGTTCAGGTAAAATTAAAACCAAATTACAGTTGCAGTCTAAAAACAGGCAAGTGTACCTATTTTAGCCAAATTACAGCCATCTGATACACATTTAAAGTAGATTTACGTTGTAAATTTGAATTTCATAAATATAAACTGCTACGCAAGCACAATGGTATTTTCGTACTTACTAAGCCATTATCTTGAAATGACAAGTCATCTGGTTGGAATCCACTCACTCAGGGGCAGAACTACTATACTTGCTACCTAAATAACACCCAAAACAGCACTGAGTGACTCAGAGAGAACACAGAGCTTAGAAGAGACAACATCTGCAGAGCATCCCCTCCCGGGAGTGTGTGCACTCCCTTTCCACTCCGCAAAGGCACCAAGCTCCCCAGATTTATGGTGCTGGCACAGGGAGACAGGAAGGCAGGGGATACTGCCCAGGCCACAGATGGGCCGGAAACAGGTCGGGCCGGAAACAGGTCGGTACAAGTGGAACAGCCAGGAAAGCAGCTGCTGACAGCAGGCCCTGGACAGATGCAGTCTACTGCATGACCAATACGTGCATGGCTGAGTGGGCCCAAAGAAGCGAGAAGTGCTGTTCATGGATCAGCCATTGGTTTTAATGTGTCCCCGCGCTGCACTCCGCAAGAAGGAACCCCTTCTAACCTACACCATGCTCCATGCACCATGCAGCTACACGGTGCAGCCTCTTGAAACTGAAAGGCTTCGTTGAAAGTTTGATTAGTATGTCACATAAATAGGCACCTAGTTCCAAATCCTCTGAGGCAAAGCAGTCTTCTCAGACAGTGACCATCCAAGTATGGGCTCAGGATCATGATTACTAACAGTCTCAATAACCCTCCTCTCTACACCCTAGAAGGGCCTGGTGTTCAGACAGGGTCATGCATGCCGGCAGCTGGCTGACCCAATTGCAGGTGCATGGTTTCAGGGAACTATCAAGACTTGAACTTCAGAGCAGATTTAGCACACATCTGAAGGACTGGTTGTCTTTTATTCCCCTACAGAGCTACAGAGCAGACCCTGGAGGAGCCCACAGTCTGGGATGAGTCACCAGCTGCTTTCTAGGAATGTCTGCAGAGTACCAGTGCCCCAATCCTGCTACAGGTACCCTCCCTAAAACTGATCTGCCTGAGATGCTCCTGTGACCCTTTTCCACCCTCCTCAACTACAGGAGAAAGGCTCCAGGTTATAAAAAAAAAACAGGTGTCAAAGAGTCAGTGCAAAGCTAAGGTGAATCTGATAAAGAGAATGACTAATGGCTGGTGAATATGACTCTTCACTAGCCAAGGGATTCCCATTACTGTTTCCAACAAAGCTGAAGGAGGACTTACATGGGATGTCTACAGACAAACTGCTAAAATAATTTTTCATATAGAAACCTGGGTAATGCAGGGGATGGAACTGGAAGGGTTTTAAATCATTGGACAAACACTATAACAAATGCTGCTTATTTATGTGAGCAGTTTCTCAGTGCTTACATCTATACAAGCAGAACACAAAAAGAACTGCTCCAAATCCTGTCTTAGGCAAGCACAGATACATAAAGCAGACAAACATCAACTGTACATCTTATGTTTTTTTCTTTGTAGTATTGGAGAATTAAACCCAGTGCCCTGCTCATGCTATACACTAACAGCTACATCCTTCTCCCTTTTATTTAACACAAGTCTCCTTCAGTTGCCCAGGTTGGCCTGGGACTCATAGTCCTCCCTGCTCAACTTCCCACGTAGCTGAAAGAGGTGTTTGCCACCACACTCTGCTATTTATCTTTTTAAGAGATAGTTCTCTCCAATTTTACTTTTTAGAAGTCACCTA
This sequence comes from Chinchilla lanigera, assembly GCF_000276665.1. Classification (NCBI taxonomy): domain Eukaryota; kingdom Metazoa; phylum Chordata; class Mammalia; order Rodentia; family Chinchillidae; genus Chinchilla; species Chinchilla lanigera. Next base: position 16,133,900 of record NW_004955411.1, read on the forward strand.
TGAAACAGTTATGTTATCTTAGTCAGTTGTATATAATTATTACTTGATGCAAAAGAAAAATTTCCATTTAGTCTTTTACCTGCTTAGGCAATAGTAAACATTTTTAAATGTAAACTTATGTATATTACTTTTTTTGCAGAGAACCTGTGTATCAGAGTGTTTGAGAAATTCATCTTTCTGAGCTACAGGGTTTTTTTGTTTGTTTGTTTTTTGTTTTTTTTCTGTTTTTTTTTTTTTTTGAGACAGGGTCTCACTATGTAGTTCAGTCTATTCTTGAACTCACGGAGATCCTTCTGCCTCAGCTTTGCCAGTGCTGGGATTATAGGTGCACACCACCATGCCTACCCTGGTACAGTTGTAAGCATGACCAAGAGGGACATTTTGGAGATGTCCATCAAGAGTATCAGAGGGGGATGACATGTATTTGCTGTCCTTGGCCTGGACAGTCCTCACTATCTGTGAGATTTCCCAGGTCTACGATCTATGGAAGTGTACAGAGCTCCATAATTGTCAGACAGCTCTTGGTCAGGGATGGATAGAGTGAGCCTTTTCTCCTTTGCTATGCCTGAGGGGCCTAAGAAACCCGTTTGGTAAAAAGGCCTGTGCTAGATTTAAAAACCCAGAAACCATCACAAACAAATAGGGTGAGGTGCCGCTTCTATTGGGGTTACAAGGCCATCAAACCCTCGAGACTTGTGAGCTATACCTGGGAGTCGATGACAAATATTAGTGCTCCTGTTCCCCTGAAGATCATCTCATAGTCAAACGTGGGGTCGAAAAAGTCGATCTGTCCTGGGAAATCCCAAATCTGAAAATTGACAAAGGAGCTGTTGGAAACGTCTTCTCGGCATATCTTGTTAGTACTCTCCAAGAACAGTGTTTCATTGGGAGACATTTTGTGAAAGACAACTTTCTGAATGGACGACTTGCCGCTTCTCCTCAGGCCCATGAGCAGGATTCTCGGCTTCACCTCAGAGCTGAAGGGATCACTGAAGTCCAGAACTGGAGAAACCACAAAACAAAAATGAGGGTAAGTCGTTTTCACAGCGGGTAATTAGAAGAGTTTCACTTCCACCTCGAATGTGATTTATGACTCACTGATGATGCTCCTCTTCCAGATACAGGGAATAGTAACTCCACCACCCCACCATGGAGGGGACAGCTCTGGGACGTGCAAAACACTGAGAAGTGCTGTGTTACTACCTTATGCCATCTAACAGGGGCAGAAACATGAGGAAATCCACATCCCAAGCAGGGACTCTGGAATATGAAGAGCAGAGATTTCCTGGAGCAGCCTGCCCGTGGAAAAATGCAGAATGCAGAATGTTGAGCATTCTGGAGCAATGTCCTTCTCTACATCATCGTCAGTCTCTATTTGCTACAGAAACACTGGTGTATTTGAATTACAACTCTCTCAGTTCGCCTCTCCTGGTCAGTGCTTTCACAAGTCACAAAGGCCTGCAAAGTGGGGTTGGTCTAGATGATTCAGATTTAGACTATGTCAGAAAGTAGATGCAAACTGTGTGAGGAGCAAACCTCTTCCAGGCCCATCCTGGCTGTAGGCCTGCACCACCCAGAAAGGTAGCTACTAACCATATATAGTTATTTAAATTATCTTAAATAGGCCAAAACTAGAAATTCAGGGGTAGACATAGTGGTACATGCCTGTAATCCACCTGCTCAAGAGGCTGAGACAGGAGGATCTTACATGGAAGACCAGCCTATGCAATGTGGAGACCCTGTACCAAAAATTTAAAGGGGACTGGGAATATAGCTCAGTTGTAGAGCATGCTTGCCTGGCATGCATAAGACCCTGGGCTCAGTCCCAGTACAGCAAAAAATAAGTAAATAAATGGGTAAATAAATGAAATTCAGATTCTTCTTATATGAAGTTCCTAGAGTAACCATATTCATAGACACAGAAAATAGAATGGCAGTTTCCAGGGCCTGGAAGGAGAGAGGAGTGAGGAGTTGGTGTTTATTGGATAAACAGTTTCCATTGGTGGAATATGAAAAAGTTCTACAGGTGGACGAAGGTGATGAATGTACCCCAATGTGAATACATTTAATGCCACCAATTTGTGTGCTCCACAGTGGTTGAAATGAAAGCTGGTCATAGTGGTACACGCCTGTAATCATCCCAGCACTCAGGAGGTGAAGGCAGGATGATATGGCGAGTTCAAGGTCAGCCTGGGCTCCACAGCGAGACCCTTTCTTCAAAAGAAAAAGGTTACAGTGAGAAATGTTCCATTGTGTATATTTCACCACAATGAAAATGATTCAGTTCCTTGGTTTCATAACTCCTGCGAGTGAGTGCTCAATCGCCGCACTGGCAAGTGGCTAGCGTAACTGCACAACACAGATAACAAAACATTGTTATCGTCACAGGAAGTTCAAAAGGTCAGCGCTAGTCTATTCCCTGGTAACAAAACCTCAACCCTAAAATACTCTGCCAAGAGTGCTAGAAGTATGAGCATATTACTGGATAAGAGCAGAAATTGGTGCAAAAGTTCAGAACCCTGCAGGACTCATTCTTTTGTTTGGAACTTGTAGTGTTAGCTCCACAAGGCTCTTTCATCCTAGACAACCACATACTTAATTTCTAAGCAATCTTCCTGCTTGACCAAAAGCTGACACATTTCATGGAAACAAAGGGAGGGCGGCCTAGTGGTGTTAAGGAGGGCCTTGAAGTTAGTACAACTTGGAGCTTCAGCTATCAGACCTTGAAAAAGATACTTAGCTTTTCAGACTTGATTTCAAAATCCATAAAATGGAATTGGTACTGATAATAAACATCCCATAGGACTGTTATGATAAGTAAATGAAAGAAAGGACCTAAAATAATTATTAAAAATAGGGCTAATTCAAAAAAGGATGCTAGACCACCTAGTTATTCACATGCAAAAGAATAAAGATGACCCTTACCTCACACCATACACAAAGTTAACTCAAAATGCACCTAACACATGACATGAAGTGCTAAAACTATAAAACTCTTAGGAGGAAACGTAAGAGTAAATCTTGGTGTCCTTGGACTAGGCAATGGTTTCTTAGCTTTATGACAACAAAAGCACAAACACCCACAGGTGGAAATAACAGATGAACTGGACTTCATCAAAACTTAAAAAGAAATTTTAAATTCATCAAAATTTAGAAAGATAACCAACAAAGTGGGAGAATATATTTGCAAATTATATATACCATAAGGGTCTAATAACCTGAATATATAAAGAACTTGATAGAAAAAAAGTAGGGTCTAAGTAGACATCTCTCTCAAGAAGATACACAAATGGTCAAAGGCATATGAAAAGATGCTCCACATCAAAGCCATGATAAGATACCATTTTGCGGGGCTGGGGATTTAGCTCAGTGGCAAAAGCGCCTGCCTGGCAAGCGCAAGGTCGTGAGTTCGGTTCCCGGTACTGGAGAAAAAGCAAAAAAAAAAAAAAAAAAGATACCATTTTGCATTCCCTAGAATGTCTATAATCAAAAGATAATAACAAATGCTAGTAAGGATGTCGAGAAATTGGCACCTCATGCACTAGTAGTGGAAATGTAAAATGGTTTACTTTGATAGAGTTGGCATAGCCGGGTGTGGTGGCACACACCTGTAATCCTAGCACTTGGGAGGCTGAGGTAGGAGGATTGCTGTAAGCCTGAGGCCAGCCGGGGCTACAAAGTGAGCTCAAGGACAGCCGGAACTACATAGCAAAATCCTCTCTCAAAAAGACAAAACAAAGTTGGCAGTTCCTAAAAAGCGTAACTACAGAGCTACTATATGACCCAGTAATTCCATTCCTGGGATAGGGATGGGGGGTCCAGACAGAAATTTGTATATTGGTATTTATCTATGTTATCCCCCAAAATGTCGGGAAAAAACCAAAAACCCCATCAACTGATGAAAGGAGAAACAGAATGTGATCTATCTGCACAGCAGAAATTATTCAGCCATAAAACGGAATGAGATGCTAAAACATGCTACAACACGGATGAGCGTGGAAAACATTACACTATATGAAAGAAGCTGGACGCAAAACATTACATTTTTTTTTTTTTTTTGGTTGTTTTTTTTTTTTTTCCCGGTACCGGGATCAAACTCACAACTTTGGCTTGCCAGCCAGGCGCTGTGCCACTGAGCTAAATCCCCAGCCCAACATTACATATTGTATGATTTTATCTACATGAAATATCCAGAGTGGTCAAATCCACTGAGACAAAGAGTTAGTGGTAGCCAGGGGCTGGAGAGAAGGGAAAATAAGAAGTGACTGTTAATTGTGTATGTAGTTTCTTTGAAGTGAAGAAAATGTTCAGGACTTAAAGTGATGATGATTGCAATGAATTGTACATTTGGAGGGGTTGTTTTGTATTGTTTTTGTTTCTTTCTTTTTTTTTTTTTTTTTTTTGAGACTGCATCTTGCCATGTGTTCCAGACTGGCTGAGAATTTAGGCTGGCTTCAAATTCACAATCCTCCTGCATCAGCCTCCTAAGCGCTACAATTACAGATGAATGCCACCATGCCCACCTTGCCCTACACTACACTTCAAAGTAGCAAATATTATGTATGCCATTTGAAGTATAGTCAATTGTTTTTCAGTACTGAGGATTAAACCCAGAGCTTCATGCATGCTCAGCAAGCACTCTACCATTGAACTACACCCCTAGTTTGTTTTTCAGATAGGCCTCACTAAGTTGCCCGGGGTTGCCCAGGGCAACCTTGAATTTGCAATCCTCCTGCCTCAGCCTCTTGAATAGCTGAGGTCACAGATGTACATCACCATGCTCAGTTCATATCTCAATTTTTTTTTTTGGTCCCAGGAATCAAACTCACGACCTCGTGCTTGCCAGGCAGGCGCTGTGCCGCTGAGCTAAATCCCCAGCCCCCATATCTCAGTTTTTAAAAAAGGCTTCATAATGACCCAAAACACAGAAACATTTAAAAAGCCCCATTATTAAACTTTGAGAAAGATCAAGAAAAGAAATAAACATCCTTAATAAAGGACAATGGCAGGTATGGTAGCACATGTCTATGATCCCAGCTCAGGAGGATGAGGCAGGAGGATTCCAAGTTTGAGGCCAGCCTGGGTAACTTAGGAAGACCCTATTTAAAAAAATTAAAAAGAGCTGAAGATGTAACTCAGCATTACCTAGGTTCAAACCTAGTGAAGAAGAAAACGGAGAAGCAGGAGCGGAAGGAGGAGGAGAAGGAAGAGAAGGAGGAGAAGGAGAAGGAAGAGAAGGAGGAGAAGGAGAAGAAAGAGGAAGAGGAGAGGAGAAAGAGGCAGAAAGAGAAGGATATAAGCAAATATAGAGATACACATATATTAAATTATTTTTCTGAATTTATTTTGTTACTTCACTATGTCTTTCTCTGTCCCTGGCCTTGGCCTCACCATAATCAAATAAAGACTGGAAAAGTAATATTTTTCTAATGTAATTAGCCATGTTCCCCTGAAATTCTAGTTTTGTAAAGCATAATGTTAATATTTGATAATATCTTAGTAAATTTCACTGTATATATTTTGTAGTTTGAATTTGCAACAGTATAGGTAAACACAGATTTCAAATAAACAGTGATTAATAAAAAGTAGGCAGATACAAATGAACACAGACAAGACTTCACTACAAGCAACATCTCGCCCCTGCTAACACATACTGTTTTCCAGTTCAACTTAATACAATTCAACAGACTGCTTGATAAAGGCTGTAAGATGAACAAAAACCACCTAAGATATCACCAGCTTTCTTCTTCCTTGATTATATGCTCTTTACTCACAGTACTGCCATTACAAGCTTACCTTAGCAAAAGCAGGTTCATGAACTGAAACAGACAACAGAACTTCAAGTTCAAAAATATCAGACGGCTAACATGCTGTCTTCCCCCTCAAACTAAATCCCTAAGAATAAAGGAAAATGTATGCATAATAAATAGATAAACAGGGGCTGGGGATTTAGCTCAGCAGCACAGTGCCTGCCTGGAAAGCACAAGGTCATGAGTTCGATTCCCGGTACCAGAAAAAAACCAAAAATAAAAAAATAAATACATAAACAAATCAAAGAACTCCAGAGTTGAAAACTGAAAAAAAAAACTTAAGAAACACTAAGGTCAGACTGAAGACAGAACATGCAGCCCTTGGCTTGGAATGGCAGGGTTCTGCTGCAGAAGGCAGGACCCACAACAGAAAGGGACATAAAGACGATCATTATTTGAAGAATACAATGAGAAAAGCTAAGCAGATAAACTCTATACTACTGCCCACTCATCCAACCCACCCCCCAACATATATGCACATACATATACATATTAGGTCAGCTTCCAGGTGGGGGCAATGAATTTGGGAGTTTGGGCACAAGAAGAAGGCAATGCATCAGGGACTAGTGACACCCAGAAGGAACAAGGGGCACCCACACTACTGCCCTCAAAGCGCTATGACCTGCCCTCGCTTTTACTACAATCCATGGAGTACAGCACCATCAGAGGTGGAGGCACACCATCTTCCCTTCACGCACTTACTCAAGTGCCAGATACTTGGGGAATACCACCATTAGAAAATGCACACTCAACAAGTGGATGAGTGTACAGCTGTAGAAACAAAGCTCATAGTGGCATCAGAGCAGTCTCTCAAGTATAACTAAAATACTCTGAGAAAAGAGGCAATGTGACACTTGTGAAACAAGAACAGACACTTTCAGGGCAAGAGTAGACATCAGAATGGTCCACAGAGACTTTGGAAATAAAAATATAATTGTGGAAGTTGCGCTTAGTGGCACACACCTGCAATCCCAGCACTCTGGGAGGCTGAAGCAGAAGAATCACAAGTTCAAATGCAGCCTAGCATTTGAAGCTTAGATAACTCAAACCAAAAACTTTGAAAAGGATGTATTCAGGGCTGGGGATTTAGCTAAGTGGCACAGCGCCTGCCTGGCAAGCGTGAGGTTGTGAGTTCAATACCTGGTACCGGGGGAAAAAAAAGATCATGTTTCTCTATAGCAGGTATAGGAATACTAGTAATCTCAGTACCAACAGTGGTCATATGTATCATAAAAGGGTGTATTCAATCCCCTACCACAAAAAATAAAAAATGTTTAAGAATTAAAATAAACCCTCCTTAAATTGTGATGTCAACTCTACATTTTTTTTTCTCTCTAAATGATTATCTTAAATTTTCTGTTTTAGGGATACAATAAACATGCTGATTAACATACCCCAAAATGGTAAATCTTGACTGGACAAAAAGATATGTACAACACAGTTCCCATCTTAGAGAAACGTAAAAAGTCTAGTCTAAACAATTATATTGACAGACAGACAAATAAATAGATCACTGGAACAGAACAGGGAGCCCAGAAAATAAACCCATGCATACAAGGACAAGTGAGTTTTGACAAAGCTGGAAAGCTAATGCCAAGGAAAAAGATAATCATTTTCAGAAAATGGTGCTGGAACAATGAACATTCATATGCAAAAGAAAAAAAAAAGAATTCCAAACCACATCTTACACCATATTCAAAACTTCATTCAAAATTGATCATAGGCCGGGCGTGGTGGTGCACACCTGTAATCCCAGCACTTGGGAGGCTGAGGCAGGAGGATGGTTGTGAGTTCGAGACCAGCCTGGGCTACAAAGTGAGCAAGGCCAGCCTGAACTGCATAGTGAGACCCTGTCTCAAAAAAAAAACAAAAAAAGAAAAATATAGATCATAGGCACTGGATGGTACATACCTACAATCCCAGCCATTCAAGAGGCTGTGACAGGGAAATCACAAGTTCAATCCCAGTCTGGGCATCTTAAAATAAAAATAGATAGATAGATAGATAGATAGATAGATAGATAGATAGATGACAGGCAGATAGATAGATAGACAGACAGACAAACAGACTAGAAGAGACAGAGACTATAGCTCAGCTTTTCCTGGGATCCATCCACAGTAGAGGGGTAGGGGCGGAGAAGGGGAGGAGAGGAAAGGGGAGGGAGAGAGAGAGAGCAAAAAGGGGGAAAAGAAAGAAAACCACAGAGAAAATGCATGTGTTGATGAGTATCTTTCTTCCTAATTCATACTGCCAGATGTGAGTACAGGTTTTAATTATCTTCAGCCAGGTCTCTTAAGTCTCTGTGCAGCAAGATCATCCAGGGTGGTGCACTGGAGTCGCTGGATCTCCTCTGGGAGAGCGAGGTAGTGAAGGAGACTACTGTGAAAGGGGGTCAGCGTGTGCACGTTTACAAAAATAGAGCAGCTAAGAAATACAGACACAGTTGTAACAAAACAGACACCGCAGTGGGAGGGGCAGAAGCAGGGAGAAAGGGAAACATCTCAGCCTCTTGGCCTCCTGGAGCAGCTGGAATTACTTTCTTTTCCCTGCCTGCCATATTCATCAACTGTAAACAGCTTGGAAATGCTGGTCCAGATCAGCAGGGTATCATCGACTCTGCAGAGACCAGTTAGACCCGTGTGGATGCATTTTACCACGTGTGGCTGGGTGTATGGAAATACACTGGTGCCCAGGGACTACTCTGGACACCTGTACAAACTACCTGGCTGGTGAGGAAGTACAGGTCTATCCCACACCTGAGGAATCTGGAGGAAGGAAATTGTCAAGGTCACATAGCTGGTATGTGGCAGTGGACTCACCCCGAGTCTTAGCCTCCAATCAGCTCTCTTTGTCACACTGAATACTACACTATGGTTTAATTTGCATATGTCACACATTAACATTCACACCAGAACTTTCCCTGGAGACTTTACAAAATGGCTTTATCCTAGCTGTAGAATCTTCTAACCAAATATTCTAGATCCATGATTTTCATCATATTTATGATTCTCAAACCTTAAGTCAGAACACATTTGTCAACACAAAAATCAACAAGTGGACATTAAACAACAACAGCACTGAACAACAATAAAGAAATTTTTAAAAAGAAGCTAGAAAATACTGGAGTACATCATGCATAATAAGAGTAAATACTGTACTGCTTGTGAAACTCGGGTTTGTTTACACATATGTGGACACTGATTTACAACATAAATATGTTTCTGATTGTGGTCCATATTAAAAAGAAAATTGTAGGTCACTGTTGTAGATTAGGAAAAGTTCCTTTTACATCAGAGAGGAACTGCTGGCAGAGCCTGACCCTATAATCCTCTCTCCTTCCTGTTAAGTATCTCTGTTTAATAAACCCCGAGAGGGCTGGGGATTTAGCTCAGGGGCAAAAGCGCCTGCCTGGCAAGCGCAAGGTCGTGAGTTCGGTTCCCGGTACCGGAGAAAAACCAAAATAAATAAATAAATAAATAAACCCCGAGAGCCTGAGTAAGTTGGCCTGTAGAACAGAAAGACTTCTAATTTAAGAGTGTAAGGATCAAGTCCTCATCCAGGCACCCAGAGAATATAGCTTGTGTTCCCAAAAGGGTCCCACTCTGTAGTGGGAGGGGCAGGGGCAGGGAGCTCTCAACAGGAGGGAAACCCTCAACTTCTTGGCCTCCTGAGTAGGCTGAGCTCTCCACCAACCTGTCTCTTAGCTCACCCATTGGGCCAAGCTTAGTAAGAGCAATCTGAGAAAGGGGAACATGTGAAAGAGAATAAAGGATAGCTGCTGCTCTGGAAGGGGAAATCACAGGGCAAATTTTTAAAAAGCATGAAATCAGAAACCAGCTACAGGCAGTCTTGGGATGCAGAGAGGGCTCTAAAGGTGTCAAGGGGGTTGAGGGCAATTGCTAAAGTGGGGTGAACTTTGTAAGAGGAGACTCTGTTCTCACGTCATACAGGTTTCCTCATCACCTACCGAGCAGGGCTGTGCCAGGGCTGCAGATACAGAGAAAAAAGCCCATCCGTTAGCAACAGGAGAACAGAGACAAGAGAAAGAGACAGGGGCTGGGGATTTAGCTCAGCGGCAAAGCGCCTGCCTGGCAAGCGCAAGGTCGTGAGTTCGGTTCCCGGTACCGGAGAAAACCCCCCCCCCCAAAAAAAAGAGAGAGAAAGAGACAGCATGATGCTCAGCTAGCTAGTGTTCTAGGCACTGAGAATATCTGAATCTTAAAGAAGAGCAAGCATAAAAGAAATGACTGAAGGAAAGGTTATTCCACAAAGAGATTTTCGCAAATTAAGGGAACTGAAGGGTAAAGAGTGCAGTTTGAAGAGGAGGTGACCCAGTCCAGAGGCTCCCCAGTGAAGTCCAGATAATACTAATGTTACACTGGCTACCCTCTTTGCCACACCTGGATCCTCTCCCCACTGATTCCCTCTTCTCCAGCCACTCAGGCCTTCCACAAGGTTCTTCCACAGGGCCTTGTAGCTTCTCCCTCTACATAGGAGGCTTCTCCCCCACTCCACCCAGCTACAGTGTCACCTTTGATCTAGATCGTGCCCTATCACTTCCCAGGCCAGAATCTTGTCTTTTTAATCCTTTTCACTATATGGGAACCACCTTTTTACTTTATATGTCTGTCTTCTTGTCTACTTGTGTACTCTCTCTCTCACAAGCAGAATACACTGTGGCATATAGCATGAGTTGAATAAATGCCTCTGAATCAATCAATTGACAGAGTGGTAGCAGCTTAGCTCACCAGTGCAACAGCAGGAAGCTTAGAGTTCAATTGTAAAGCCATGAGGAAATCACTAAGAATTTTAAGGGGAGACTAACATGATCCAGTGCACATTTCAGGAAATCCCCTCCAGAAATAGACTCCCTAAAGTTGGCCCATGTGAAGGGATAAGAAAGTTGTTCTGGAACATAACAGAAATGATGGAAACAAGGCACACGATACAGAAATGACTGGAAGGAATCTATCAATGAGAAGCTCAAACCCATGCCCCACTAGGCACCAGGGACGAGGGAGAAAGCCCCAGATTCCTGACCTTACAGCCCATTCACCAAGGTGGTAAAAGGGAAGAGGCTGGACAGACATTTGGATTTGTTGAGTCTTAGGTGTGCGTTGGTTTGTGGCTTCCATGAAGCTCAGATCAGGGCCTCAGCAGGGAGGTGAGAATGGGAGGATGCACACAGGCTGGAGGTGGGGTGGAGGTGCTAAGGCAGTCCACCCCTCAAGAGCCTTTCCCCCAATCTTGCTGGCTGAGGCCGAAGACATGCTGGAGGGATTTCGGCCTTGGCCACTGCACAGCAGGTAAAACCAACCCACATCAACCTCTCATCTGCTAACAGTTACCATGTGGTGGCCACCTCTGCAGCATGCAGCACCATCTTTAATCCACAAGTTGATTGAACTTATCTTTCACAGATATAAAAGCTGAGGTCTCCATCAAAGTACCAGTTGAAAGCCGGACATGGCGGCACATCCTGTAATCCCAGCATTTGGGAGGCTGAGCAGAAGGTTTGCCGTGAGTTTGAGGCCAGCTTGAGCTACATAGTGAGTTCAAGACCAGCCTAAATTACACAGCAAGACCCTGTCTCAAAAACAAATGAAGAGGGCCAGGGATCTAGCTCAGCAGTACGGCACTGGCCTGGCAAGTGTGAGGTCCTGAGTTTGATATCTGGTTCTAAAATAACAAACAAAAAAGAAAAAAATAAAGTACCAGTTCATGGGCATAAAGTTGGAGTCACACAAGACCCTAGAGATCTGCCCTAGATATAACAGCATATAACTACCATCAGTGTGATAGGGTGGTGTCAACTTGAATAAGAAACTCCTAGCGGATTAGGTTAGCACAGTTCTGAGTGCATCTGGATGACTGTCTTGCTGAAGAGTGAAGATCTACCCTGGATATGGATGGCAACAACCAACGGGTTTGTAACCTCAATAGACTAAAAAGGGAAAGGAGGTGGTCTTGCTCTTGCTTCTTTGGAGGGACTCCAATCTTCACCACTGCCTGTGGACATCTATCTCCAGACTTCTAAGCAGACTCCTCAGCCTTCTGATGCAGACCCTTCAGCTTTCCCATATGGACTCACTCTGGACTCTGCAGTGAGCTCTAGAACTTCAACTTTGACTGGATCCTCTGGAACTCCAGTGCACAGATGGCCTTTCCACATGCTCCCACCCTGACTCTGCAGGCAGTCATTGTAAGACTACCTTGTAAATCCTTTATATATCACATAAATATTTTATACTAAATCTGCTCCTTTAGTGAACCCTAACTGCCATAATGCATTCCGATCTTTTTTTTTTTAAGGAAAAAAACTAAATTTCTAAACAAGATAATGATAATAGGAGGGTAACAATGGTTAATACACTGCATATTGTTATCTTTAAATTAGTTATTCATGATAGGACAAGAGAGACTCCATTTTTCTGTTTTTAACGCCATATTAAGAGAAGTCACTTAAAGTTCACTTAAGCTGTAGTTGAACCCGTTCGCGCTGGTTAGTTATCAACCCATTTAAAGGAGAACAGAGTCATAAAATGGGAACAGAATAAACAGGACAAATTGGAAAGTAGGCAAAAAGTTAAACTGCAACGGTCATTTGAAATTCAGCTGTCTAACCTTCTGGGAGAAGTAAACTTTGTGATAATTGTGTGACATTCTTGTAAGATTCCCCAAAATGAGGTAATGGTTACTATGGAAAGCTAAAATGTACTTAAACCGAAGGTGAGACCCAGATCTGGCTCCTATTTAGAGACTCTCGGTCAGCCAGTTTAATAAAGCTTTGTTTGTTCCTGCCTTTTTGGTTTTCTTGTGATGCCCTTTTTTTTTTTTTTTTTTTTTTTTTTGTTTTTCTCCGGTACCAGGAACCGAACTCACGGCCTTGCGCTTGCCAGACCGGCCCTTTTGCCGCTGAGCTAAATCCCCAGCCCCTTGTGATGCTTTTCTTGTTGAACTTGCTTGCCGTATTACTCAGAGTACAAGATACAAGATACCAAACAATATTAGCACAAGCCTTTCTTTTCAATGAACTAAGAAAAATTAGTAGTGTTGGGGCTGGGGGTTTAGCTCAGCGGCACAGCGCCTGCCTGGCAAGCACAAGGTTGTGAGTTCGATTCCCGGTACCAGAAAAAAATGCAAAAAACAAACAAACAAAAAAATTAGTAGTGTAACTGTCTTAATTATCTTATATAATATACATATATATATATATATATACACACACACACATATATTTTGCTTTTATTTTTGAAGTTTCTTCCCATTTTACAATATCTATTGTACATTTTAGATCTTATTTACTCTTTCAGCTTCTCATGCTCGGGAGACAATATGCTGTTTACATGTGCATCTGGTTTATCTCACTTACGAGTACAGTCTCAAGTTGCATCCGTTTACCTATAAAAGCCTCCCGTTTATCCTTCTTTATGGATGAATGCATTCTAATTTTAAAACTGTTCAGAGGATAAGTCTCACAGGATGTTCCTGTCATAATAAATGCCTTTTAAAATTCTCTAAAGGTAAGTAGGAGGGTATATGAACTACTCCAGAGATACTATCTGGTCCACCAAGGCACTGAGAACTTTGATGTTCGTGGAAATCTATATAGGCAACAAAGTGTGTTTTACCTGCAGATGTCTACTGTATGTTGGACTACTGATAATGGTACACTCACTGATTTTTTAACTGTTCTTTATTTAATTCCTATTTAGGAAATATCTGTTGTGGCTCTTTACCTTTTTCTCCATTTGCTATGGTTTAGACATGCTTTGAGTGTGTCCAGCAAAGGTTCCTGTGCCAGAAGTATGGTAGAACCTCTAAAAAGTAGGGTCTGGTAGAACGTCCTTATGTCCCTGGAGGCACTGCCATTGGAAGGGATTAATGCTAGTTCCAGGGATTAACGGAACAACACAGCTCTCAAGAGAGAAGACTGTTATAAACCAAGGCCACCCCACATGCTTGGCCCTATGTCCTTGTCTGTTTCTCTGCCATGCTGTTATACAACTGGGGTCAGGGGCACCAGAGTCCAAACAGATGAGGCTGCCTGGTCTTGGACTTTCAGCCTCCATTACTGTGAGCTATAGAAACATTTTTTTCTTTATAAAGAACCCAATATTAGGTATTCTGTTACAGCAACACAAAACAGATTAATATAGGGTTATGACATACATGTAAAGCCTGAAAAATGTCATTTAAAGGGGTATTGGTAGTGACTTCTGCCTTTCTACAGATTTTCTACAAATTTTAATACAACTTTTTCCTTTATTTCATCTTCTTTCTTTTCTTTTTTCACCTTATGGTGCTGAGGATGGAACTCAGTGCCTCATGCATGCTAGGCCAAGTGCTCCACCACTTTGCTATATCCCCAGCCCTAATAATAGTACATTCTAAATGAGGCTTTCTTTTTCTTTTGGTCTAACACTAGGGTCCAATGGCCTATGAACTACAAAGTATAGGTTACAAAAACATCATTTTGCAGTCTGTAGCCAAGTACAATTAAAATTGTTGTAAAACCAGAACAAAGCTGGGCATGGTAGAACATGCCTGTAATCCCAGCACTCTGGGAGGCTGAAGCAGGAGGATTGCAAATTCAAACCCACCCTGGGCAATTTAGCAGCTTAGTGAGAATCTGTCTCAAATTTTTAAAAAATAATTAAAAGGAAAAAAAAAAGAGGGATAGAGCTCAATGCAAAGGCCCTGGGTTTAATCTGCGGCAGTGGAGAAAACAAACAAACGAGGCCTAGTACTTACCGTAATAAACTCTTTTTAAAATAAAACCTCCAGTAACATTCATTGGGATAGTGTAAGTGAGAGTGACATAGCAGAATTTAAAGCTAAATTAACGAAAGCTTTAAAAAGAAATGTCTTCTCTGACTTTGGCCCAAATCAGCACTTGGAACAGGCTATCAAGAGGATCAGCTTTATGCGTAGGTAAATTTTATCTACTTATCATTTTCTCTTGGCTCTGACAGCACCCAGATTTCCCAAACAGCCCAGCTGTGAAACTGTGACGGGGAAACTCAATCACCCAAGGAAATGGCAACAAGGGGAGAGGCCATCTAATTGGGTCATTATCAGTCTTTAACACCTGCAGGCTAATTCTTAATCTGGAATTATCCAGTAACCAGCCCTGACAAGCCTTGTAAAAGGAGAAGGGAAGATGGATTCGCACCTGGAGCACAGACACGGTTACCTGGGGACCACCGCCTGCTTGATCTGGGGGTTGGGAATGTTCACAACAAAGAAGGAAGCAGAAATCAGGAAAGTGGGAATTGAAAGCCACGAACTCTTGTACACAGTTCTTAACCACAGTGGCCCTGCCTTCCTGCATTCAAGGGGTCTCTCGGGAAACGACACATTGTCTGAGATGGACTTCAGAAATTCTGGCACCTTGCAACTGAGAGGTATTAAAATTAAGAAAAGTGCTCTGAGAGGTGACACCACTGAATAGGCCCCAAACAGGAAGATAAAACAAAGATGCTTTAATACAAGAATTAGAAGTAGGTGAAGCAAAGTGATAGCAAAGTAGCGGGTTAGTGTCCCACTTGGGTCCAAGCCCCAGTTCTGCCACTTAGTAGCCACAGGTGACCACACACACGTCCCCTAGCTCATGAATCTTAATGTCTTCTTTTACCAGTCTCTCAATGTACAAACGCTAACACTCGCCTTTTTCCTTTTTTTCCCTTAGACCAAGCCTAGGCAACCGGAGGGGTTTTTGTGGAATGTGACTACAGCGAGAGGCTCACTCAACTGGAAGGGGAAGAGAGAATGTCTTCGCCATTAGTATTCCGTGGAGTCAACACGGCATATTGGTCTACAGACTTATGGTTTCAGGGAGAGGCTCTCAATTCCTTTCTACTTGCAGCATTATCTCAGCTCCTTTAAATTTGTAGAGGTTTGCTGGTGAATGGAACTACTTACAAATTCAAGACCCAGTTGTTCAATAAGAAATTTCAACCCCAAAACAGAACGACTCCTTTGAGTAATAATAGCACTACTAATAGGAGAATATACAAAAGTCATGAAGACTCACTGTCCATTTGATCAACTACTTAGTAAGGAGAATTAAATGAGAACCAAAGAAATTTTTGAAGAACTGATTATGATTTTATTACCTGTGAAGACTAACTCTTTCTCTATGAAATCCTCTCAAATCATACTGGTAGGCAATTAAAAATAAAAAAACACAACCATTTCCTTAACATATGTATTCAATGACATCCTTATTGGCTTCCGGTTTATCAAGGCTTCTCCAAGAAGGGAAAAGTGCTCTGGGGAAACTTTTTTACAATCATTTTGAGAGCAACTCCAGGTGGCTTTAGATGGCCCCTTCATACAAAGGTATGGTCTTTCTCAGAGGTCTGCAAGAGAAAGTCCATCAGTACCTTGGACTATTTAGTCCAAGAGTGAAACACTTATTTGAGTGTTATAGGTGAACAAGGGACAGCCACTGTCACCAGAGAATTTTAAGGCTATGACAAAGGAAGAAGAATTTTTAAAAGCCCCTAAAAAGATATAAAAATTAAAAAGAGAAAAAGTAAGAAAAATCAGCAAGAGAGAGGTGGCTATGGTAGGAAGTGAAATTGTCATGAACCAGTATGAGACGGGCAGGACGGAATAACGCAGAGGGTGAACTGGGGCAGAGGAGATGAGTGTCAAGCTCAGAGCTCTTAGCCAGAATGCCCAGCATGCCCTGTTCCTGCCTCCCAGCTCACTGAACTACCCTGTGTATGTTCTAACACAAAAATGGGAGAGAAAGGCATGGGCTGCAGCTCAGTGGTGGAGAACTTGCCTAGCATGCACCAGGCCCTGGGTTCAATTCAATCCCCAATACCACCAAAAAAAAAAAAAAAAGGGATCTCTCTACTTTCTAATAAAAGTAGAGAATTAGGCTTCTCTGACTCTGAATCACTGAACTTTATCAAAACATCTCATAAAAATATGCTCTATAAATATACATATTAGAGCAAGCACTTGATTAAGGTGTGACTTCATTTGATCACATTTTTAAAGAATTAATTTGCCTATTATTCTTGTACAGGGCCATGCTAATCTTTGTATTGTTTCATCTTTAGTATATGAGCTGCCAGAGCAAGCACTGGTCACATCATTTGTAACTATTATGTAGTTCTATCTATTCCAGCTCTTCTGTATCACAGGCACTCCAGCTAGAAGGAAGTCCAAAAGATCAGCCGTGGTCATAGGTGTAGTAAGCCCAACGCTTTTAGGACCAAACAGAATTTTGAGGAAAAGGGCTTAGATTTCCACACTTGACCCTCTTCTAGTCGTCACTCACACGATGCAGCTTCGGAAAAGTCCTCTGTCATCTCTGAGCCACGGTTTCAGTATCAGAAGGGCAACCATCTCTACTTACTCTCAAGAAACAATGAGAAGATGAACTCACTAATAATAATTTTTAAATTATTTTAAGAAAGGACTGGGTATGTAGCTCCATGGTAAAGAATTCTTGCTTGGCATGTAGGAAGCCCTAGGTTCAATTCCCGCCACAGCCAGAAAAAAAAAGAAGAAAGTGTATGTGTGTGTGTATGTGTGTGTGTGTGTGTGTATGTGTTAAGTGGGGGAAGCCAAGGATTAGCAGACAGCAACAGTTGAATTCACCACATGTACCACTGTAAGAATATCACCTGCTGACCTTGGATCTCTGCTGTGCCTCAGATCTCTGCACTTCCTCAGACTCTTAGGAGATGGGTCTCTGGCTGTGAAAACATAAGCCAAACTTAGCTGGACTATGGTGTCCCTTAAAACTTGGACTTTGGGGGGAAATACTTTCTTTAGGGGAAAATTAATGTTTTTGTACTCTGGATCAAACTCAGAGCTCCTCACATGCTTAAATACAATCTTTTGGGTTGGGGATGCAGCTCAGTGGTAGCGTGATTACCTAGCGTGCTCAAGACCTGGTTGGAGCCAGGGTACCACAAAACAAAAACAAAAACAAAAAACTTTTAATTGCTTCCCTTGTTATTACAATTTTTAAGGGACAGTAATTTGCCAAAGATTTAAAGTTAAAAATAATATTTATAGTGCAATTTGTGGTTTTTTGGGTAGGGGATGTTGCTGAGGATTGGACCCAGGGTTTTGGGGCATGCTACTCAACCACTGAGCTACAACACAGACTAATGCTATTGTTTTTAACAGCTTAATCATTGCCTCTTTTGGGGGGTTTTATCTGCAATATGAGGATTGAAGGTGAGACTCACCTATTCTGTGATTAACTATGATGAAAGAAGGGTGAGAAGTGCTGAAATCTGTCCTTAACAGAACTGAGGTGCCTGAGAACACTCCTGCTATTCATGAATAAAATATGGAGTGGAAGCCAGAAGTGCAATTTAAGTCTCACCTTAACTGCACTACATTTTCAAACTTCGCACAATGTGGTAAAACTTACAAGGCACTTGGTTTAAAAATAAGATCAGAGGATTCTTTATAAGTCTTAGAGACGGAGGGAAATGAAAATTGTATTATCCACCTTCAGACAGCACTCTTTTGCACCGCTCCTGCCAAGCTGCCTTGCAACTTCACTGGTGATGCTACCTGTGCCTGCATCCCATTCCCAAGATCCCCACCTTCCATCCAGGATGGATTTCTGAACCTCCTGGGAAAAGTTCCAGGTCTCAGCCAAGAACAGGCACTAAACCAAATCTGCTTAGAAGAGGCAGAGCGAAGAGTGTTCCACAGAAAAATGTTTTGCTCGTGGTTCAGAGTACACCAGATCTATCTTTTTTCAGAATTAAAAAAAAGTCCTTATCCTTCACATTCCATTTCCTAAGTTGGAGAGAGGGTAAATACAAAGTTTACTGAAAATAAAACAGGCTTATAATGCAACATGTCAAACAGCCTTCTGGACACTGGAAGGGAAGTCACAACTGCAAGCCTCCCCGTCCCAATCCCAACTCCCTTTATCAGCCGGCATAACGGGGACAATCCCTGCTGGAGCCGACTGAGGAGCCTATCTCCCACTGTAGAAAGCAAACATTCTCTGAGATTCTGCATCAAGCCCTAACTCTTCACATCAAAGCCAGGGAAACCTGGAAAGAACAGTGGCCCAAAGATAACAGAGGAAGTCTTAAAAGCAGGCCACCTAACCCTAGCAGGCTTAGGTGGAGAGTGGTTAGGCTTCAGTAACGTTTGCCAGGGCAAATATTAATGTGTTGCTCCTCTCACTACATAAATATACTCAATCCTTTTATAGCCAGATTCCAGGCTGCTCTCGAGAACTCACGTGGGAGGATTTTATTACTGAAGTCATCAAAACACCAGTTCCAGGCAGGTCTGCCTTTAGGTTAGCAGCAGCAGGGTGCCTCCAAGTCTGAGCTCTGGGGAAGTCTTTGTTCAGGGAATCCTACCCTTCAGGCAGGGTTGTAATTTCACTTCAATTTCAAGTCCCCAAATCAAATTTTTAAAATGCCCCCTTGGAGAGCTGCAGAACAAACAAACAGATCTGGTACTTTTCCTGGAATCTCTTTGCCCCCTCCCCCACAATATCAAATTACTCCCCCCCCCACACACACAGTTCCTTTTTTTTCTTCTCTTCCCCCCTCCTTTTTTGAGGCAAATCACCCCACTGTGCAGCTACCATCTCAAATACCTTGCAAATACGTCTGTATTCTTCCCCTCTCCCTCTCCGGAGTCTCCTAAGAATTTGGGAGGAGCTAACAAATGCAATTTGAATAATAATGAAGCAACCGAACAATTTAATTAGGAAAGGTAGCCCTAGAGACTCCAATAAAAGGTTTGAAAGCCTTTATCTATAAAAATGTGGCCGGGCGCTCAACTGTGGGACCAATTAGGGGGAGAGCAGAAGACATGAACGCTCAGGTGCACACATCAGTTTAAGCTAGTGGGAATCAGCACAAACACCCCCAGGAGAGAAGACACTAGGGGAAAAAGGGTGACTTGAAAAGCTTCTTTCTCGTCTGCCACGCTCAGGCTTAGTGAAGTTTACTCTCTTTCGGATCCAAGGCAAGCAGTGCCTACCCTGTCCTCGGGGAAAGACTTTGTATAGAGAATTTAAAACAAGTTAAGTGAATTTTCGATAGAAATTCTTAAAAATCAGATTACAAAAGTACTTTCATCCCTCACACAAGCGCTTCAGGGTGAAACAGTTCCTCCTCCAGGACGCATCCAGCTTCTTTGAGAATGCCCTGGGTAACAGACGCAGTCTACTGACCTTTTCAAGTGACCTTACAGATCTTTCGCTTGCTTTTGAGGAAAATAAAGATTTTTCTTTCTGGAATCCTAAAAAGCTCTCAGCTCCCTTAGGTCTTAAGCATAAAATGCAGGAAGCCCCCACAGGCCGACCGATTACTAAAACCGGCTTCTTGAACAGGAAACAGAGTTTGCTTCAGAGGCAAAGAATTCCCCCGCCCCGCGCGCACTCCCGGCCAGGCGCTGCCGTGCCCAGCTGGCTGGTAACACTGAGCGCAGATAAGGAGTCCTAACGACCGC
The DNA here is from genome assembly GCF_000276665.1 of Chinchilla lanigera. Taxonomy (NCBI): domain Eukaryota; kingdom Metazoa; phylum Chordata; class Mammalia; order Rodentia; family Chinchillidae; genus Chinchilla; species Chinchilla lanigera. Next base: position 16,154,179 of record NW_004955411.1, read on the forward strand.
ATTCGCCCGCTCCCCGGGAAACCCTCGGTCACCCGGCGACTCCCTCACCACCTGGGCGCGCGCGTGCACCCACCCGCCCGCAGGTCCCGCACACCGCGGCCCGGGATGACGCCCGCGGCCACGCGGGGCGAGACTGACACCCGCAGCTGCCGGCGACTCTGCCAGTCACGCTGCCGCCCGCTGCCTTTTTATAGCCACGACATCTGACCCCCGCTTAAACAGCAGCGTTCGCGGAGAGGTCCCGGGGCGCGCCCGAGGTCCCCCTCCTCTCCGCAAGCGCGGACCGCGCAGACCTCGCGGCGAGCTCCGGGCGGCAGCGGCCCCGGGGCCGAAGAGCGCGCGTTTCTCCTGCCCAGACTCTTCCGCCTCTCCCACCCCCACCGACCCCGGCCCCCCTCGGCCTCCAGCGCCGGGCTCCCCCATTTCGCAGCGCGAGGTCCCCGCTCTGCTGTCGCCCGCGCGCCCCAGTCAGTTCCCCGGATCCGCTCCGAGTCGGCGGCCCGCGCGCCCGG
>NW_004955411.1:16155385-16168001 GCF_000276665.1 Chinchilla lanigera
GCAGCGCCGAGCATGGGTCTCCCGGGACGCGGCGCTGTCACCCACCGCGGCTGCGCGCCAGGGGCCCCCACGCGCAGCTCCTGCACGTGGTCTCGACACAGGCGGCGGGGCTGGGGGAGGGGAAGGCTGCGCGCCCGGAGAAGCCACCCCGCGCCCCGCCGCGCCCCCGCCTTGGGAGGCAGTCTGCAGCTTTCAGTCCTGGGCTAGGTGGGGTTTTAGTCCCAAACGGGCTGCCCCCCAGGGGTGCAGCGCCCAAGCCCTCAACGCAGAACAGCATGCTGGGGACACCCCTGTGGATGCTCAAGTGCCCCAGGAAAAGAACTCAGAGAAAAGCACAGCGGCGATGCAGTCTCCATAGCAATTCCCTCTCAATGCGCTTTTATGGCTCAGAGTACTTCCCACCAAGAATATTTTAAAAATCGGTGATGTAAATATTTGTGAAGAAATCACATGTCTCGTGGCTGACAAGACTAAATAATAGTTCCGCCGCAGCCTTTGAGAAAGGTCTCAGGTGTATATCACGCACAAGGTCTATTCATGGCCGCCTCCTCATGTTTTCTTGTTGCAGACTGTGATTCCACATAAACGCTTTAAGGCTTCTTTTGTGGGAGGTGTCTGGGTGCGGGGACAGTCCTCAAATAGGAATAGCAGCAATGCGGGGGTGAGACGAAAGCAGGCGATCCTCCTTCACAAGATTTTCCCCACGGGATATACTGTACCGCCCTTTCCTAGTATTGCAAAAAATCACATGGATGAACTTCCCTCTGTTCTGCACAATAAGGAAAAAATGGGCTGGTCAGCAAGGTGAGCCAGATCCACAGGTACCAGCAGCTCAGCAGGTGGTGAGCTGGCACAGAAGAAGAGGAAGGGATTCAGATTGCAGACTTGCTGCCGAAGGGGAAGCTTGCCTTCTTAGAGACTATTTATTGAGCGCCTACTATACACCAGGGCCAGGATTAAGTGGGGGCCCAAGAATTGTCAGGGCAGAAAGAAAAGCGTTCTCCAACTACAACTTCTATCCCGGGTCTTTTATAAGTTCTGGGTATTGAAGGTGGGTGCAGCCATCCTCTTAGGTGGGTGGCTTCTTCTGATATGAAAGGCCCTAAATTTTCCAGGTGGAGGCAGAACGAAACTATCGGTGCATGCAAAGATTTTAATTGAAAAGACTCAAAGTGAAGTGACCATTTACAGGACTATGGGCGGAGTAAGGGAATCAATACGAGTCTTAGCAGTAGTGGAAAGATATTCCCAGCCCTAAAGCTCCAGGAGTAAAGGAAGGGAGCTGAAGTCCCGGAAAGGGGCCCCAGAAAGGCACTCTAACTGCTGAGGAAGCATTGACATCAAGGAGACAGCAGAGGGAAGAAATACCCTGACCTCTCTTGCCACCTTCCCTCCACTGTCCAGTACCTGCTTCCCGTATTTCCCACTACTCAAAACCAACTGGAAGGCAGAGTGCCAGGGAGCCTGGAACCTCCTCAGGGACAGACTGAGTACGGAAGGTGGAGGGCAGGTCCCGGCCAGGGGTGAGATGCAAACAGCATCACCAGTTCGAGCAGGCACTGCTTGCTGCTCTCGTCCCAGGCAAGCTATCTTTCTGAACCTGGCGGCTCATCCGTAAAACATTACCTCCTGAAGAAGTAGCAGGAAGATTAAATGAGGAAAAAAAATAACTTTGGGTTCTTGCAAAGCTCATTTTGTAGGGGCAGTTCTCTAGCCCACTTTTATCCTTTTGAAGTTTTTCCCAAGTGGGTGTGAAGATTTGCAGCTCGCCCAGAACTAGCTCACCAGCCCGAGGAGGCCTTGGAGCTGGGCTGATGCAAGCTGCAAAGAGCTCCTTATTAATGGGACCTGAGAAGTCTGTCCAGGTTCAGCTGCAATTCAGACTGTCAGGGCGTTCCTGGGCTGGCTGCTGAGTTTGTCTGTCCCATGGACCCAGCAGTGAGACGACAGTTCATAACCCAACAGCTCCGCTTTGCCAAAGACAAAGAATGAAAATGTCCCGTGATCCTTTGATTTCCCCCAACAAGAAATATTTTGGAAACACCAGCAACAAAACACAACACACCCTAAGGTAACTGAAAATTAGACCAGTCTTGAGAATAAAAAGAAACAAGTCCCAAGAAATCAGGTGAAAGTAAGTTCGCCATGACTCTCCAGCTCACTCTAGATAAATGAATTATATACAGGTTTAAAACATTCAAAATCACCAGCATTTCAGGAACACATAGTATTGGTAAAGTTTGACCATATAGGAGGGGGAGAAAATCTATAATGCTTATTCTCTTTTTCTGTTATTATAATACTGTCAGTTTTCAAACAAAGGATATGTTGGGGGGGGAACCTAGAAGCAGTTCTTAAATTAAAAAAAATTGTGTGTGGATTCTTTCAAAATTAAAATAAAGTTGAAAAACACTACAAGAACCCTGAACACTTTTAAGAAACTCAGTGTGGAATTGCGGATACCTAGCTTCTACCTTGGCCCCTCTTTGGCCTGGAGCTCAGCCTGTCTGTGGATATCTCCCTGGGAGAGAGTTCTCAAGAATATGAGGACTTAGCTGGGTGTGGTGGCACATGCCTGTATTTGCAGAGCTCAGGAGGCTGAGGCAGGAGGATTGCCACAAATTTGAGGCCAGCCTGAGCTACACAGTAAGTTCAAGTCCAGCCTGAACTATACAGCTGGACCCTGTCTCAAAAAAAAAAAAAAAAAAAAAAAGAATGTGTGGGTTTGCCCTGGGTGACTTTGTTCTTGCTGGTTTAGATAACCATGGCAAATATCTTATTTTGATAGGCACTTATGCATGCAGACAGAAAGAAAAGGAGCAAAAGGAGAAGGAAGAAAGAAAAGAAGTAGATCATACATGCCCTATTCTCCACACAGATCTGGCTTATTTTTGAAACTTCAGCAAGACTGAGAAGCCAAGCTTTGTACCCACTGTAAACCTTGGGCAATGAGGTCAGTATGAACTGTGAGCCATGCACGGTGCACACGCCTGTAATCCCAGCACTGAAGCAGGAGGATTGCAAGTTCAAGCCTAGCTTGGGCATCTTAGCAAGACACTGTCTCAAAATAAAAAATATAAAAAGGACTCGGGATGTAGCGTAATGGGAAGGTCCTGGTTTCAGTCCTCACTATGACATGAAAAAAAGAACTGGGCTGCAAGAAAGCAACTCGGAATGAGCTGTAACACAAGAGCAACAGACAATCATTTGTAGGTCTCCATCCCTCCAGGGCTGCCTGAAGATTTGAAGGGATTACAATATAATGACTAGTTCGTGCTTATTTTATTTCTACTAAGTCTTCCTTCTAAAAAAGCCTCTTAACTTTTGAGACATTTTGTAACATCATGAAAGATGAGCTTTTTCTATTGGTCATTAAAATTTAAGTGACTAACATTCTCTAAGAGTTTCCATGACTAAGGCACTGTTCCCTAATAATGTGAACTTCACAATATTTAGTATTATTGCCCCTACTTTATAGATAAGGAAACTGAGATGAAACCATTCACTGAAGGTACCACAGGGAGTGGGTAGTGGAACTGCTTGGGAATTCAGCCCTTACAGGACATCTATTGATATGTTTTGTTTGTTTATTTTTTGTTTTTGCAGAACTAAGGATGGAACCCATGGGCACTCTGTCTCTGAGGTACATCCCCACCCCTTTTGATTTTTCATTTTGAGACAGGATCTCACTAATTCGCCTATACTAACAGGTGATCCTCCTGCCTCAGCCACCCGAATAGCTGAGATTACAATCATGTGCCACCAAGCTCAGCCTTATTCCTCCTTAGTGGCTGGACTGCCATGGAAATGAAAAGGATGTAAGACAAGGGAAGGAGGGGCTGGAGATTTAGCTCAGCAGCACAGCGCCTGCCTGGCAAGTGCAAGGTCGTGAGTTTGATCCCTGGTACCTGAAAAAAAAAAAAAAAAAGACAAGGGAAGGGCTGGCTGCTAATCCCCTATGTCAAAAAGCAAAACTCATGCAAACAAGGGTGTCTCAGGCATTTAATTTATAGACTTCACTAAGAGGAATCCTGAAAAGTTTCCTACCCAACAAAATATAGGTGACTTTTGGTTAAAATAAAATTGTTGATTATCATCATTCCTTTTGTTAGAACACAAAGAGTGACTCACCTAGTGCCCTTTCCGGCTTAGACGGCTATTTTATACTCTGTGCTAATGTATAAAATCTGAATGTACTTTGCTTGAAATTCTGAATTTTAAAAGCCAGAAGTTTGTTTCCTTATTTCAGTGAATTATTTTGCTATTACCAATTAGATGTATGTGACAGAGAATGTAAGAGCTATTTAAAAGAAACCCGTACAATGTAGGCGGGGTAACTGCAGTCCCCAGGAGGGCAAGCAATTAAATATAGCCTGCAGCCTGAATCTTAGGGTATTTTGAGGCATCTCGTGGCATTGTGCCTGGTTCCTGGGATTCACATGTTGAAAGCTTTTCATGCATTCTTTTAAAATATGTATTTAAAGCTACTCATTCTCCCTCTCAAAACAAATAAAGGAAAGAGCCTTCTGCACAATCTTGCCGGACTCTGATCCAGGGAAGCCAATCACATTTTGCAAGCCTTCAGCTCAGAGCCTCCACTTCTCCTAAGACGGTTGATGACCTGATGAAATCATTACGAATCATTACATCTTTTTCACTGAGGCAGACCATCATGAAGCAGAGCTTAGGAAAATAATGTTTTACTGTTTTAAAAACGTACATATGATAAAAGAGCCAAACACACAAAAGAATATCTACTAAAAAGAGTTTATCTCCTTTCTCCTGACCTATAGACTCCAGGTTTCCTTAGAGGGAAGCACTCTTATCCCTCCCCCCATTCAGTACTGGGGATTGAACCCACAGTCTTCCACATGCTAGGGAAACAATCTACCATTGAGCTACATCCTCAACCCATTTTGGTTTTTGGTTTTTGTTTTTGTTTTGCAGGGGGTGTTTTCCGGTACCAGGAATTGAACTCACTACCTTGCGTTTGCCAGGTAGGCGCTGTGCCGCTGAGCTAAACCCCCAGTCCCCCTTAATCCTTTTTGAATCTTATTTTAAAATAGGGTCTTACTAAGTTGCCCACGCTGACCTCAAACTTGCGGGCCTCCTGGTGCAGCATTCTGAGTGGCTAGGAGGCTTAACATTCTGCCTTTAAATATATAGACATGCGCATGGCCACTATAGATATTTATATTTTATAAGTACATCCTTTTAAGAGATGAAGATTTTGGGATGTTCAAGTCTGTGCTTTGAAGGAAACAAACAGAAGTCAGTGGAAGAGTAACTGGGGGTGAGGTGAGGGAAGGCACCTGATTGAGACAGGACAGCAAGAGGCGACCTCTCTGAAAAGGTGACATTGGAGGTGACCATGAGCAAGAGGTGGTCAGCAAAGTGGAGGTCAGGGTGGAGAGTGTTCCCTGAGCGTGTGCCAGCAATGGAAAACCTAAGGAGGAGGACGGAGCCTGGTGTTGGAGAAAGTAAAAGGTCAGGGTGAAAAAAAAGGAGGAAGGTAGGCTGCAGGCATAGGACATCTTTTCAGCCCAAGGTGAGAGTTTGGGTTTCATTCTAAGGTTTAAGAAGAGAGGTGACTTGTACAGTTTACTTTTCTTCTTTTTTTTTTTTTTAAACTTTTTTTTGTATTGGGAATCTAACTCAGGACCTTGAGCTTGCCAAGCAGTCACTGTGCCACTGAGCTATCTCCCCAGTCTGTAGTTTACTTTTTAGTAGTTTATTGTTAGGTTATTTCCTAAGAAGCCACAACAGTCCATCCCATCCCACATGCTCTTTTGCAAATGTGATTTTGCCACTCCTCCCATCTACAGAGTCTGCCAGAAAAATGTACACACACTTCAGGATAACAAAAATAATAAATGTCTGAAAGCTAATGACCACCACTTTAAGCACCTCTTGGGCCAAAAATGACTTGTATGACTCTCACGATGTCTCAATAAACTTAGCATGAAAATACTTACACACATTTTTCTTTTCCTGAGGTGTGTATACATTTTTTTTGCAGATTCTATATTTTCCTCTTTTTGAATCTGGGCAGCCCCTGTGATTTGCTTTAACCAGTAGAATATAGTAGTGATAGGAACATGGTGCCTCTTGTGAGATAGGGCCGTAAGAGGTATGGCTGCTTCTTTTGTTACTTTTCTGGAGGTTTGAGCTACCGTTATAGTTTATATCTGGTCCCCTCATGACCTCATAGGTGGGGCTTTGGGGAGGTGATCAGGTCATGGGGCCATGATACTCATCAGTGGATTTGTCCACTGATGAGTTTACAGATAAACGTGATATTGGGAGGTGAAGCCTGGTCAGAGAAGGTGGTCACTGGGGCGTGGCCTGGAAGGGCCTACCTCCCTCCCTCCTTCCTTGATCACTCTGCCTCTAACTACCATGCAAATAGCCATTTCTTTTCTGCCATACCACCATGCTGCCATGCCTTGGAGCCAGCCAACTATGGACTCTCTAAGACAACCACCTTGAGAAGAAGTCTGGGTTAGCTTGCTGGAGACGGCCCATGGAAGGGAGGCCCTGAAGCATGCCAGAGCACAGAGTACAGAGGCCCCAGTGCTCCAGCCACCCCAGCCGAGGGGCCAGACATGTGAGAGGCGCTGTCTTGATTTCTCCAGCCCGAACATCAATCAGGAAACAAGTGCAGCTCACTCCACATGGCAGACAGACTTGCTGATCCAGCTGAACCCTGCTCAGCCAACCCACACAACCATGAGCAAATAAAAGGACGAGTCTGTAAAACCATTGAGATTCAAGGTGATCTGTTACACAGAAGTAACTGATGTACGTACCCTGGCTGATACAGGGAAGGTGGGTTGGAGGAACATAAAAGTAGAAGCGGAAATAACATGCAGATGCTACTATAATTGCCCAAAACACAAATGACACAGAACAGTGGAAATGTAGACAAGTGGATAGGTTTGAAATAAATTTTGATGTTAAACAAGATTTATTGATAGTTTTGACAATGGAGGCCAGAGAAAAGCTCTCTCCTAAGCATAGGGTTTGAGCAGTCAGATGTATGGTAATGCTATTTATTAGAATAAGACTTAGAAATAGGGTTAGGGAGCAGGAGGAAATCAAAATCCCTGATTTGTTTTGTTTTTTTTTGACAGGGTCTTGCCATGTAGCTCAGGCTGGCCTTGAACTCACTGTGTAGTCCAGGCTGGCCTTAAACTCATGGCAATCCTCCTGCCTCGGCCTCCCAAGTGCTGAGATTGTAGGTGTGCACCACCACACCTGGCTAAAATCCTTGATTTCTACATTCAGACTACTCCATATTGTTACAAGACAATCTCTCTTAATCCTTAGTTTCTTTGTTATCTACCATGTTGATTTATTTTTAGATTTGATTTAATTGTTAAATTTTGCAGTGCTGGAGACCAAACCCAGGTTCTAAAGGATGGAACGCAAGTACTCAGAGCTGAGCTATAGCCCCAGCCCTATCGTATCCTCTTTGGAATAAATAACAAATTCTTCCAACTGCAAGCCATGAGTGAACTAAAGATGATGTTGTAGTCAGCGTTTACAAGGGGAATAATACAATAATTTATAGAATTATTTTATAATAGTCACACAAAGAGTCATGTACAAAGAGAGTACAAGAAATCTGTCCACACACTAAAAACTCAAAGAATCCAGCTGAAGGCCTGGATCCCATGGCAATGTCCCACATGAGTCCAGCTCAAGATGTAGCTCCCATGACAATGCCCTCCCACGAGTCCAGCTGGAGGCCAAGAGCCCACAATAATGTCTCATGCAGGCCTGTTTCACAGATTTGTGCTGGGAGGGCCCAAAGGTCAGTGGTGGAAGCTAGAAAGTTTGTGCCTGTGGGATGAAGGATCTGTGCCAGCAGCCTGACAGATCTGAACTGGAGCCAGGAAGTGATGCTCAAAGTAAGAACCAGAGCTCCCCCAAAACGTACCACAGCCATCCTCAGTGACAATGAGGTCCTGAGCTCCTCCAATGATGGGAACAGCCAAGTTTCTATCAGGAAAGCCAGCACGACAAGCTTCTCCAGGAGACCGAGCAGTGCACCATCTTCCACTCTGGAGCTAGGAAGCGATGCTCAAAGTAAGGACCAGGGCTCCTTCAAAGTGAACCGCAGCCATTCTCAGTGACAACATCCTGAGGTCCTTCAACAGTGAGAACAGCTGAGTTCATACTAGGAAAGTCAGCATGACAAGCTCCTCCAGGAGAACCAACAGCCCCAGGAGAACCAACAGCTCCCTAACAGCTTTTAACAGCAACTCTTCTTCTTCTCCAGTTCTGCCTCTTATTCTGCTGGCAACAATCCTCATGCGGGCCTCCCACGCCCAGCACCACGCTGGTTCAGTTCAGCTGGATGTTACAAGTTGACCATCAGTTGTCAGTCCACCACAGATGACATTTATGATTACCCAAGAAAAGTCCCAAACTAGTGGGAGGAAATTGCTACCTACAGAAGTAATTTAGTTTGAATTCATATAGACTTTTAAGGATAAGCTTCTGACATAACGATATCAGAACATGAGAGCAGAGAGCTTTCGACAACAGAGTCAGCACAACAGAGGTATTAAGTGTTGCACATGTCTGTAGATCAGTTTGGACTTAGCAGCTCCTACTTTGGCTGAGGTAGTTACACCAACTCATATATTCAATGATGCGAGAAGGCAGACTCTCCAAGATAAACAACTTTATTGAAAATCTACTAGAAACCAGGCACCGTGGAACACATATGCCTATAATCCCTGCTACTTGGGAGGCTGAGGCAGGAGGATTTAAAGTGAGGGCCACCCTGGGCAACTTAGTTGTCCTGTCTCAAAATAACAATAAAAGGGTTGCAGGTATAATTTATTTAGTGGTAGAGTGCCCTAAGATTCATCTCCAGTAACTAAAAAAACAAAAACAAAAAACAAAAACCACACAAATGAAATCCCAAAAAATCACATGTACATTTCATTTATTTTATCTAACAAAAGTAGCAGACACTATCATAAGTTACTTACCAACCATTCTCAGAAATCTTCTAGGAGAAGAATCCTGCCAGGGAACTTCTAGCAAAGATGTTTGTCTTTTGGTAACAGAGGCTGGTAAATTGGAAGAAGCCCCTGATGCACCTTTTTCTAATTTGACCACAGTTGGGTTAGAACATGGTAGTCGGAGGTGGGGAAGCTGTTTTGCAATGATGTGGTAACAGACATTAAATTAAACCCCCACCTCACGAATAGTAGACTAGAAAGAGCAAATGTCCTCTCTTTGATGACCTTGCTGAACTGCTGCACTCCAACCCAGAAATTTCTCACCTCAATTCTCTTTTTTTATCCAAGAAGCTATAACTTTATTAATAATAGAAACAGTACAGATTAGGGGCTGGGGATTTAGCTCAGCGGCAAAAGCGCCTGCCTGGCAAGCAGAAGGTTGTGAGTTTGGTTCCCGGTACCGGATAAAAACCAAAACCAAACCAAACCAAACCAAACAAACAAACAAACAGTACAGATTTCAAGGCAAGTTGCAGTTACTTTTCTGACACATCAAAAAAATCCTCATTTTCAGCTGGTTAAATTGTTAATTCTACAATAAGACATACTATTACTATTGTAAGTAATAGTATTCTTCAAGGCTCAGATTGCCTTTGCTCCTGACTGACGCAAGACTTATACATTTGGTCATGACATCACCAATTCATTCATTCATTTCTTTGTTTATTTAGAGACAGGAAAAAAAAAAATAGAGACAAGTCCCTGGGCTGCTCTTGAACTTTATATTCAAGGAATCCTACCCCCATGTAGCTACAGTCACATACCACTGTGCTCATATAATCAATTCTATCTTTAACTTTCATACCTGATTTATCAACTTTTTCCTCATCATTCCTCTTTTGCACAACTGGCATCTGTGTATTTTTCCTGATTTGGGGGGAGAGGGGAGTATTGGGTGTTGAACCCAGGGCCTTGGCATTAAGCTACATCGCCAGCCCTTCTTTATTTTCCATTTTGAGACACAGTCTCCCTAAATTTCCCAGGCTGGCCTTGAACTTGCAATCCTCCTGCTTTAGTCTCTAGAATATCTAGGTTCCTGAATGTTTAAAGAAGCTTCACCTTGAACTTTGAATTCCTCAGCACCTACTTACTTCTAGCTGTGCTTGATGAAAAAAATTCTTGATCTCAGCATCACTCAAAACCATACAGGAATCTAAAGCTTGGCTCTTGTGGACACCTGGGTTTATAAGCATAAAGAGGAAAGAGGATATTTTTAAATTTTGAGATAGTAACTCTAGCAAGCTCCATAACCTGCCAAAGACCCGGTTTGGAAGTAGCCTTCCACACCTTTTTACTTCAACTTTCTTTTGCTTTACTAGCATTCTTCAGAGATTTAAACTGCTGCCACCCCCTGAGCTCCTTGTGTGGTTGCTTGCGTGGAATCTTGTTCTTTGAGCTCTGACCCTGATTCATCATGGAAAAAAGTAAAAGTGTAGTCATTAAGCCACTCCTTCTCCACCTTGTCCACACACAGGACATAATACTACTTGTAAATGGTCAGGGTGCTTACAGGCAGAGCCAACTGGCCTGAACTTTTGTTGCCTCAAGCCCTGCCTAGTTCTCCAACATCTGAAGGGATCAATAACTTGGCCAGGCCTGCAAACTATTTACGGCACATAAGTGGTGGTAGTAAACTAGCTGGGAAATTTTGCTTCAGCTATGAGGGTGGGGTATTCCAAACTTTACAGCAAAACACACCCTAACTGACACAATATACACTCTTTATGCTGGGAGGAGGGATAGATGACACTGGATCACACTTCTGGGGTAAAGTTCAGAAATCATGTCATATTCTAAAGATCCTGCTGAAGGTGTCTTAAAATATTACAGGAGATAATTGAGGCCCCACACAAAAGAGACTTTGCTTTCGCTGCCCTTTGTACTTCTCCCTTCATTCTTGTCCCCATGCATGAAAACCAGTTTTCTGTGCTTTCCTTACCAGATGGCAGAAAATGACTACCTCACCTCCCTGCCCCTGTGATACCCAGGATCCAGCTACCTGGGTTCAAATCCTAGCTCCACCACTAACTAACCATGTGCCCTGGACCAAGTTACTTAACTTCTTGTCTTAATTTCCTCATCTCTAAAACTCATGATAATGTTCTATCGGTAGTTTTTGGAAAGAATTACATCTATTAGACTATAGAACATAATTTAAAACAGTAAGCAAGTAAGTACTATACAAGGCTGGGTATTATTATCTTTGATTACTAGGCAGAAAAAGAAAAAAGCTGATCAGCTGAGTTTGGGCCAGTGGTCCACTCCTGGTCTAATCTCGCACTCATGATTCACATACCTCAGGCACTAGTCTTTCACAGCATCAATCTCAACTGTTATTAAATATCTAATTGAGAGTTAGGCATGGTGGCACACAGCTGTAATCTCAGTACTCTGGGAGGAATACAAGGCAAGGCAGGAGGATCACAAGTCAAAGCCCAGTCTTAGTAACTTATTAAGACCCACGTCAAAAGGAAAAGGAAAAAAAAAAAAAAGAAAGAAAAAGGGAAGCTGGGGATGTAGCTCAGTGCAGAAGCCCCGAGTTCAATCCCCAGAATCATACACACAAAAAATTTGTTTTTGACTGAGGACTAGACTGCAGGATGGCTATGATTTAAGTCTTAAGCCTCCAAACATTTTGAAAGGGGATTGTATTATGGGAATACTAGACTCATCAGTGGATTAGTCCATTCATAAGTTTATAGCTAACTGTGCTGTTCAAAAGGAAGGCCTGATAAGAAGAAGCCACGGGGGGGGGGGGTTGTGACCAGGAGGAGTGTACTCTAGAGCCTGCCTCCTCCCTTTCTCTCTCTGCTTTCTGTCCACCATAGGGTGAACAAATTTCCTGTTTTGGAGCTAGCTGATCATGGACTGAATCCACTGAAACTGTGAACCAAAATAAGCCTCTTCTCTTCTAAGCTTCTAGTGTCAGGTATTTTATCCCAGTGACAGGAAAGTGAATAATACAAGAACCATCCACCATTGCTCACCACTCTAACCTCTGGGATTAGCCCAGTGGTCAGAATCTCCATGAAGTACAATCTCAGAGTGAGTATGCCATTTTAATTGTATTTGATATGAAACATGATAGCTTAATGGTGATCAAGCCCCGATAGATGTGTGTTGGTGGCTCAACGAATGGTCCAAGTTACTATAGCTGGCAGCCCAGCTATATGGCTGCTGAGGTCCACTCTCATAGGTGGGGATGCAATACCTGAGTAGAAACCTCCAAACACATCCACCATAGCCAGGACAGGAGATATAAAGCCAAACAAGTGTCAGGAAGACATAATCAATCACCTGCCTTTATCCTCAGTTTTTGTTTATTTCTGTGGTGTGTTGGGGATTGAACCCAGGACTTTATGCATGCTAAACGTGTTCTACCACTGAGCAATATCCCCAACCCTTCCTTAGTTTGTTAACACCAAATATTGTCAGGTATTAGCATATTTAGGAAAGAAATCCAGACACAAAGGTTGGTGGCCCCTTCTCCCATCTCTGTGAGCCAGTTGTGACCAAAGACATGTATTATGGCTTCTATCTAGATGCCACCTTCATGGGCTCTTTTTTTTTTTTTTTTT
>NW_004955411.1:16168171-16176838 GCF_000276665.1 Chinchilla lanigera
TTTTTTTTCTCCGGTACCGGGAACCGAACTCACAACCTTGTGCTTGCCAGGCAGGCGCTTTTGCTGCTGAGCTAAATCCCCAGCCCCTCTTCAAGAGCTCTTAAGTGGGGCTTTTTGGAGCTTGCTGGATCTAGGCTGTGCGATACCGGGATTAAGGGTATATGGTACTGAATTAGTCCACCTAGTGGTTTAGTATAGTTTTGGGTATGGATAATGGGAAGGCCCACCCTGGGTGTGGGCATCACCTCCCCAAAGGCTGGTACTCTAGATAAGAGAAAAGAGAAAAGGAGGCTTGCTGCCTGCTGCCTGCTGCCTGCTGCCTGCTCTGCCATGGACTGTTTCTCCTCTGTGATGCCCCTCTGCCATGCCACCCTGCCTTGAAGTCAGCCAGCTATGGACCAAAACCTCTAAAAACTGTGTGCTGAAAATACACCCTTTCTCCTTTAACTTTGGGTGTCAGGTATTGTGTCTCAGCAATAAGAAAAGTAACTAAGACAACATGTAAGGAGAAACATGTTTAAAGAACATCTGACAATAACTTGTTCCTCAATTAACATAAAGTGGGAAAGCCTGCATCCATTCCTGACCTACATTTGAAGCTAAAGCAAGGTTGTACGACATAATGGTAGATAAGCCCAGGTAATTTTCTTTTAGCATGTAACTTGTGCCTTTATTGTTTAAGCCACTCTAGACAAGCACATTCTTTCTTGTAACCAAACACATTCAAACCAATGAACACAGTCCCTCTTCCAAAGGAACTGGAAGTGAGTGCAGGAGAACAATCAGAAAATAAGTAGCTTAAAATCAGGAACAGAGAAGGCTGCCCACTAGTACAGCTCCTGTTCTACAACATATTGGATGTGCTTGCCTGATGATAAGATATAAAAAAAAAGAATTATGACTCTAAAAGTACACACTAGAAAATAAAAAAAAATCAATAAATTGGACTTAATCATCAAAATTAAAAACACTTTTCTCTGCAAAGACACTGTTAAAAGGATAAAAGGCAAGGTACAGACTGGGGTGGAATATGTGATTAGCACATATGTTATGGTTTGTGTCTGGGTGTCCCCCCAAAGCCTCACGCTGCCATGGGGCAGGCTTTTAAAGTTTGATTGATTATGGGTGTGAGAGCTACACCCGCCCTGGGGTGGATAGTTTCAATATGTAAAGGAGAGCAAAAGGCTGCTTGCAGCCATTCCTGGCTTTTGTGCTTGTTGCTTCGCTGTGTTCTGCCGCCATGAGCTGTAGCCCTCTGCCATGTGCCACTCTGCCTTGTAACTTGCGAAGTACGGACTAAAACCTCTACAAACTGTAAGCAAAATAAACCTTTTCTTCCTTAATTTTGGGCGTCAGGTATTTTTGTCCCAGCAACAAGAAAAAAGTAACCAAGACAACATATCTGACACAGGACTCATATCTAGACTGCAAAAGGAATTCTCAAAACAGTATAAAAATACTATTAGAAGGGTCACTTCGGTAGTGGTGTGATTACCTAAGATGCCCAAGGCCCTGGGCTCAATACCTAATAATACAAAACAAAAACCAAACCAAAAATCCACCACCAGCAACAACAAAGCAAATACTATCAAGAAATAGGCACGAAAAAAACCATGAAGAGGCATTTCACTAAAGAGCATGTGAATGATCCAGGTGAGGTCTGGAATGGCCTGCAAAGGTGCAGATGTTAAAGGCTTAGTGCCCACCTTGGCACTCTTAGGAGATGGTAGAAGCCTTTCATGGTGGGGCCTAGAGAGAGGTCTTCCTAGTGGAAGGGATGGTGGCATCCTTCAAAGTGACTAATGGGAGCCCGAGCCTTCCTCTCTTTCTCTTTTGCATCCCAGCCGTGAGATGAATGGTTTTGCCATGGGTTCACACCATGATGTACTGCGTCACCACAGGCCCCAAAGCAAGGGGCCCTACTAACTACAGACTGAAACTTCCAAAACTGTGAGCCAAAAATGCTTACTCTTCTCACACTGACTGCCTTAGGTATTTTGCTACAGTGACGGGAAGCTGACTAACATAACAGGGATGCTAAGTAAACATATGAGCCACGTGTAAGGGTGCATGCCTGTGATCCGAGCACTGGGGAGGCTGAGGCAGGAGGATCACTGTGAGTTTGAGCCCAGCCAATCTGAACTGCACAATGAGTCTTTATCTCAAAAAGAAGTAAATATACGAAAAGACATTCAACATCATTAGCCATTGAAGAGATGCAAATGAAGATCAAAATGATAACTACATACTTATCAAAATGACTGAAATAAAAAATAGTGACAACACCAAATGCCGGCAAAGACACAGAGACTGGATCTCTCGTACACAGATGGTACAACTATTCTGGAAAAAGGGTTAGCAGTTTCTTCATAACACTAAATATGCAAATACTAAATGACCCAGTGTGTTAGGCAGTTGTCCTTCATTATAACAAATGTCTAAGACAATCAACTTAAAAAGAAAAAAGTTTATTTTGGCTCAGTTTTAGAGATTTCAGTCTATGACCACTTGGCCCTGCTTTGGGCTTGTGACAAGGCAGCACATCGCTGTGTGAGTATGCGGTAATGTAAAACTGCTCATCTCACAGGAAGCAGTGAGAAAGAGAAAGATCACAGTTCTCCAACCCCTTTGGGGTGTGCTCTCAATTCCACCAAGCCCGACTTCTTACAGTTTATATCACCTCCCGACAGTGCCAGGCTAGGGACTACTCCTCTAAAATATGGGCCTCTGGGGGTCACTCAAGATTCAAGCCATAACACCAAGCAACAGATCTTTGGGGTACTTAATCCAGAGAACTGAAAGCTGAAAATATGTATACAAATATTCATAGTAGCTTTATATATAGTAACCAAAATGTACAAACAATCCAGATGATTTTCAACAGTGAATGACTGACCAAGCTGTGGTATATCCACATCATGCAATACTACTCAGCAATAAAAAGAATGAGCTATTAACACATACAACTTGGGCAGATCTTAAGGGTATTATGCTCAGTGAAAAGAAGCAGTTTCAAACTGGGACTGGTGCTGCATGCCCGTAGTCCCAGTATTCTGGGAAGCTAAGTCAGGAGGATCACAAACTGGAGTTCAGCTTGGGCAACAGTGACTTATCAAGACCTTATCTCAAAATACAAAGTAAAAAGGGCTCGAGATATAGGTTAGTTCAATCTTCAGTACCAAAGAGAAAGGATAGAAGGAACAGAGAGGGGAAGGAGGAAGAGAAGCAAAGGACATCAAATACTGTGAGATCCCATCTACACGACATTATTGAACTGACAGTATTACAGAGGTGGAAAAACAGAGTAGTGATTGCCAGGGTTTAGCAATGCTTTGGAAGCTTTTTTATTTTATTTATTTTTCATTTTTTTTTTCCAGTACCAGGAATCGAACTCACAACCTTGTGCTTGCTAGGCAGGTGCTGTGCCGCTGAGCTAAATCCCCAGCCCCTGAATGCTATTTTAATGTAACAGCATGAGGAAGATTCTTTGTGGCAATGGTATAGTTCTGTACATATATGAGGTGTGATAAATACAATGAATGTTTAAAGTTTTAAAAGTATAGCAAAAGACACATTGCTGTTCATCCTCTTCAAAATACCCCCTGCTTCAAATACACATACTTCATTTTTCTTGCTATTTTCTTGTTTTTATTTTTATTTTTGGTGCTGAGAACCAAAGGCCTCTAACTGCTCTTGCGACTCTCTGAAGCCATTCTGCAAGTCCTCTTTGGTGATTCTCTTTAGTTGTGCTGTCGTGGCTGCCTCAGTGTCCCGAATTGATTGAAAACTTTCTTCTTTCATGGTTATATATTTGACTTTGGGGAAGAACCAGAAGTCACATGGTGCTAGATCTGGCGAACAAAGTGGGTGATGATGAGGACATACTGTGACGTTTTTACAAGCCTGACTTTCCATTGGATGGCACTTAGCAGCAGCACTAACTGGGTTTTTCTAAATCATACTTCCTAAAGTCAGGCATGAAGTAGGATTCACACAACCGCTTCAGAAAGCGGCCAGAGGTGTTTGAATGACAAAGAATATTTGGGGGGAGATTAATAGCAATGTGTCTTACTGTAATAAAGTTTTCAAAATTTAGGATATATTCAAGATATAGTTTGATTACTCTGTGTGTATATTTATTTTCAGTACTAAGAATTCAACCCCCAGGCCTCATGCATGCTAGACAATCCCTCTACCACTGAACTCATCTCTAGCTCTTTTTATTCTTTATTTTGAGACAGGGTCTTGCCCAGGTGCCTATCCTGGCCTTGAACTTGGGATCCTCCTGCTTTAGCTTCCTAGGTAGCTGGGATTACAAGTGTATAACACCATGCCCAGCTTAGTTGTGTATCTTGGTTGTGGTAGTCATCACCTGAAACTAAACATGTGACTAATACTGCACAGATCTATGCACACATCTTGTATAAATAACTCAGTACTATAAAGATGTCAATTCTCTTCAAATAGTGACCAACTGATTTCTCAATTCAATTACATAAAAGCTGAAAACTTCCAGTTACAAAGTTGGATTCTTTGTGATTTCATCTTTCTTCTCATTCTAGGATCCTGGCTAAAGAAGAAGCCACACTTGGAGGGCATGATGTTCTCACGGCAGAGGGCAGATGCTCAAGGCGACTGGGGAAAACAATAAAGCACACAACATACCTAAGTTTCTGCTCCAACACGGCATTGACCAAGGTAAGTCAATACCAGCTCAAAACCAGTGCAGCAGAGCTGAGGATATAGCTCAGTGGTGCAGCGCCTGCCTGGCAAGTGGGAGGTCCCGAGTTCAATTCCCAGTACGTGCAAAAAACAAACAAAAAACCAGTGCAGCAGAAAAGTCTACATCACATTTGGGAAAATATTATAAGGATGGAAATGGAACAAGTAATTGTGAATGAACAATATAACATCACACATCTGCTATGATTTCACAGCAATATCGCAAATTTTTCATGAAGCCTAATAAACCAATTCTAAGATTTTTTTATACAGGAACAAAAAACAAGTAAGTTGAGTAAGGCTCCCAAAATTGGAAATCAAGTTCTGAAATAAAACCACAGCTCGTCAGGTAATATGGTACTAGCCACAGAATAGACAATGGAGCAAAACAGAACCTTAGGTGCAAAACCCATCGTAATATATCACTAGTGCTGGGAATGAGAGCAACAGCGAAGTTTAGATGCAATGTGGACATAGCGGAAGATGAAATTTAAAAACCTGGGAGAAAATAATGGAGAATAGTTTTACATCTTTGGAGTCAAAAAGGACTTCTCAAAATACACGGACTAGAACAGAAGATATAACCCAAGGACAAAAGAGTAAATAAGAATGGCTACCAAATATTAAAGAAGCACTGCCACACCAGTAATCGGGGAGATACAAATTGCAGCCATTGTGAGAAATCATCTCACACACAAAGAGCATGTGCTGGTGAAGATGTGTGTGTGGGGGGTGCTCTGGGGATTTAGCTCAGTGGCACAGCGCCTGCCTGGCAAGCGCAAGGTCATGAGTTTGATTCCCGGTACTGGAAAAAAAAAAAAAAAGAAGAAGATGTAGGGGAAGGGAACTGCTGATAGAGAGAAAAACTGGGACAACCAGTTTTTTTTGTTTTTGTTTTTGTTTTTTCTCTGGAACCGGGAACCGAACTTACAACCTTGCGCTTGCCAGGCAGGCGCTTTTGCCGCTGAGCTAAATCCCCAGCCCCTGGGGCAACCAGTTTCAAAAGCAATTTGACATTACCTAATAAACTTGCCACACCATATCTAACAACTCCACTTCTAGATACACACCCGAAAAAACATTTTTGCACTGCTTGGTGTGGTGGTGCATGCCTGTAATACTAGTACTCTTGGATGTCAAGGCAGAAGGGTCACATTTCCAAGGCCAGCCTGGACAAGTTAGTGACTTAACAAAACACTGTCTCAAAAAATAAAAATAAAAAGGGCTGTAATTCAGTGTAAAAGCCCTGGTTCAATCCTCAGTACTGGGAAAAAAATTAGTAACATTGAAAATTGTTCACAGCAATATTCTTTGCAACAGCAAAAGCCGGAGGTAACCCAATGTCCAAAAATAGAATGGATAACTAAATCATGGCATCTTCTTACAATGAAAAATGACATGACAGTGAGTATAGTATTGTGACTCTTAGAAGCAAAACGCTGTTAAAAATGCAAGTTGTATAGAAATGATGTAAAGTTGTTCTATTTGCAGAAAGTTCAAAACCAGGCAAAAAATAAAACACACAGTGTTTAGGGACACATATAGTTGTGATACAAGAATTATGAATGCAAACATTCTGGACGGTGCTTTCCTCTGGAGGAGCAGGATTTGCAGAGGCACATGGGAGGCTTCTTCCTTGAGTGGAAACTGTAGCAAAGCCAGGTCCTGTGGAGTGGCAGGGAGACAAGCCAGAACAGGGCACTGACAACATGAAAGATAGCTGGGGCAGTGAACTCATTAAATAAACGTTGCTGGAAATGGGAACAGATTATATTATCACAGAGCAGTGAATATCATCATTTGCAAAGCAGATTTCTTTTCCATGAAGCCAAAGAACTAGGTGGTGGGGTGCACATATGAGGCTGGCCTGATTGAGCTGGTCAGAGGAGCAAGAACAAATCTGCCGGCTGGGAGCCTTCAGAGGGTGATGTAGGAGACTCCTTTCATTGGTTGCTCTAAACTGTGTGCCCACTTGGGGATGAGCAAGCAAGATCGCCAAACAGTTCAGCCACTGTGTGCCTTGGCTTTCATGGGGCCCCCTGCCAGGAATTCCCATTAATCAAAGTCTGGGAACAAATGCAGACTAGTCAGCTCCCAGAAGCACATGTCTTACAGGCTGGCTTGAGCTTTCTGGAGTTTTATTTTTTTTGTTGTTCCAACTGATTGTTCTGACGGCCAACAAATATAACTTAAAACCTTGTCTCATAGTGACTTTTACGGAGATATTTTGAAAGCCTCTCAGGGAAATGGGGCACTCTATATGCTTTGGAAGTTTACTCAAAGGATTATCTGAGAAAATTCTTTTATCTGGAAAAGTATGAGAAAGAAACCTTCCATGCCTGGAATGACCATACTGGAAAGTCCTATGTACATGCCTTTCCTGGGGGGCTTCTAACCTGGAGCTTGGCTGTGAGCTGCCTGCAGAGGAGCCTGGAGCTACTAAGGGGGCAGAGAAAGGTTCTACAGGTTCAGATGGGGAGACGCAGGGCCAGGAACACTCTGAATGGCAAAGCACACTCAAAAGGGAGTGTTCGTACCCTGTAAATACAGCTACAGCTATGCCTGTGGAGGAGGGGGACCTTCCCAAAGTAGTGGTGAAAATCATACATTCATCCTTCCCCACGCGGACAGGAACTCTTGGGATTTCTCCTGCCATATTTTCCCTGGAGGAGAAAGTATCATAAGGAAACAAGTATCATAAGGAAATGGAGGGGATTCTCATGTTTCTTTCCTCCTAGAAAGTAGGCCTATTTCAGACGGGATAAGAAAAACCAGACTCATTATATGCTTGTCCCAAGCCCTGTTAACTCCAGTTTTAGGGTTCCACCTGCCTCCTTCTCCACTTCTGTGGATGGAGAACAGGTACCTGTCCTTGTTTCTTCAAAATGTTAAATGGGTTCCAATTCATTCATACTCTCATTCAACAATACTGCATTGAATGCTTATGAAAGAGTTACAGACATGCCACGTCTAAATATGCCAAACTGGTATATTGATTATTTCAAGGCCAAATCACTTAAGGAGCTGTAACGTTAGAGAAGGCCATTTGGCTTATCTTTTCCTACATGCAATGGAGATTTTCTTGGGAGGAATATCCTTCACATATCTAAGCCGGAAAATAGTTTGGACCATCAGTGTGGCTTTATTGACTCTGAATAAACAGTCTTTGAAATAACCCTGAATTTCCACCAGCTTTTTTTTTTTTTTTTTTCTTGTCTTTTTGAGACAGGATCTTGCTATGCAGTTCAGGCTGGCCTTGAGCTCACTTTGTAGCCCAGGCTGGTGTCAAACTCTCCTGCCTCAGCCTCCCGAGTGCTGAGGTTACAGGCGTGCGCTGCCACGCCCAGGTCCACTAGCTTTTATATCCCTCAACCCCCACATATCTCTTGGTAATATGCCTGGAATTTATTACCCTAGTCCTATGTTTAGGGAGCTCGTCTAAGGTATGACAGAAGTAGTTGTGTAGGAAAAATAGACCAAAAGACTAAAAATGATGTGTAAAGTGTGATGACAATAACCTTGCACTGAGTGCGTTTTTCTGCTCCATATGGGGCAGTTCTAACAAGCAACTCACAATCTATACTAACAGCTTCCTTTCTCCTTCCCACCTACCTCAACGGTCTGGATCATTCATCATTGCTCCATTTGCGCTGAGCAGTCCCCGTTAAGTGAACTGAAATATCCACTTGGACAAGGGTTGAGGGCTGGAGGTTTCTTCTCCCAATTGCCCTCTTGTTCAGATGACCCCGCTGGCGACCCTGCGGGGAAAAGCTAACTCCGTCCCACTTCGCTCTCTCCTTGCTTCCCTCCCTCCCGCTGCTCCGAAGTCAGCCTCAGTGCAGAGACCCCCAGGCCTCGGAGGGGGCCCCTGGCGTGTTCCGGCCGGCCGCTGCGAGGCGCTGCAGCCCCAGTGTGCGGGCCGCCCGCGGGGTGCGGCGTGAGGGC
>NW_004955411.1:16177152-16182305 GCF_000276665.1 Chinchilla lanigera
CCGCGCCGTGGGTGGCGGGCGCTGCGCCCGGCGTCGGCGGTGGGCGCGCTCGGGAAAGCCCGGGGGTGGGGGCTCCCCGGGGTGGGGGCTCCCCGAGCTGTCGCCTTCCTATCTGGCCTCAGTGGCTTCCCGAGGATGTGGAACTTCGGACCGGGCGTGTCGGGTGGAGAACTTTCCCTGTGCTCGTGCCCCCCACCTCTCCGGGAGCTCCTGGAGTTTGAAGAAGCGGGGGGGGGGGGGTCCCCAGGTGTCTCTCCGCGGCCGGAAGGAGGTCCTCACCCGCCGCCTGGCGCTGCTCGCTGTCCCCCGGGACCTGGCCGGGCGCAGACCCGGGCAGCACGGACCTGGCCCCCACGCCTTGGCGGGCTGCGAAGGGGGAGGGCTGCCCCGCCCGGCCTCGGGGGACCCCGCGGGAGCACCCCAGCTCTGCAAAGCGTTCGTGAGTGGCAACTCCCGAAGCCTGTTGTCTGGTTTGAGTTTAAACCTCAAGTTACCTTGCCCGGGGAATTTAAGAGTGGCGCTTTCCGGAGCTGCGTGGGGCCGAAGGGGAAAGCGAAGCGAGGCGTTATTTGTGATTCCAGAGGGACCTGAGTTTGTAAAGCTGGTCAGAAGTGTTTTCGCCGTAAGGAGATCCTGTGTTGCCCGGGGGTGGGGCGGGGATTGATTCACTTCTTTGGAGTCGGGAGATTGAGGCCTGATGGTACCACTTGTTAGGCGTGTGGCTTTCGGAAACCTGCTTCTTTCAACCTGGAAGTATTGCTGTGGAAATTCCGGGAACTGATGCAAGTAAAATGCTTGGCATAGTGCGCTGAGCGTTAGGCGTCCTTTTTGTGAACCTGTTGGATGAGGAAAATGATTTATATGAAGGTAATATCTTTTAGGTCGATGTAAGTGGGGAGAACTTGGGGAACGAAAACAAATGCACCTGTGTCCAAGGTGGTCCCAAGGGGTGTGTATCCGCTGTTGTTCTCATCCTTAAAATAGCAGTAGCAGCCTTGTTCCTGCATGTAGTGGGTGTCTCTACATCTTTAACTTCCTGTGTCTCCCTAGTATGTGCTTAGCATATAGCAAATGAAGAATTTTTTTAAAATTGGGAATACAGATTACAGTCGAAATTTTTCTCCCCTCTAGGCTACAAGTGAGCAGAGGAGGGTGGAAGAGGAACGGAGAAGCAGGGCTTGGTGATGCAAGGCTGTAATCTTAGCGTTGAGGGAGGCTGAGGCAGAAGGATCCCAAGTTGGAGCCCAGCCTGGGCAACTTAATGACTTAGTGAGATCTTATCTCAAAATTTTAAAAGGCTGGGACGTAGTTCAGTGCAAAGGTGCTCGGCACAATCCCTAGTATCTCTAAAAATAAATAAAGTTAAATGAAAATTTAAAAAAGAAGATGAGGAATAAAGAGATCAGAAAACAACTAGTTGCACAGTTCAAGGAAGTGTAAATCAATGTTGATTTTAAAATGCTGATCTGTTAATTCTTTATTCATAGAGGTACCAAAATTAACTGTAGCCTCCCCTTTAAGTCCATTAGCCTCTCCAAAGAAGCATATACTCCAAACCAAAGCAAGTAGCTGTGATACAACTCAGCTTCTTGGCAAGGCTCAACTGCAACTCCCAGGGCCCTTCCTCCCATATAGAGGAGATTCTGATCCTGTTTCTGAAATACATATTTGGAGAAGTATGACATTTACAGGTTCAGGTTCAAGAAGAACAGTTGAACATATACCCAAGTACCCATCACCCCGATGGGTGATGTGCCTTCCACTTACTTCTACCCCGTCCCTCGAACAACTGCTATTCTGGATTGTATGTGGATTTAATTTTTTTTCCCTTGCTTTTCACACATATTTTAAGTGAAAAACTGTGAGGAAGGGAGATTTCCAAACAAGCATTTCCACTATAACCTGGTGCATTCTGAAGTTAAAAGCAGGATATTGAAAATAGGATGTAAAAAATAAACACAAAACCCTTAAAGTCTGGTTGGGCGGAGATGGTCTAGTACCCGTCTTCAAAGTTGTTTTTTTTTTCCAGTTCCTGCAGCACCGACTCCAAAGGTGTGTTCTGTCTCTGTCAAGGAGGCTCTGTCTCTTCAAGTATAGCTTGGAGGCTCTAATTTTAAGAGCTTTATTTGAATCCCTGAGAATTGGGAAAACAGTAATTTGTGCAAAGGTGTTTGAGAGAGTTTTTTTTTCCTTTTTTAATACACAAATTATCCAGAGGGTATTGTGTGGGATTTGAAAGATTAAGGAGACTGAAAGTGACCTTTAAAATTGGTTTTAACTTAAATTCTTCTTTTCCTGGTTTTTGTGCTTGTGTTATGTTCTTTGTTTCAAGTTATTTCTTGAGGATCACACAACTCTCTGCTCAGTGATCTTGCACAACTCTGACTTCTCATGTAAGGTAAAAATTCCTAGACTTGGTTCTTGGAGCCCTTGATGTCTGAGTAATATTTTTTGCCATGTCTCTAAGTTGAAGCAGTTAGGTGCAAACAACTAAGCAATTATATCTTATCAACTTAGATGCTGTTTGAAAAAAAAAATGCATATAAACAGAGAGAAAAAGTACTTTATATTACTTTACAGTAACCGCAGTTATTAACAGGATATGTGTGTCTGTACTACTCAAATCGTGTGAGTATATTGGGTGCCGCCACTCTGATTTCCTGTTCTACATTAATTTTTCCACAGCACTTGCTTTTTATCACAGCAAGCGCTGAAAACGCAACTTTGCAAACTATGATGTCATTGCTAGGGGTGTAATGGGAATCTAATGTTGCAACTGAATTACCTCCAGTAGGTTCAGGAGGGCCTACCCCTTTTAGTAGACTGTTGCCACTGAACTTGCCAAGTGTCCTAATTGCCCCTGTGAATTTGTCACAGTTGCCAAATCCCCTGGTCAAGGGATGCAGAATAGTACTCTAACCTGGAAGACGTTATGTGAAATAAATTAGTCGCAAAAGAACAAATACTGTATGATTCTACTTACATGAAGTTTGGTACCCGGAGTAGTAAAATTCATAGAGACAGGAAGTGGAATGGTGGCTGCCGGGAGTGGGAGCTTATGTACTATTTTTGTAACTTCTGTGTGAAACTAATATTATTTCAAAGTAAAAATTTTAAAAAGTAAAAAAAAAATCCTGTTAATGATGTCCTTTTTTTTTTTTTCCCTGGTACCAGGAATCAAACTCACGACCTTGCACTTGCAGGGCAGGTGCTGTGCCGCTGAGCTAAATCCCCAGCCTCCCCGCCCCCCCCCCCCCCCCACTTTTTTTTTGGTCTTCTGGTATCAGGAATTGAACTCATGACCTTGCGCATGCCAGGCAGGCGCTGTGTCACTGAGCTAAACCCCCAGCCCCTAATGATGTCCTTTTATTGGACTGTATCAAGGAACCAAGGTTAGGGACAGTGCAGGGTGGCCAGAGAGCCAGAATGACATTACCTCTCCTTCTCACCTCCTCCTTATCCCTAGTTAGGGGGGAAAAGATGCAAGCAATAGCTGTGTTTTCTCTTATAGGAAGTGTCTTTGTTATTTACTAATAGGTTGTACAAGGCCGAGAATCAGCCATTAGCTCTTCTACAAAAGTAAGAATTTTTGACCTAGGACTCATTGGTGAGCTACACAGTCTCCAAAAGCACCCTGAAATTACACAGTTGAATGATTGCTCGTAAGTGTATCAGAATGGGAAGAAGTTCCATAGCTTTCATCAGATTTTCATGGGTTCCTAACCCAAGAAAGGTTAGTAGGCACCACAGGAGAACATGGTTTACCGAGCTTTGCTCATCCATGACAGGGTCCTCACTTGGGTGTTCTGTTAACTCCTTTTGGTTCTCTTTTCTCTGACCTGCTTCTTGAGGCTCTTTCTGCTCAAACCTGGAATAAGTCTGAGAAATTCTTTTTTTCCTCAGAGCCTCTGGCCATTCACCTGGATGCTGAAAACTACAGATTCCATTCCTCAAGGGTCAGAAATTGCCGGTGAACACTTTCGGAGTCCCCCATTGGGCAGTCTGTGCAGTCAGCCTCACAGCTGGCGCACTCCTCACCCTGCTCAGGCTGTAGAAAAATACGGAGTAATAATCTGTGAGGTACACAGCTGTGGAAAACACATGAAAATGATACTAAGGACTGAAGTTGGCACTGGAGTTGTAGTTCAGCCCTTACCTTACATGTGCAAGGCTGTGAGTTTGATCCCTTGCATTGGAAGAAAAATTACTTAACTTTAGTATTGTTTGCAGTACCCAAACAAACCAGGGCTTTTAGCTAGGTAACAAGTGTTCTACCAATGAGCTACTGCCCTAGCCCCTTAGGGAGAGCAAACTTAATTCTAAGATTGTCTTCTGGTTTATACAATATAAAGATGCAGTATGTAAATAATATATAATAAATTCTACATTGTTTAGTATGAGGTGATTTAGAGGAGCAATAGCATTTATATTTTAGAAAAGATGTTAATGTTTACTTAATAAGTAGGGCTTTCTAGTTACTGAGGCTTGTTTTCGATTTATCCAAAGTGGCAAAAATGGCAGTTTCAAGACTCCCCCACCTCACCCCTGTGATGATCAAACTCAGGGGCTATATCCCCAGCCCTTTTTATTTTTTATCTAGGACAAATTTTCACTAAGTTGCCCAGGTGGTGCTCACCCTGTGATCCTCCTTTCTCACCCTCCTTGAGTGCTGGTATTATAAGAGCACACCACCAGGCGCTCTACATATGATTCCTCAAATTTTGCATTAATCTTAGAAATCCTTTCAGAAATAATGATCTTACTCTTTTACTAACACTTGCATATTCTGTGAAGGTAGGCTATCTGCTGTCCAATTTGATGTGGCTTAACAAGTAAAAGCTCATCACTAGTGCACCTAAAGCCTTAATCATGCCAGGTTGGACGCCGTTGCTGCATACCTTTCCTTCATGTGACTCAGAGATCAAGGTTTCTTGCTTTTTGTAATGCTGCCATTTTCAACAAGTGGCCCCAAAGTCACTACAAGGGGGAATACCACATTGACGTATTGTTTCTATCCGCATTCTGTTAGTCAGTCACATGGCACTGCCCAGATTTTAGGGAATCTCCAAGTGTTTCTGGCACAATAACTTATTTTAGAAGGAAAACAACCTCGTTGGTACATAAGTAACCATCTTTTTTTTTTTTTTTTTTTT
>NW_004955411.1:16182680-16233041 GCF_000276665.1 Chinchilla lanigera
GGGAAGAGCAAGAGCAAGCCTCTTTCTCGCCCTTATATTGTATGTACCCTGCTCCAGGGTCAGTGTAGCACTCACACCCATAATCCCAGCACTGGACCATGAGTCAATCAAAAACTCAAAAACCTGCCCCATGACTGCATGAGGCTTTGGAGGGGACATCTAGACAAAAACCATAACATTCCACCTCTGGCCCTCCAAAGACTCATGCACATCCCTTTTTGCAAAAGTCATTTTAGTCCATCTCTAAGAGTTTCAGCATTGTTGAAAAGTCCAAGTCCCAAGGCTCCTCTGATATGTAAGGCAAACTCTTAGCTGTGAGTCCCTGTACAAATGCAAAGTTAAGCACTTCCAACATTCAATGGCAAAAGATAAACGTTACCATTCCAAAAGGTAAAAATGGGGATACAAAGCTTTGGGACCAAAGCAAGTCTAAGATCCAGCAGGGTGAACATTAAGTCCTGTAGTTCCATGTAGAACATCTGAAGTAATCTGTGGTAAGTTGTGAGCTCCAAAGGGCTTGTGTGGCTCCACCCCTGTGGCACTTCCAGTGGTTGTAGCTCCTGCTGCTTCCCTCTTGAGCTCACTTTGCTCCCTCTTTGAAGCCTTCCTTAGATGATCCATGTCCTGGCTTCTCCAAATTTCTGGGTCTCCATTGCACCTTTGGCTTCATCCTTACAGCTTCACATGCTGCCCTCTCAGGGGCACACTGCCTGGTCTCCCAGGCCTTCTTCTGAAATCTGGGTGGAAGCCTTTTTAACCTCAGAACTCTTGCATTCTGTATGTGCCTAGAACCAGCACCACATGGATGATGCCAAGGTCCACTACCAGCTGGAGAAGTAGCCAGGCTGTAGGGGTTGAGTGCCTGGATGGCTGAACACTCTGAGCTTGACTCTGAGGAACAAATTCTCTATGCCACCGCCATTCTGGAACCTGGTGTGACTGCCGCCATTCTGGAACTTGGCACTCTGCAGCTCTCTCCTCAGAGCAGAGTCTTTCACCTTTGCAGGTTTGAGGCTGCAAAGGGTGGAGACTTGCTGCTTCTTGTGATGCTCTCAGGCCATCTTTTATATTCTCCTATTCCTTCTCAGCAATCAAGATCTCCTGAGCTCTATCTTTGCAGTCCACAGCTTTATTGGAGCTTTTTTCCTGGCCAAACATGTTTTAAATCATCCTTCTGGGCTCTTTGCTCTTGATTCTCAACATAAATCTGGCTAAAAGCCTCCAACAGTAGCCATGCCACCACCTCAACATTTGACTGTCTTGAAATTTCTTCTGCCAGATTAATTAGTCCACCACCCTTAACCTTAGTCTCAGGCAAAATTTCTGGACATGAGCAAAATGCAGACAAACTTCTTGCAAAGGCATAACATGCATTGTTGGAGTCCAGCATCCAAGCAATTCTTCTTCCCAGCAGAAACCTTCTGAGCCTGCCTTTACTGGCAGAATTTCTGTCAGCATTCTGGTCTTTTGAGCTTTGACCAGAATCTCCCATACAGAACAGCCTAAGGCATTACAACTCTACTTTTTCTGAACTCTTCCTGCAAGCCATTTCCAAGAGCTCTTGAACCACATGGTCAGGTATAGTCACAGCAGTGGCCCCACTCCTGGTACCAGTTCATTACTTTTCTGTCATTGCTGGGACAAAATACCCAATGCCCAGAATTAAGGAAGGAAAGGTTTATTTAGCTCACAGTTTGTGGAGGTTTCAGTCCATACTCGGTTGGCTCCAAGGCAGAGTGGCAGAGGGCAACAGTTCATGGCAGTGGAAAACAACAAAAGCAACAAGAACAAAAAGGGAAGAGCAAGAGCAAGCCTCTTTCTCGCCCTTATATTGTATGTACCCTGCTCCAGGGTCAGTGTAGCACTCACACCCATAATCCCAGCACTGGGCCATGAATCAATCAAAAACTCAAAAACCTGCCCCATGACTGCATGAGGCTTTAGGAGGACATCTAGACAAAAACCATAACAAAACCAAATAACAAAACAAACACACACAAATAAAGTAAGGTGTGGATGAAACCTTCATGCAGGAAATAATTGTATCATAATTGCTATGTGAGCAAATATAAGTGGTATTAAGCCATCTAGGTTCAAACATTTATTCGGGAATGAAGCATATTTAATTTATTCAGTCATCCAACCATGTAGAGAATTGTACATTTGAGAAAGATGGAGCAGAGGAAGATTAGCAAAGGACAAGAATATGCATGTCTTAATGGTTTCTTGAATGTTGTCATAAGAGTTTAAAGCTACTTCAAGCTGCTGGCAGTAGGTTAGTGTGAAACTTTTTTCCCTTTCAAAACAAAAAATCCTTGCTGTGGAATGTATTACATAAGCACAAAATCTATGTGCCATTTTTACTTATTTGCTCTTATGGGAAGGTAAACTTGTAAAATTTGGACCTGCTTATCTTTTTCACCTGAAGTCAGTTTGTGGCTAGGAGGCACTATCTGGCTGTATCCAGCATCTGACAGCTACAAATGGGAGTTACGGAGGGATTAGAAGAAAATCATGTGGAACATCCTAATACCCAGTTAGTCATGGAGAAACTTAAGTAATGTACATCAACCATAGTAATGTTCCATTTATCCATTAATAGGATTGAGCTGTTCTACCAAAGAAGAAAGATCCAAATAATAAAATATATGTAGTTTTTTTTTTTTTTTAGACAGAGTCTCACTATGTTGTCTAGGGTGACTGAATTCCTGAGCTCAAGCTGTATTTCTGCCTGAGCCTTCTGAGTAGTTGGGTCTACAGGTCTGTGCCACTGTACTTTACTTATTTGCCATCTTTTAAGTCATATATGATATATATATATCATATATGACTTCAGTCATGTATACATATATGTGACTTAAAAACTTAAATATCTGTCTGTCTATCTTTTCTTCTCCCTGCCCAGAACTAGGGATTGAACTCAGGGGTTTGCACATGCTAGGCAAGTACTCTACCACTAACCTATATCCTCAGGCTGTAAGTCATAATTTTTTAAAAAGTTGTCTTATTTTGTGATTCATGTGTTTATTGTTTAAGAGAATCCCTTTGATAATCCTCTGTGGGATCTTTTAAATCTCCATTAGCAAGCATTTTTAAAAATCAATTTCCCTATATCCTCCCAAAAGGAAGGTTTCTAGCTGTCAGTCCTTCATTGGATGATAAAGTATTTTATTTTAAAGTACAAAATGCCCTAATTTGTACCCAAACACCCAGACTTTATTTCATTATGGTAGCAAAGATGCAAATAATGTAAAATGTCTAATTCTCATTTGTTTTCTGTCGTGCTAGAAATCAAAGGGCCTGGTGTAGCCTAGGCAAGAATAAGTAAAACTTGATATGTACGTGGGGGTAAATTCAGGAAAGAGTAACTCTCAGAAAAGGAGCTTAGAACACTGGCTTATCTAGCGTCTTCAGCACAGAGCAATAAATTCTTAGAGAAACCACAAGACAAAGGAAAAGGACCTTAAGTCTTTAGGGGCTATAAACTGTTGGAAGGCAAGTGTTTGGAAAGTATGGAAGATAAAGGCTAGTCAGTCCAGTCTGTTATGTAGAGGCCTCTGGTGTCATCTCCAGGCTGGTAATAATACATGTAAAGTTAAATGTCCTTCCTTGTGCAGAGGGCCTGAGGGACACTTGTAAATTTGTCCTGCTTTTAGGCAGAGGAAGGGCAGAGAGCTTTGCTTGTATCTACTTCTTGTCAGTTGTCTTCAGCTTAAAATATCCTTGTGCCCAGTGGCATATTCTGTTACCCTTTATTGGAATTAGAGATTTGTTAGAGTGTATAGCTCAGTGGTAGAGTGCCTAGCATGTGAAGACCTGAATTTGATCCCCAGCACTGGAAAAAAAAATACAGTAGAATGTGCAAGCCCCCAATTCAATCCTCAGTAGGGCAAAGAAAAAAAAATGCTAGATGAAAGGTCAGCAGATAACAGCCATGGGCCAAATCCAGCATACTGCCTGTTCTTGTTAATGAAGTTTTAGTGGGACACAGCTATTCTTATTCCTTTACATACTGTCTACAACTGGTTTTACAGTACAGTGATAGAGTTGAGTAGTGGAATGGTTCACAAAACCTAAATATATTTCTAATCTGTTTTTTGTTTCTCTTTTTGTGGTACCAGGACTCAGACTCACAACCTCATGCTTTCCAGGCACATGCTCTGCCACTGAGCTGTATCTCCGGCCCTCCAGTCTGCTCCTTTACAGGAAAAAAATGCTGAACCCTTTACTAGACACACAGTTAGTGTAATACCGGGAGTAACTCTTCTCCTAGTTAGAACCTGCTTAACCTCTCTGGCTCTCATAATCTCTCTTTCTTAATTATCTCATGGGAATAATAAAACCTACATGATATGATACTAAAATAAATACAATGATTTTAACATTAAATTAAATGATCTTGAGCAAATTACTAAATTTCCCACCAGCTTTCTGTCCCTTCTCTAGTTAGTTCCCTTAGACCAATGTTTTTGTTTTTTTTATTTTAAAGATTAAAAAAAACCTAACAAAACAAAAATGGAGATAAAATTAAAACAACATAAAAACCACAAAAACAATACATGACCTCAAAACAAAATGGTAGGAATTAACAATGGTTTCTACATTAGACCAATTTTTTTTTTTTTCCCCAGTACCGGGAATCGAACTCACGACCTAGCCCTTGCCAGGCGGCGCTAGACCAATGTTTCTTGAACTTACCATGCTTAAGAATTGTCTGGGGATTGCCAGCCTTGCTCACTAGATTCCAATTCAGTAGGTCTGAGAAGGTACACATTTAACAAGTACTCCAGCTTCGAATGCAAGTAGCCTTACCGTCTACATTTAAACCACTCAGGCCTTGTGGCAACTTGTTTTTTGTGCCCTAAAAATAGTTTGTCTGGCAGCTCTAGATGTGCTTCTTGTCTCAACCAGCACTGAAACTTTGTCTACTTGATAGGGGAACCAAAAGAGGAATGCCCAGTGGCATTAATCGTTAGCATTATCCTATAAATCAAATCACTTACTGCCTGAGCTCACCTATACAGACATCTGCTGCTTTGTTTCCAAATAGGAAAAGCAAGAGGAAAGTTGGCAGTGGAACTTTAGCAAATGTGACACATTTGCTGTGGGACTCAGTACACCTCTTAATGCTAAGTAAGAGTAAGCAACGTAAACCTAAAATTAGCACTACCACCCTTGGTTAGGTGGCTTAAAAAAAAAATCAAGGTAAAAATTAATAGTAGGAGGAGTTATAATGAGAGGAAGGACTTAAGTCCTGGTGCTTTTATAGGCACTGTAAGAATGGATGCTTGTTTAACTGTGAAGTCCTTAATGTCCAGAATATTTTATCTGGGGTTATGTGGTAATGAATGGCTTGCTTACTGAAGTCTTTGTTTTCCTCCACATGTTGTTCAAAAACTTGGGGAAGGGCTGCAAAACCAGTAATGAATAGTAGCAAAGCCCTGGAGCCTCTGGGTTTTAACGCAGTTTGGGAAAATAGTGGGACTGAAATTTAAAAAAATCTCAAAACTAAAAGATAAAACAATCAGAACCTGAAGAATCAAAACACATCTAGCTTACTGTTCAGAACCACTATTAGAAAGCTTAGGATCAGGGTTAGGGATGTAGCTCTGTGATAAAGCACTTGCCTAGGCTACACCAGGCCCTCTGATTTCTAGCACCACAGAAAACAAGTGAGGATTAGATGCTTTAAATTATTTGCATCTTTGCTACCATAATGAAATAAAGTCTGGGTGTTTGGGTACAAATTAGGGCATTTTGTACTTTAAAATAAAATACTTTATCATCCAATGAAGGATTGATAGCTAGAAACCTTCCTTTTGGGAGAATATAGGGAAACTGATTTTTAAAAATGCTTGCTAATGGAGATTTAAAAGATCCCATAGAGGATTATCAAAAGGATTCTCTTAAATAATGAACTCCTTTTGCCCCCACGATATTGAATATATAACTAGAATTTCTAAAATTTAAAGTGCATCTCACCAAAAAAATAAAAAAATAAATAAAGTGCATCTTCTTTGAAGGAGCCCATCATTGTTAGGAAGATAGAAATACTTTTGAAAAATATACCCTCAAACATTTTCTAAATAAACAACCATGTTCTATTATTAGCTCTGTGTCATTTTTTTCTCTCCTCTCCAAAATGGATCTAATTCATCTTTAGATGACAGAACTTTTTTCCTTTCTATTACTAAAATCTGGAGAAAGGAACATTTTGAAGAAAATAGGCCTTCATTTTCTTATGTCTTTGTAAGTTGTATCTTAAAATTTGGTTATTATTTTGATATACCAGAATCTACTTGTGCTGATGCTCAGTGCATCCATCTTTTAAATAGACAAATTGATATTCTTCTTTAGTAAAGAATCAGAAAATACCAACACTGCACTTACTGTTTATTGCTTGTGTTAAAATGCATGTGTTTATGTATCTGAAAACAGGATATAAAATATTGCATCCAGTTTTGCCCCAGGACTTCTTATTACATCCTCTGCTCCTCAGCCTTTTTGAAATTCCCTTAATGTCAGAGACATTTACTTTAAGAGTGAAAGAATAAATTTTAAAAGACATTTAGTGTATGCTCTGAATTTACTAGCTATCTAATTGGATGGAAATCAATATCCCATTTACATAGGCATATTTCTTATTAGTATTAATGAAAGATGTGTTCAAAATGAAAACATATTCCCAACCTAAAGCAAATAGAAGCCATGTGATACCTGATGAGTTTTGTATTAATAAAAATAACATCAGAGGGTATTTGGGTATTTAAGTGAGGAAAAAAAATGTTATAGTACTAAATCTAGAAGGAAAGACCAAATATTGATCATAAACTACCCAAATATCATAAATACACAGCAGAGCTGGATGAGCCCCACCAAATAAATGACATTTATTAAGACTAAGTATATTGTTGAGCTAGAATCAGGGAGGCAAACTGCGTATTTTCTATGAAGCCAAATTTCTCTACCTGAAAAATAATTTTAATAAATTTTTTTGAGACTGGTGACCCCCTTTGACCTCCTTTATTTTTATTTTTTTCTTTGTGGTTAGCATTAAGGAATCCATCTGAAAACCCCAGACCTCCACATTCAAACCTGGCTGAGTTACTTCACTTGCAAATGGACAGTAAAGATGCCCTTGATGGCAAGTCTGTTTGATGAAAGGCTGGCAAGCTATAAAGAGAGGAGAGCAGGCTTGGCCGCCAGCAAGACCTGGGTTCTGATTTCATGTCTGACAGCAGCCTTTGTGCCCTCTGCCAAGTACCTTCCTACTTCTGTGGCTAAGTTTTTCTTTTTTCTTAGAAAGGTGACCACTGGCCGGTGTTTGAAACTGGTCTGCATTGATTGTTCCCTTTACTCCCATGGATTCAAGTCACAGTGACATTGTTTTTCCTTAACAAATAATCAACATGCAAATACACTCCTGACCACCATTCTGGTGAGGAAGTAGAACTTGCTAGTCACCCCAAAAGCTCCTGCTTATGTCCCATCCTAGTCATAGCTCCCCCTCTGCCTCCGAAACTAACCACAGGCAATCTTTGCTTTGCATGGTCTTGTGACTATTAAAAAATGATAGTGCATACTGAAACTTTCATAAGCTATCTTAATACCAGTGAAAAATTGCTCTTGTTCTGGAACCTTTAACTTTATTTTACTTTATTTCACTTTTTTGTGATGGAGTCTTGCTGTGTTGCTCAGACTGGTCTTGAATGCCCAAGCAATCCTTGTGTCTCTCAGCTTCCTGAGTAGCTGGGACTTTGCTTATGAACTACCATGCCTGGCTGAAAATCTTTAAAATTTATTATCAAAACATTAAAACTCCTCTTATTGTCTAAGTATATAGGGAAATGAGGAAATAGTAAAATTTAGTACACTGTCATTTAAAACATTAACAACATTAAGAATTAAACTATTTTGGAGCCAAGTGTGGTGCTGCATGCCTGTAATCCAAGCAGTCTGAGAGGCTGAGCAGGGGATTACAAATTCAAATCCAGCCTGGGGAATTTAGTGACTTAGTAAGACTCTGTCACAACATACAAAATAAAAAATGGGTGGGGATATAACTTGTGCAAAAGCCCTAGATTCGGTCCCCAACACAACAAAAAAAAATCCTCCAAACACACACAGAGAATTCAACTGCTTTCTTTGTGAAAGCATGTTTTGAACGGTGCTTGTCTTTTCCTCACCATGTAACTTATGACACACAGCAAGCATCCTTGGTATGCCTTGATGAATGTTCACTTCTTTTGAAGTTTGAATCAGCTTCCAACATTTTATCCTTCATGCTTTCAGTTTTGTGAAGTGTCTCCAAGAGTTCCTTCAATGAGAAATTTTTGCTTATGTCATTTATCTCAACAACTTTTCTCATTTATGTCAATAAATTCTCTCATGAAGTTCCTCTGAGTGCGCATCTAGGGTATTTAAGTGGTGGCAGTGTCAGCGTTCCCATGGTCAGCTATTTCTCCTGTAACTCTTTACTTTCCATTCAGATTTTACTACCCTTTTCACTTCATTGCTGCGCTTTGATCTTTGTTGCCCAGTTTCCTCTTTTGATTATTCATTTTCTTACCATGTTAAGTGGGTCGATCCCCAGAAGGTTAGGAGGCAACACAGATAGTATACTACACATACTGGCTTTGCTATTTGTTGAACTGTGTAACAGATGAGGAGCGACCAATCACAGCTTTGAGAGGAATGTTGTGATTGGTCAGTGATCATGATAACATCTATTAATTGTGAAGTTATCTGAAGCTTGTACTATATGCTGTTTTTCAAAAGATAATATACTGTGGCGAGTGAAATTTGAACCATGTTGTTAGGGAACTGGTGTGATTTAAACTGTGGAACTGAAATTGTAAAGTGAAGACTGCCTGTATGGTTCCTTTTTGTGTGTGCAGTGCTGGGGTTGGAACCCGGGGCCTCACCTAAGGTTGGCATGCACTCTACCACCGAGCCACAACCCCAGCCCTATCTGCATGATTCTAACCTGTACAGTAGTCACTTCCTAATTCAGGTATTCTTCTTTAGACACCATGGTTTAGTGTTGATCTTCAAATGTTTTTCATTGTGTCTCTTTTTAAAAAATGTGTGTTAGTTCATTAGCCACAAGATGGAGGATTTAATTGACAAAAATGCATTTTCTTGTGGTTCTGGAGGCTAGAAGTCCAAAGTCAAGGTGTCTGCGGGATTGGTTTCTCCTGAGGCCTCTCTCCTTGGCTTGCAGATGGCCATCCTCTGCTGTATCCTGTCTTCTTCTGCTTAGTGCATACTGGGGATCTCTGGCTGTATGTCCTAAGGTTGCCAGTCAGACTGGACCAAGGTCCACTCTCATGGCCTCACTTTAACTTTTCTCCCCATGCTGGGGATAGAACGTTGAGCTTCATACATGCTGATGATCTCTACTACTGAGCTACA
Source organism: Chinchilla lanigera (assembly GCF_000276665.1). Lineage (NCBI taxonomy): Eukaryota > Metazoa > Chordata > Mammalia > Rodentia > Chinchillidae > Chinchilla > Chinchilla lanigera. The sequence continues at coordinate 16,192,095 of NW_004955411.1, forward strand.
TTCCCAATGCCAAGATTAAAAAGTTTTTTCTTCTTCTTCTTCTCCCACCCTGCCTTTTTCCTCCTCCTTTGTGATACTAGGGATTGAAACCAGGGCCTTTGCACTGAGCTAATCCCCATCCATTTTTAAATTTTTTATCTTGAGACAGAGTCTAGCTAAATTGCTCATGCTGGCCTCAAACTTGCATTCCTCCTGCCTAGCCTCCCCTAGTACTAGAATCATTATGTGTGTACCACCAAGCCTGGCCAAAATTAAAAATGCTGTATTTTTAACAGTCTTCATTCATTAGTAGCAACTCAGAATCATTTGTTAAATAAAGATGTTATGGGTTTATTTATAAGGGAAAATGTCAACTGTTATTAAAACATCCTAAGAGTATAAGTACTTGTGTACTGTACTTAGTTTAGACTTTAAGGGCTTCAGAAGTAAATGCAACATTCAATCCAGATTCTTGTAAATAGAATATTCAGGGAGATGTTGTTGACTCTTTATACCTCTGCAGACTTGCCCAATAAATAGTTGTTATACTGAGTTTTATGGAGTATGGACATATCTTTAAAATGTTACTAAGTGAATATATTTATCTTCTGCTTTATTCCACAGGCACATAAGAGCCAGTGTTAGTTTTAAAAATGAAGCGAAGTGGGTTTGTAGTGTTTATGTTCTTTTGGGATCAGGCCATTTTGCAGAGTTAAGGGATAGAGATGGATGTGTATAGAGAAACGTGTATAGAGATGGGTGAATAATAATTTTTTCCAGACGTGTAATATAAGCTCCTTGTTGGCTTCTGTCTGCCTTAGAAACAAAGATGCCTCTGTGCTGCAGAGTAGAGAGCTGGAGTGAAGTGACTCTTCCTGGTGAATGCTTATGAGCACAGCAGTCCTAACCTGTGCAGGAACTATGATGCTAACTACATTGCTTATGAAATACTAGTGTCCTCTTAAGTCTTGGTCTGACTGGGACTTACATGTCTGTGTTCTGTCCTTCATATTTAATGTGTAGCATTTCATTTTAGAGACAGAACAAGGTCTGTTGGAAAAGACAGTGAAAGTCTTTGGGCAACTCCCATCACAGACTTTTTTTTAAACAGATCTCTTAAGTTATTGGAACCATTTATTTATTTTTAGTGCTGGCAAGTGCTCTACCGTTAGGTATATCCCAACCTAAAAATATAATTTTTAATAACTGTAAATTATTTTACATGGACATACCATAATTATACTGCTTTCCTCTTATTGGACATTTAGGAAGCATGTAGAATATAATTTTTAAAAATTTACTGAAACTAGGTACATAAATGTTTTGTACTCTTAGTTAATTTTTAAGATGGGTTATTAGAAATTAAACTATGAAGTGAAAAATGTGGGTGTATTTTTATGGTTCATTCTATACGTCCCACATAATTATATCTTAACACAATATTTCATCAAATTAGAGATCTTATGAGTTTTTCAAAGAACATATAGAAACTTATTTAATATAATAATCTTACTTTACAAAAATAAGATTATTTAGAACTCATTTTTAATAAATCTTTATCATGAAGGAGCTCATCCTAATTTGTGTATCTTGGTAAGATAATCTTTTGTTGGGTTCACTTTTGCAAACAAAAATATAATGCATATCTGTGTGCTGGAAATATGAATCAAACTCTCTGTCAGGTAGGCATAATACCACAGACCTTTAGTAGTAGAGTCTTGCCTTTAATAAGGTCTGGGGTAACAGAATAAATATCCCTTTATGAACGGTAGCTGGGGAGGACCGTTGTTAGTCCTAGAAGTTAAAAAGCTATCACTGTTCTTTAATAAGGTAATTTCATCATGGTGGTGATATTTCATCTTGTAGTCTAAATTTCTACTTCCACTGGTAGGAATTTGACTTCTTTTGAACCTGATCAAATGTCTAATTTTAGAATAACAGATGGCTGGAGCTTGCTCACTGATTAGTAATATTCTTTGCCACTAAGATGCAGAAAACATTTCCTTAGTGCCTTGCAACTTGATCATCCGTGCTCCTTTACAGAAATCTCAAGGCAGCAGGAGTGTGTTATCTACAAGCACTTACATCTGTCAGGCTTTTGTTTGAAAGCCAGGGCTGGAGTGTCACATGATACACAGGAAAAGATCCTGTGATCTTACCTATTCATTTGTGACCTGCAGTAGTTTGTCTTTTGTATTTTAATAACACCTTTCCGAAAACTTCCATCTAAACTACCTTGTAACTTCCTTAGGGAAAAACAGCGTGCATTTCTGTTGGGAAGTTTTTATCCTAGATTGTGGGTTGAACTTTATTGTCTTCATAGATCTGGGAGGGGTTATTGGTGGGACCCACCTTAGCTTTTATGCCAGTTCCAGGCAAGTGCTCTACAGCTGAGCTGCACCCCCTAAACCCCCACTTTAGCTTCTAAAGGCAGGAAAAAAAATCCTTAGGAAATTGGGTGGGCTGAGAAGGGGACCAGGAGGTGTTGCCATATGCAGCATGAAATTTCAATAATGTTGCCTTTGTGAGTCCTGAAGGGGTAGAAAGTGGAGGAAATAGATGAATCTTCAGATAATTGTAGTTAAAACCTAAAATAAAAAGACACAACCTGATAAGACAGGAATGAAATTTCACTTTCTGAACTTGTCCTGAAAAGTCCAGCCCATTCAGATTCTCTTCAGAATGTGTAGTACATATAATTATACATTAGTTTGCATTTGCTTTTAATTATTTTTTCATCGATTTTTTTTTCCTGGTGCTGAGGATTGAACCCAGTACCTCTCACATGCTAGGCAAGCTCTCACCACTGAGTTGCATCACAGCCATTAAATTATTTTTAAAATGTCTGTTGTGAAGTGGTTAGTAGCTAGATCTAGAGCTAGGTCAATTTAGGAAAAATCCTTATTCCATTACACGCTGTCAGGGAGACCCCAGTTTCCTTTTTTTAAAATGGAGGTAATAGTAGTATTCATGTTGTGAGTAAAATCTTAGCCAGCAAAGTTAATATATATTCTTTATAGAAAGGTAGATATAGAAATGAGCAGAAAAGAAGATAAACATGCCCAGTCCTTCTACCCATACTTAATCCATCTTACTCTATTGGTACATACCTGTCTCTGTTTTTTTATCTACAAAATTGAGATTATACTTTGTTATTTTGTAACTTTTCTGCCTTAGTAATGTATCATGAGCATTTTCTCATACCACTCAGCTTTAAATGTCCTATATAAAAGATAGAACCATTATACTAAGTGCATATATTTGAGCTTACTAAACTTGTTTCCAAATTATTAGTTTCAGGTGGTTCTAGTTTTTCACTCTTACATGTGATGGTTTTTGCACATTAATTTCACACCTCATGTTACTTTCCTTGAAGAAAAGTGGAATTGCTGATTCAACAAATATTGTTTATATTTTTAAGGTTTTTGATACATATTGCCAGACTGTCCTCCAGAAAATTTTGCTAGCAGTGTGTGGGAGTTTGTTTTCCCTTCTTGTCAGGGTTGATTTATTCTTTTTTTTTTTTTTTTTTTTTTTTTTTTTTTTATTTTTCTTCCCTGCTACTTTGTGTATTTTTTTTTTTACAATTATCACCATTGTTTTATTGTTTCATTTAAAGACACCTATAAAAAAGGGGTTTTTTTTTAGCTCCTGTATTTCTTTTTCTTCTGTGTGTGAAATGCTTGTGAATTTCTTGTGTGCAGTTTTCTGAGCAAATACTCACCTTCCTGTAAATTATCAACTTGTAAGATATATAATAAAGCTGTTGACTTCATTAAGATGTACTTTTCAAGTAAACTTTCAGCAACTTGGTTAATCTATTAGTCAATTAAGCTTCATCCATGAAGTTTATAAGAGAAAAATTACAAATTGGTTGATATTTACCATATTACACTGTATATTACTTATAAACTCAATAGAGACAATTTTTCCCTCTGAGTATACCAAGTACTTACTAGTGAGTTGGTATAATTCTGGAGTTAGCTTTCTTGGTAGGAAGGTGGCTCATTCATCCTCACTGGACATTATGAGTCCCTTTGGTGTGATACCTGTGATAGCTTGACAGATCTCTCAATCATTTGCTGGGCACTATCTGAGTATTGAGATACTGTCAACCAGACAGTGTTTATCTGCTGTATTTATCAGTAACTCCTGTGTATAACAGGTGAGAAGTCAGTATGGAATCTACAGATGGAAGCCCAGAGGGACTCCAAAAGGTGCTAGAGCTGAGTTCACAGTGCTTAGTATGATGATGCATTCGTGGCTTGAAAGATGGGACTCTTCAAAAGACTAGAACACTTGCAAAAGGTTTCAGCTTCGCTGAGTCTCACTGAAGAGGACTAGAAGGGCTGGCCCTGCGTAGGGCTGATTATTATTACCCTCTGCCTCCTGCTCATAGACCCCTGTGTGTGTGTGTGTGTGTGTGTGTGTGTGTGTGTGTGTGGTTCTGGGGATTAAACCCAGGGCATTCACACAGAGCTACTTACCCAACCTCTTTTTATTTTTTATTTTTGAGACAGGGTCTTTGTTAAGTCACTGAGTTGCGTGTGCTGAACTTGAACTTGTGATCCTCCTGCCTGAACTTCCCAAATGCTGCAGTTACGGGCTTGCACCACCACACCTAGCTTTATCTTTATTCTTATCAAAGATTACCTAGTTTTTGGGGCATGGGGTATAGCTCAGGGGCACAGCACCTGCCTGGCAGGTTGTGAGTTCAATTCCTGGTACAAAAAAAAAAAAAAAAAAAAAAGAAAGATTACCTAACTTTAGCTCCATGAGAAAATGGTGTGCTGGAAGCATAGTGTATATTAATCAAGCATGACAACAGTATTTTGTATGGTAATGTGGCTTGTTACCAATGTTTTTTATTTTATGAAAAAATAAAACATATTTTCATAACCAAATAATAAGAGAGTAACAGTAGTTATTACACCATGTATCATTATCTTCAAAGTAGTTATTCAATACAAGACACAATCCAAAAAAGATTCTTACAGAAAATAAACAGATAATGCAAACTTTCTTTTCAATGAACTAAAATAAACTTTTAGTATAAATGAAATTAGCACATACAGTGAAATATTTTAAAATTGGCACATATATTGAAATATTTTTAAAACAACAGAATATGCGATTTGGGGAAGTATTTGAACTTCTCCCCACTTCCTATTTCTCTACCCTCTCCCTTGCTATTTATTTGTATGTGTGCATATGTATGTACATATAATGTATAGTGGTCTTTGTATAAGATAAACCATGTGATATTTGAGCTTGTGTGTCCAGCTCATTTCACATAACATTTTGTTCTAAAGTTGCATCCGTTTACATACAAATGCCTCAAGTTTAACTTCTTTACGGCAGTGTAGTATTCCATTGTGTATAAATACATTTTCATACCTATTCATCTGCTGTTGAATTTATATGCTATTTCCAAGATCTAGCTATTATTAATTGTGTGGCTATAAACATGGGTTTATGTGTATCCCTGTAATATAATGATTTCAACTCTTTTGGGAAGATACCTAGGAGGAGGATATCTGGGTCATATGGAATTTCTTTTAGTTACCAGTGGGGTTTCTAAACAGTTTTCAGGCACTGTTGGTGTAGTTAGTGATTACACTTGGGCTTAAAAATTGTCAGTTTACAATGCTACGTAGAAAGGAGGAGCAGTGGGAGGCCGCATTCCTGTGTCGGACTTCCCTAAGTAGCCCACTGTGTGATGCTGCATAACCCGGTCCACTTCTTCGTAGTCTTTCTTCTTCTTTGCTTATCTCTAAAACTTCCATTAGCTTGAGATAGAGAAGAATGTTCAGATTGTATAGTGGACCCTGAATGAGGATCATTCGAGTTCATAAAGGTGTTTTCATTTCAGGAACTGTAATATCAGTTACCTTTAGAATTTTTTCTCTTCAGGGGCTGGGGATTTAGCTCAGCGGCAAAGTGCCTGCCTGGCAAGCGCAAGGTCGTGAGTTCGGTTCCCGGTACCGGAGAAAAACCAAAAAAAAAAAAAAAAAAAGAATTTTTTCTGTTCTTTTTTAACCTGAAAGCATACCGAGTACAGTATTGCATTAAATATTATCTAGAAATAAAGGTAGCGTAATTTCAACTTGTCTCAGAATTATGTGTTTCTACTTTGGCTCTTTCACAACTGTACGGACAAGGTGTTCTTGGCCTGTCAGAGTTCTTGGACTTGGCATCAGTATATAATGAGAAATTGGCCTTGTTTGTAAATTGTCAGAGAACAACAGTCCCGAGGTTTTGTGTGTAAAACGTGAATGGACGCATGGAAACACTATTTACTTCGTAAACAAATCCTAGAACCCCCAGTCTAAAAACTGTACATTTCCTGTTCCTGCACATATGGCTTTCATTCCATGACTACTGTCAAATCAAGGGTTGTCATACTCTAAATTCTGTTTGTGAAGCTGGGAGCTAAAGTGAAAACAAAGTGAAGCAGTGATGTGAACCTTTTAGAGACAGGTACCCAAAACGCAACCCAAAACCCACTTACTTATTGCAAAGTACCAACACTACAATTAAACCTGAATCCTGAGGTTTAAGTCTTTTTCTTTTAAAAAAATCATACATTAAAAGAAAAAGAGAAGGCCGGGCGTGGTGGTGCACACCTGTAACCCCAGCACTCGGGAGGCTGAGGCAGGACGATCTTTGTGAGTTCGAGGCCAGCCTAGGCTACAAAGTGAGCTCAAGGCCAGCCTGAACTGCATAGCGAGATCTTGTCTCTAAAAGACAAAAATAAATAAATAAATAAAAACAATAACAAAGCTTCCAATGATACAAACACCCTGCTTTTTCATGTATGCCATAGGTTTGCCACCACTGATCTAAAGCTTGCTTATTTCAAATGAATTTGTGTGGTATCATCTGAACTGGCATGCATGTGCCTGGGACATGTAGAATAGTGTCTGCACCCTTGTTTTTGGCTGGTTGCCAAAAATAAAGGCCTCAAGTGGAATAGGAAAATTGGACAACAAATCATAGCTGTGAGGGTTTTTATCGAGCAGGTATTTTTGGTCTCACGTCATGGTTTTTCTAAGGGAAAGGATCCCTCCAATATCCCCTGCTAGAAAAAGCCAGTCTGGCCCCAGATGGACTCTGGTTGATTGTTCTTGTTATCTTTGTGTTTGTGCATGTATGGATTTGCTTTTTGTGAAACAGATTTCCTGATGTTGAAGTGCGCTGTCTAAGAGAGCGAACGTGTTTACAGCTTTAACAAATACGGCCAGTTGTTCTCTGGAAAGGGTGTGCCCGTGTGCATGTCCACCAACAGTAGAAGTGAAACCAGTGCTGAGTTGTGATGAGGTCTCATAGATTGTCTGTGCAAGACAGACAAGCCTGAAGTTTTATCCACCATTTTCTGTTAAGGAGTTGAGTTTTAGAATGGTTATGAACTGTTTTAAACAGTGTAAAAACAATTGATGGATTTTTTTTTTTATTTTAAAGAGAAAAACCAGTGAAAACGATACAGAATTTCAAAACAAGATAATAGGAGATTTACAATGGTTAATATACTGCACATTGTTATCTTCAAAGTAGTTGCTTGGGGGCTGGGGCTTTAACTCAGTGGCACAGCTCCTGCCTGGCAAGTGCAAGGTTGTGAGTTCGATTCCCGGTACCAGAAAAAAACAAAAAACAAACAAACAAAAAAAAGTAGTTGCTTAGGTTACATGATACAGGCATGAAAGATTGATCAAACAATATAAGCACAAACTATTCTTTTCAATGAACTAATAGAAATTAGTAGTATAATTATCTTAGCTGTCTTGTGTGTATGTATTTTCTTTTCCCTTCCCTCTTTTCTTCTTTCCCGCCTCCTAGCTGTTCTTTCCCTTTTGAGCAGTTTCTTCTCATTTCACAGTATCTGTTATACATTTTGGATCTTATTTACTCTTTCAGTTTCTAATACTAGAGAGACAATATGATGTTTACACATGTGAGTCTGATTTATTTCACTTATGAGTATGGTCTCAGGTTGCATCCATTTACCTATAGAAGCCTTGAGTTTATCTTTCTTAGTAGCTGAGCAGTACTCCATGGTATAAAAATACCACATCTTTTTTATCCATTCCTCAGTTGATGGGCATTTGGGTTGCTTCCAAGATTTAGCTATTAGAAATTGTACTGCTATAAACATAGGTGCGCATATATTGCTGTGGTGTGATGTTTTTAATTCTTCTGGAAAAATACTCAGAATGGGAATAGCTGGGTTGGATGGGACCTCTAATCTTAGTTTTTTGAGGAATTTACATACTAATTTCTGCAGTGGTTGCACCAGTCTGCACTCCCACCAACAGTGGAGAAGGGTTCCATTTTATTGACTGATTTCTCGATGATAGCCATTCTTTCAGGGGTGAGATGGAATCTCAGTGTTGTTTTAATTTGCATTTCTCAGTAGCAAAATGCAACATTGCACAGCTTTTAAATGACCATTGTGAAGGATATGTAGAAAGAGGAAACAGCTTATGAGACAGTTCTGTGAAAAAAGTAACACATAAAAATACATACACATTAATTACACTCAGTATACACATATAGATAGTAATTTGCAAAAAATGACAGTATATCAAGAACAGGATTAAACATTATTTGAAAAGATTCTTTAACATAATTGTATTTTCATTTAAAGTATTTATCATAATGTTCTTTCTTAAGAATATTTGTGGTACTAGCAGAAAAAACATACCTGAGGATCAGTACAACTTATTAGAAGCTGCAGACACAACTGCAAACACACTCAGCCACCTTATCTTTGACAAAGGGGCCAAATATACTCACTGGAAGAAAGATCTCTTTAATAAATAGTGTGGGAAAAACTGGCTTTCCACATGCCAAAGACTAAAACTAGACCCATATCTATCACTATGCGCTGAGATAAAAATGGATCAAAGATCTAAATATTAAAACAGCCAGGCATGGTGGCGCATGCCTGTAATCACAGCACTCGGGAGGCTGAAGCAGGAAGATTGGTGCGTGTTCGAGGCCATTTCGTAAAATTTCATTTTTCCTTATTTTTTAAAAAAGGTGATAAGTTTTTTTAACCATGATTATAATTTGAAATTGTTACTAAAAATTGGAAAATAATTCCATTCATCTAAGATTCCATCACACAAAGGCAAACACTATTAACATTTTGGTTTATTACCTTCACATTTTTTTTTCTTTAAACAAAATTTGATTTGCTTTATTTTCCTTCCGGTACCAGAAATTGAACTCATGGTGTTGTGCTTGCCAGGCAGGCGCTGTGCTGCTTAGCTAAATCCCTAGCCCCTTTAAACAAACTTTGAGATTCTATACCATCAGTGGTTCTTAATTTGGATTGATTGTGTACCCTTTCAAAAATTTGGAAACACCCGAATTAAGAACTCTTATTGTAAATATGAAGTCGTACTTTTTGCCCCCTACAAAACATGATAAATTAGGCATTTCTTTACAATTTGGAGTCTCATGAATATTCATATCTGCTAATTGTTATGCATCAAATTATTTCTTCCCTTCCAAATTCATATGTGGAATTCCTAACCCCCTGTACCTCAGCTTATGATCTTACTTGGAAGTAGGGTTTCTACAAAGGGAATCAGGTTAAAATGAGACCATTAGGGTAAGCCTAGTATGACCGGTATCCTGGTTAGAGACATGTATATGCGGAGAAAAGACAATCTGAAGAGACGTAGGGAAGATGTCCTAATACAGTCAAGGGGAGAGGTATGTAACAGATATTTGCTTCACAGTCCTTAGATGGAGCCAATCCCGCCCATACCTTCATTTCAGGTTCCCAGCTTCCAGAATAGTGAGACAGTGAACTGCTATTGTTTTAGACGTCCAGTTTGTGGTTTTTGGTTATGGCAGCCCTAACAAACTAATGCACAGAATAATGTAGACATTTGGATGAGTTTTTCCTTAGTGCTAGGTATTGGGAATGCTACATCAAAGAAGCGACGTTCTCTGTCTTTAAGGTGCTTAAATTGGTACATTTAGTAGAACCCTGGGATTTTGCCAAGATGGATAATACAGGGTATTATGGGAGCCCAGGGTAATCAAAGAAGATTTCCCAGGGAAAGACCCACTAGAGGTGAGTGTTGAAACACCAACAGGAGCTTAATTAACTAGTTTTCTATTTTGGGGCACTAGGATATTTTCAGCTACCTATTTTTGTAAACTTTCCTGTATTTTTAGGTTATTTTTTTAGGTAGGACTCCAAGAGATGCACTACTGAGACAAGAATATGAACACAGAAATATTATTGAAAGCACTGTACTAGCGTTGCCCCCCACCGGGGGTATGTTCCAAGACCCCCAGTGGATACCTGAAACTGCAGGTAGTATTGTAGTTTGATTTATTGCTTAGGAACAGTAAGAGATTAACAACAATAGCTAATCATATTCTGTGATGAAATTGGCAGTATCACTACGTTTGTGCTTTGGAGTTCTTATTAAGTAAAATTAGGGTTGCTTGAATCCAAGCACTACAACATTGTGACAGTCAGTTTGATAACCTAGATGGCAACTGAGTAACAGATAGGTATCATAGATAACATGGGTATGCTGAGCAAAGAGATGATTCTTGTCCACAGTGGAAAGGAACAGGCCATTGTGAGATTTTATCAAGTTACACAAAGTTTCACGCAAGTAAAACTTGAGAACTGTTTATTTCTGGAATTTTTCACTTAATATTTTTTGGGCCATAGTTGACTGAGGGTAAGTAGCACTATGGAAAATGAAGCTGCATAGAACGGGGGCTACCGTAGTCTACCAAATGGAGGTTTCCTGGTTTCTCAGAGCACCCCTTTACTGGATAGTAGTCTTCCTGCTGTTCTGTTTCCATTGTTTTGCTATTATAAATAGTGCTGTTATGTGCATCTTTTTGCCTAAAACTTTCTTCCATTATTCAATTTTTATTTTTTAATTTTTTGCAGTAGTGGGGATTGAACCCAGGACTTTCACACTAGCTACACTCCCAGCACCTCCCCTTTTAACTTTTTGTTTTTGAGACAGGTCTTGCTAAGTTGCACAGGCTGGGCTCAAACTTGCCATCCTTCTGCCTCAGCCTCTCTGTGCTTGTAGAATTATTTTCTTTAGTGAAGGAGACGTAGAAGTAGAAGGACAGTATAAAACAAGTCAAATCATTTTTCAGAAATACTGATTTACATTCCCTAATAAATTCCCAAGTGAAATTTATGGAGAAATTAACTTGATTTATTGTGGTCTTTATATCATATGGAGTGTGTTAAAGTAATTCAACTCTTTCTTCCTTTGTACCCTGAATTTTTCCTAGAAAGTAAAGTTTGTTTGCATCCACTGAAACAGATCTCTTCCTCCATCTGAAAGAAGCTTCCTTTAAAGGGCATGGTACTATTAAGGATTTGCCTACCCCATTTTTTTTGTGCTGGTTTTTCACCAGCAGATGTGTATGTGTGGACCTCCTTTTATATTCTTCTTGATCATCATCTATGTGAAATGGAGCAATCCCAAAAGATCAGCCTTCCAAATGAGCTATTTCTGTTCTATTCCAACTTCCTTCAAAATAACTCCTGTACTCATCACAAAATGCTAAATCCCACTTATGTTGGCAGCATGTCTACTGTAACAGTAAAAAAGAATTGCAATTGTGGGGACACACTGGGAAGAAGGTATCTGAAGGGGACTGGTTAGACACAACAGGGTGTTCTGTCTCTGTAAGAAACATTTGCTTGCATTGTTTTCTTCATCTTAAAGGGGAGTATGAGTGCATTTTATTGACAAATGGGATAAGATTAAAGCATTATACTTTAACCTGGATTTTTTTTTTCCAGTACCGGCAATCGAACTCATGACCTTGTGCTTGTCAGGCAGGTGCTATGCCACTGAGCTAAATCCCCAGCCCCCTAACCTGGATTTTTAAATCCAGTTTTGTAAATTGACTTATCTGAGAGTACCTTGCATAGTTAACATATTTAATGATACTCAATGTAATTTTTAAAAAAGATGGCCCACTGACCAATTGCTTTTTTTAAAACTTTACTTTTGAAATCAGGAAAAAATCAAAGTCACACACATATTCATATTTTATTATTTTTATTTTTTTGCTGCACTGGGGAGATTGAACCCTGGATCTTTGCCCTGAGCTACATCCCCATCCCATTTTTAATTTTTTATTTTGAGAAAGAGTCTTGCTAAGTCAGTAATACCAAGGGTGGGCTTGAACTTGGCATTCTCCTGCCTCAGCCTCCAAGAATGCTGAGATTATAGGTGTACCACTATGCCCAGTTAAATCATACATATTTCTAAATGTTGTGAAATTACACAATGTGACAGGGTAAACTTCCTGTTATCCTACCCCACAAAGGTAACCAAACAATTTAAGATATACTTTTCCAAACTTATTACTTACTGTCTTAGTTGCTTTTCTCATTACTGAGACAAAATATCTGGCTCCCAAAGTTAAAGGAGGGAAGGTTTATTTCCACTTACAGTTTGTAAAGGTTTCAGTCAACAATCAACTGGCTGCAAGGTAAGGTGGCATGGGAGAGGACAGTCTATGGTGTGGCAAGCAGAAGGCAGAGAGCAGCAAGCAGCAGCAGCATCAGAAGCAGCAAACCTCCCTTTTCCTTTTATCCCATCCAGGATACAAACTTTTGGGTGGTGCCAACCATATCCAGGGTGGGCCTTCCAAATTTCCATACCCAGAACTTTGCTAATTCCAATCAGTGGACTAATTTAGTACCACACACTTTGAATCCCAGTATCACATGCCCTAAATCCAGCTAGTTCCAAAAAGCCCCACATATGAACACATGAGGCTTTGGGAGGACATATAGATACAAGCTATAACACCTAGTATTTTAAAAAATACAATGATGCTCAAACTTATGAACAATAAATGAAATATAAAGTAAGTAAAAATAAGATATTTTTCTTCTATCCAGTCTTCAACATAAGATAAAAATGTACAAAAACTTCTAATTAGTATATACCCATGTTAGTGGCTGCATAGGAAGATAGCACTCCCAGAGAATTATTGAGAATGTAAATTGGTACTATGTGGAATGCAATTTGTCAGTAATTATGAACATTTTACATACACATATACATTCCCTTCTCACTTTAGAAGTCTTGACAGCTGTCTTGTAATGTCATCAGGATAGTGGTGGTGGTGATGGAGGTGGCACTGGTGGGGCTGTGGTGATTGAAGCTTCCACTACCTACTCTGTGTGATAAAATTCCATCCACATCTGCCACAGTGCTGCGGGGAAGCAAGGGTCAAAGCAGTTCTTTTGATTCCTTTAAAACTTAGGCAGAAAGAGAATATTTCTGGGGAGGGAAGGTTTTTGCCATTGCCTTGCATAAGGTAGAAACTGTTGGTGTCCACCAGGCCCTGCACACACACCGTCACTTCCTAGGAACTCCTTCCCCTCCTCTGCTTCCAAGTCCTAGACCAGCATTAAGATTCTATCCTATGAAATATTCATAAAGCTCAATTGACCGTAAAACAATTTGTAATGCTGTAAGTGACCCAAATTATCTCAGCAGCCTTTTGAGAAAAGGGAGAAGAAAGGAAAAGGAATTTAAGAGAATGGCATCCTCTGAGCCAACCTTGCAGTTTTCAAACTGTAATAAATGGGTCATGGATTTGCATTTTGTAATTTTAGAAATGACTAATGCTTGGACTTTTTTTGAGTATTGTCAGAGTGGCCTCATCTTAGTATAAATCTTTCTTTCTACATTACGCAGATTATGTTGCTTTGTAAATCAATATTTTTATTCCATATTCATTTTATTTCCAGGTCTAGAAAGGCAGAGGTTGTTTTTAAGGTGATCTTCTCACAGCAGATGAAGTCACTGATGCCTGACTGGCTTCTTCCAAGACCCCCATATAGTCACCATCCCAACCTGCAGGAAAGCCCCCTCGCTCACCTGCACACAGAGACTGGAATTTTTCATTGTTGGAAATTCCTTCTAGCTTGTGCAGAGGCTATCTCCATCCAGTCATCAATCCTTCACTCTGCTGAGTGGAGCCCCTGAATCAATCTGCTCTTTGTATCCTTCATGGATCGAAGATGCTTATTCTCCTAGCCCCACCCTGTCTCAATCCTTCCTTTCTCGTAGGACAGGATTCCTCTATGTAGAACAGTACACAGACCATCTATTTTCCCCTGTTCCTGCCCCCTTGTTCATAATACGGTATTTAGTGAACCCCCTAAAATTGTTAAGTTCATTTGTTTGTTTTCAGAACCCAAATTATACCATTTGGGTTATACCATTGCTTCATATAAGTTATAAACAAGCTAAAACTCCACAGTAGGTGCTTTATAAGCATAAATACAAGATGGAATGTCTATTTCTCTGGAATCATACCTTTTTTTAAAAAAAAATTTTGAGCTTATTTTTTCTGACCCTCACCTCCTTTGGAATTCTGATTCTGTTCCATGGTTATCACCTGAAGTATGCGTCCCTCCCAGCGTGGTATCCTTGGATAATATGAAAAGCTTCCTGCCGGTTGCTGATGTGTTTACCTAGGCTCAGGGCTCTGAAGAGGGTGACAGATCTCTCATAAGGAGTTTTGCCAAGTGCTTCTGGCAACCTTTGGATTCAAGGCTTCTTGCAGAAGGGAAAAAAACAAAACCAAGGCCTGGCTGCCAGACGAGTTGGAAAAGCGGAGGAGCGCGTTGGTTAGGGCATTGACATGTAAATATCAGAGCGGCTTGAAGCTGTTCCCCAGCAGACCCTCCCGCCATCCTCCCTTCCACACAAAGCCCAGCTCTGAGGGCTGTGCCTTGCCTTTGTGAGGCCCCGCCGGCCGCCCAGCTGCAGAGGCAAGTCCCTGTGAGTATCCTGCTCTGTTGTAAAACTGCATTTTTGACTGTGACTGTGGACAGGAACATTTTTCCAGCCGAGTGCAGTGGGAGTGGACCCTCAGGGATGTAGACCTGGGCACTTTATAGGTTTTTGAAATGAAAATGAAACTACCCAGTGAATTTTAGTTCGACTTGTTATAAGTAGAAAAACTGTCAAATATTTATATGTGTACATGCAAAGAACAGGAATGGATCAGGTTTAAAATACTTTTTAAATTTTATCTGAAATTTCTGTAGAATGATTGTATTTTGGGTTGTGTGCATGGTGTAGTTCTGTGTTCCCTCTTTGTTCTTTCTTTCTAACCTTCCTTACCTACCCTCCTCCCTCATTTCTAGTGTTCCAGAGTGCCTAATTGGGACAAATTGTATAAATTATGTAACTGTTAAAGGTGGTATCACAATGTGTTTTGCAAGTTCGAAGCAAGTAAAAAGTATCTACCATTAGAAGAATCATGTGAATAAAGTAGGGCCAAGGAATGGATATGATGGGTTTTCTTTCTCTGAAACTTCAGTGGAAGAGTTTATGTGCTAGTGTACTAAATTCAACATGTGAATATAAAATATATGGTGCTTATGACCATTAATCCTGATACATCAACTTCATTGGATTAAGAAACAATGAGCAGATTAGCAGAGCATGTTCCTGGATGCTTCTGGGTGGGTCATAGAGGTGCGGCCTTCAACACTATGTGTGGTCTTTTGCCCTTACTTTCTGACATTGCTGCCCTACTTCCCAGGAGCTATGAAATAAACAGCTTTGATCTGACTCACCTTTATTCCATGAGGTTTCTTCCTTGAAGCCAGCTGACCATGTACTGAATCTCCTGAAACCATAAGCTAAATTAAACTTTTCCTTTAAGTTCTGGATGTCGGGTATTGTGTCTTAGTGACAGGAAAGCAAACTACTAATAGTGCTCTTATCACACTACAGAAGGCATATGTCAATGTCATGTTTTGGGCCAATCTTGTTAGGCCTTTATAAACTAGTAAGATATTTAAAATATAAATTTTCAGAGTGATGAGTAGTGAACTGACTTAGGAAAATATTGATTTTTAAATTTTTTGGGGGTGGTGGTGTGTGATCCAGGATTGAACCCAGGGCTTCATGAATACAAAGCAAAGTACTCTGCCATTGAGCTATACATTTCTAGCCCTAGCAGAATCTTGATTTTTAAAAACCTTGAAGTCCAAGCTTTTATTTGGTAAAAACTATCCCATATAAACTCATTTCCCTGGCTGCTTATAGAGATAGTGCCTTTAAAGAAAATATTTTTTAAGAAAATACAAATGTTTCCAGATCCCTCTCTCCTCTTTTTCTGTCTCTCTCTGGTACAGATAGTATTCACAGTATGAATTCAGTGCGAATTCAGTACATAATGCATCTTTTGTTATTTTGTTTTTTATTTGTTATTGTTTTCTTTTTAGACAAAGTCTCCCTATGTAGCTCAGGCTGACTTTGAACTCAGTATGTAGCCCAAGTTGGCCTCGAACTCGTAGTGATTCTCCTGCATCGGCATTTCTGGTGCTGGGATTACAAGTGTGTACCGCCATGCCCAGCTGACCACAATACATCTTTAAGCATCAAATATTCATAGACTTTTTGCTCTTTCAGAGTAAATATAGTAGTAAAATTCTGTGCTTACATACCGGAATACCCATCATGAGATTGGAAAAAAAATTAAGCTATATACCTATCATTAAGTGTGAAGTCTATTCATGATCTTTAAAGTGTCTCTTGTTCTCAGGAGCATCATTAGGGAAGTGTGGTACAGTGGAAGGAGCAGTAAACTCAGTACTTTCGGGACATGGGATCTGTCTGTACACAAGTGGCTTTAAAGAGATGACTTTGCTGAATTAAGAGATGAGCTTGACGAGTGGTTCTCCACCAGAAGCATTTACCCAATATTGAGTGGTGGCATTTTAGGTTGTCACAGTGTACCAGACACTAATGGTTGGGAGCCCTGAACACTAGGTATTTTGAAATGCCCTGAACTGTCCCACCTGGTCCAGCAAAGAACTAGCCCACCAAAATTAATGGCACCCCCACTGAGCAACGCTGGTGCAAATGATATGACGGTTCTCTCAGCTCCCGTTCTGTTGGTCACAGGGTGGGCTTCAGTGCTGTGCTGTAGTTCCTCTTGCCTCTGTCACAGGCCAGGCTGGAGGAAACCCCTGGGCTGGAATAGAGATTCGTGGCATGTCCGAATTCTTGGATAGTGTCTTAGTTACTTTCTCATCACCGAGACACAACACTGACACCTTAAAGGAGGAAAGGTTTATTTTGGTTCGCAGTTTGTAGAGGTTTCAGTCCTCGGCCTCTGGCTCCAGGGCAGACAGGCATGGCGGGGGAGGATTGCTCACAGTGTGGTGGCAGGAAGCAGAGAAAGGGGGAACGGGGAGGAGCCACAAGAGGTAAATCCTTCCAGGCTGTGCCCACAGATCCCACCTCCTAATGCTCATCCATGCGCTCATCGACGGACTGATCCACTGATGATTATTATGCCTCCTTGACCCAGTCAGCTCCTATGAGCCCCACCTGGGAGCGCATGAGGCTTTGGGGAAACTTCTAGATATAAACTAACAGATAGGCTGGCTTAACTAAATTGCTTTTTGTTTGACAGTGAAGTGCTACTAAATGCAAGTCATACAAGAAAGCTTCTGTCAGGATTTTTTTTGGTAGAATGTAATAGAGGGCTGAGTTACTAATCTTCACCAGAAATTTGCTGTGATGTTGTTCATATGTGCAACATAAAATAATTGCAGTGTAGCTTACCAGGAACGTATTTTTACATTGAAGTGTTGCTTTCAATCTCAAAATGATTTAAAGAAAATTTGAATAAATGAGAAGAAAATGTCAGTAGTAACTATAATTTTTTTTTTTTTTTTTTTTTGGTTTTTCTCCGGTACCGGGAACCGAACTCACGACCTTGCGCTTGCCAGGCAGGTGCTTTGCCGCTGAGCTAAATCCCCAGCCCCAGTAGTAACTATAATTTGATACAAATCTTACCAGTCCTTTAAAAATTTGACAAAAATTAGGTTATAGTTTATGATGTTTTATAGCCTGCCCTGTTCACTTGATTATATCTTATATACATACAAGTCTCTGTGACATAGATATTATATACATTTACATGCCTTCAGTGTATTTCAGGCTGCTACAACAGTAGCATGGACTGGGTGGCTTAAGCAGTCAGTTTCATTTGTGACAGTATTGGAGGCTGGAAGGGGTGAAATTAGGGGGTCAGTATAGGTTGGGTGCTGTTGAAGGTCCTCTTACTGGTTTTTTTGGGGGGGGTCTTTTTGAGGCAGGATGTCATTATGCAGTTCAGGCTGGCCTTGCGCTCACTTTGTAGCCCAGGCTGGTCTTGAACTTGCAATGATCCTCCTGCCTCAGCATCCTGAGTGCTGGGATTACAGGCATGTGCCACCTCACCCGGCTAAACTCTTACGGGTTTGTAGGTGGAGATATTTCTGTATCTCCACATTCAGAGAGTGGAGAAAGGATGTAAGCCTTCCTCTGTTTGTTCTTGGAAGGACCACTAATCCCGTCACAAGAGCTACAGCCTGATTTAACTGTCCCCCAAAGACCCCATTTCCAAATACCATCATGCTGAGGGTTAGGATTTCAGGATATGAATTTGGGGAGCGAAGGGGGTATAAATATTCAGTCTATAGCAGCTTTTGGTTATCCATCAAGTATCTAGAGTTAGACTCTCTGGGTTCATATTCAGCCCTACCACTTACTAATTGGGCAGATTATTTAATGACCTTGTGCCTCAGTTAACTCATCTGTAAATTATGGGGAAGGTTAATACCAGCCATGTTAGTGTGTTTTCAGAATTAAATGAGATAAGAGATATGGATGCTTAAAATAGTGTTTTATATAAAGTTAGCACTCAATATCTGTTAGCTACGAGTTTCTTGTCAACATCAGCGTGATTATATGATTATACCTTCCCACTAATCAGTTCCCTGCTATTAAATATTCTTGCAATTAAATCCTGTCTGATATTCTGAGTTATCAGGATAATTTCCTAAAAGTGGAATTTCTAGATCAAAGAGCAAGCAACTACTGAAGACTTGAGATACATACTGCTGTATTTCCTTAAAGGAAACTTGTTTTACTGTTCACTCCTACTGTCTTTTCTCAGCATTACGGAAATTCAGCGTGGCTTCCTTCAAACATTCCACAAGCGCTGGGACCTCCCCCTTGTAATCACTAGGAATATAAATTCACCTAAGACTGTTTTGGGGCAAGCATAATTGAGGGAATAAATTAGCCACAAAACAAATTGGAGAAAGCATTTCATGGTGGAATATAAAAACAAAATCAAGGTGGGTTCCCTGTCACCTCATTCTGTCTGTGCTGCAGCTTCTCTGCATTGATCAAGAGCTGCTATGTAAGAGGATGTGAATGTGTGGGCCCTTTCTGTGGTCCTTATGATCTCTTTCTCCAACCTAATTTAATTTCTGGACATATTGAAATGAAAAAAAAACCAAAGTTGTCTTCAGCAACATGGTAGGAAAACTACAGGCAATTGGCAGAATAATTTGTAATATGAAAAGCCAGTTTCTTTATTTTGTGATACCTAAAAATCACTTATTTCATTTTATTACTTTTGCATCTACCATGAAAAATTGCTACAAGTTTGTGTGTGCAGAGGAGGGATCCGCTGTGTGCCCTTTGCCACTTGACTTAGCACTGGGTGCTGTGGTCCAGGCCCCTTGTCCAGCATAGCTGTGCTACCATGTGCCTAGTAGTGACGCAGGTCTTTTCCCATCATTCTGTTTGGATGATGGAAACTCCTGTGTACCGTGTGCTATGACCCAGCCTGACTTTCACCTGTATCTCGTTCACTGAAGCCTGCTTATGATTTGTTCTCAGCAAGCCACCCGCTTGGATTTGATTATGAGCAAAATGCAAACATGACCATCCAAACCACATGACATAGTGCAGTTTGAAGGAGGCATCCAGATGATTCTAAATATGTTCAGTCTGTTAGGTTCTCATTAACAACACAGAAATGTAGAACTTCTCATCAAGAATTCTCTCACATTTTTTCAAATACATCTTAAGATGCCAGAATCATGCTTGGAAAAGGCTAACTTGGTTTACAGACACTGTCTGAGGTACTTTGGATAATTATTGGCATTCCAAAAAGAAATGTAGGTTATATTCAAATTCGTTGGATTGAATACTTGATTCATTTCTGCTCAAGAACAGGGGTTTTCAAACTTTTGACTATGATTCATTACAAGAAATACATTTTAGGGCTGGGGATACAGCTCCTTCATTGTTAGAGTGCTTGCTTGGTACGCAGGAGGCCTGGGATCTGATCTCCAGCACTGCCAAATAGAAATACATTTTACATAATGAGCTAGTATGTATACATATATATGTAAATACATGTTGTTTCCTAAAACATGTGGTACGTGTTGTCTATTCTATATGTCATTCTTTAAAACGCTGTTTGTGACCCATTAACCTATTTTTCCAGTTTATAAATGGGCTACAACCCGTGGCTTGGAAATCCTGTTCTAGAGGTGGATTGTGGTAGGTGTGGGTTGCCTGATAGCTTTGGTGGGAACTTGTAGACATTTTCATGATGGAGTAGATTCCCTGCCCTTTGATGTCAGGTCCAGGGCAGGTTGTACATGCCAAGGCATCGCCTCTGGCGGGTCTCAGTGCCACAGTGCTGGTCAGGAAGTTGAGGCGTGCTCCGTGTGCTGGCTGCCTAGCTTTTCTTTCAAGAACTTTTGTCCTCTGGACTGGCTGCTGCAACCGACAGCTCTCCGTGAGAGGGAGGGTTTAAACAAAGACAAGTCAGTGTGAGTGAACGCGCCTGATCTCGCCTGGGCCTGAATCCTGTCTTTGTCTCTGCACTTGACAGAACAGAAGGAAGTGGCTCATTATTAAGAATGCCAGCTGCCCGTGGATTGATCTCTGTTGCCAAAACTGGCTCACTTTTGAGTAAGTGGAGACCTGGCTCCCCAGCTGATGTGTTTGGAAGGGTTAAGAAAAGATTTTTCTTTAAAAGGTTTACTCTGTCTCTTGTGCCTAAAATTTTATGATTAGAAGTTTGTTCTTTTGACTCTTCTATGTATTAAGGCTTCCAGAATTCATGATCAACGTAGGAATATCGCTGGACAAGAGAATGTCTCCCTTGTATCTAGAGACTTTTTTTTTTTTTTTGGTTTTGGTTTTTCTCGGGTACCGGGAACAGAACTCATGACCTTGCGCTTGCTAGGCAGGCACTTTGCCGCTGAGCTAAATCCCCAGCCCCATCTAGAGACATTTAACATTGATTTGGGCTGCCCCCAGGAGCAAACCCTGTGCATTTGGGTGGAAAGAGTGGTGGTCAGAAGAGCAAATGCAGAGACTGGAGAACTGAGCAGGAATAGGAGGGAAGCAGGCTGTAATTTGCTGAAGCCGCTGTGTCTAACTCCTAAGGTGACAGAGTGTGAGAATGTGGAGCCCTGTTAGTGTTTTCATGAGAATCATGTGAAGAGAAGTATGTGAGAATTGTAGCTTGGGATGGATTTGAACAGAGCTTATAGATGAAGAAAATGATGCTCACCAAAGGTGACCAGAACTCTTAGGACCCCATGATATTCAGGGATTCCCTGTATTATTGCTCTATATGTTTGTGTTGTTTAACAGATTTATTCTCATGCAGACAGTGTGACTGATGTAGGATGCCTAAGGGTCACGTTTACTTTACCTCCTACCTTTGAAGCATCTTGCATTCATATAGGCATTTTCCCTTAATCTTAAATCTTCTGGTCACTGATTGGTCCAGATGACTGAGGCTGGATTGCTTGCTAGTTTGTTTTTCCATTTGTTGGTGATCATAGAATTTAAAGCTAGAAAAGACATTAGCAGCCACTTTGGTTAATGGTTTTTAACCCATTACTGGGTCATAAATCAGGTTAATGGGTGTGACTGACAGGGACTGTTGATTGAATAGGCAAGAATCCTGTAAATATTTATCTCCCCCATTAGGCACTGTGTAATACAGATCTATAATACATCTAGCTTCAGACACAGCAGTGCATTTCATGTGACTGGTACAGATCCAATCTTTTATTTGACAAATATCCAATAATGGCTATTCCTTGTTATGTTTGGGTACAATGATGAGTTGCAGTAGAGTAGAATGTACCCTGTACGTGAGTAGAACAGACGCTGTTCTCAGAATGCTCAGACGATACTGGGGCAGATTGGCACAAAAGGCCATTGTGACAGAACCAGGAACAGCCATGAGAAGTAGAGAGTGTGTCCGTGAGAAGGCAGAACACCCAGCCTCTGAGAGTCACAACATGAGACCAGGGAGGCCTCAGGGGGGGAAGTGACATCCCAAGTTGGCCTGGCAAGTGGGTTGCATGGTGCTTCCCAAAAGGTATGTTCATGTCCTAACTCTTGGAGACTGCAAATGTTCTCTTATTTGGAAAGGGTCTTTGTGGATGTGGTTAAGTTAAGGACCCTGAGATGGGGAGACCATCCCGGATTACCTGCGTGAGCCCTAAATTCTGTAACAGGTGTCCTCCAGGAGTAAGGAAGAGGGAGACTTGACACATTTGGAAAAGGAGGAGGCCATGCAACAGGGAGGCAGAGATTGGAGTGATGTGGCCAAGGAAAGCCACAGAGCTGGGAGCTGGAAGAGACGAGTATCAAGAGGCATCCGGGGAGTACTAACACCTTGGTTTTGGAGGTCTGACCTCCAGAACATGAGAGAAGAAAGTTTTGTACTTTTAAGCCACCATGTGTGTAATAATTCGTTATGGCAACCCTTGAAAAACGAGTGAAGCCTGGATTTCTGTAGCAGTATATTAGTCAGCTTTCTGTTGCTAGCACAAAATGCTTGGCATACAGCTTAAAGGAGGAGAGTGTAATGTGGCTTATGGTTTCAAGAGACTTCAGTCCATGCTTGGCTGGCTCAAAGGCAGAAATATCAGGGTGGAGGGATGTGACAGAGGAAAGCTGCTCAACCCATTGCTGCTAGGCAACAGAGGAAGCCAGTAGAAAGCCACGGAGAGGAAGGGCTCTAGACAGGAAACACCTTTCCAAGGCACGCGCCAGCGACCTACTCCACCAAGGCCCCGCCTCCTGACAGCGGGTTCAGCTACAAGCTCATCACTGAATTAGCCTTTCATGAGGTTGGTGCCTATGTGATCTAATTACCTTCTAAAAAGCCCCATTTCTGAACATGTGCAGCTTTGGGGGAGATTTATGATCTAAAATATAGCAGGCAGAAATTACAGAAGGGAGCTGGTGGAGTTCAGCACAGGTAACCTCAAGTATCTTAAAGCTGAAGAAATTTGAGAAATTGTTAGAAGCAGGAAGGTCACTCTTGGCCTCCCTCTGCTTTTCTCCCCTGCAGCGTGCTCACAGTTTAGGAAAGGTTTTGGGACCTCCCTGAGGCAGTTATCAGTTATCACTCCTGCGAGTGGTCCCCTGTCTGCCCCCACCCTTACCCTACAGGAAAGGAGCAATCCTGCTATCAGGTAGTTCCTTTAGAAATGGCTCACCAACAGAAGTATTCCAGGTTCCTCTTGCCTGGAACAAAGAATTGGAGGAGGCAAGCAAAAAACGGTGCCAAAAAGTTTATTTGAAACGCGTGGGGTGAGTGGATATGGGAGAAACTAGCTCCGCAGAGTGAACTGGGGCCAAACAAGAAAAAAAGGAGGTCAAAACAAAAATAAAAGTACACAGTGCACCTGAGAAATGCAACATGGACTGTTGTGGGAATTCAGGATAGTGGCTCCCCGTGGCTTCCAGTCTTACGTTGTCCATATCTTGTTGGAGCCCTGGAGAAGGGCTACTTATGGAGTCCTTAGAATTATTGGCACTGTCCTGGGATCTTGTAATTGACAGGTCCCACCGTTTCTCCAGCCAGCTATGACACACCCTATCTCCTATGTCATTCTTACCCGGAAGACACAGGCTGGGAAAATTCTGGACAAACAGGCGTTGCTAAGTTTCATCCAATTTATTAACATTAGATAATACTTTTTTTTTTCAGAAAATACTTTTTTATCCTATCATATTTATTCATGACTATCCATTTTTTCATGAAATTTAGTATAAAAATTACACAGCTTTCACTGTTTCTTTGGGTCTTCGTTTCCTCATGAAGTTTCCCATATCATGTGAAACTTACATTAAATAAACGTGCACAGTTTTCTCTTGTTAATCTGCCTTATGTTACCAGAAGAACATCCAAGCACATTTCCGGAGAACAGGCCTGGGAGACAAAGCTGTGTTTGGGATGAGTGAAGTGAGCTTCTGACCTAAGCGTAGACTTTGTGAAAGGGAGTAACAAGAGATACGCTGGAGAGTTTGTCACTGACTTCTTGCCTTTGTGGTGGTTTGAGTAATAACTTGTTTATAAAGGATCATTTGATAGTTCATTGTGCTGTCTCTTGGGTAATGGCTCTGCACACCAGGTGACCAGGCAAAAAATGCAGGCTGAGGTTTGTTTGTTCCCTGGTGGCTGCATTCTTACACATGCGTGTGGATGGTGGAAACAGTCTCTGATTTGTCCACTGAACGGAACCACACACACCCCACAAG
This sequence comes from Chinchilla lanigera, assembly GCF_000276665.1. Taxonomy (NCBI): domain Eukaryota; kingdom Metazoa; phylum Chordata; class Mammalia; order Rodentia; family Chinchillidae; genus Chinchilla; species Chinchilla lanigera. The sequence goes on from NW_004955411.1 coordinate 16,216,496, forward strand.
AGTCACTTCAGTCATTTGCCACACTTGGTTCCTGAATATGTACTTTTTGCTGCCTAACAAGATCTACTTTTGTGACATTTCATTTCTTTGAAATGTGACTAAAGTATCGTCATTCCCATGAAGTGAAGGAAACTTACTTAAACCTTCAACAGAAGACGTAGGTGCTCTTTCAGAAACCCATGAATTCAGATTCTAGAACAGATCCTCTCTCTTTAGACCTGGATTCATTCATTCTTTCTTTCCCCCCTCCCTCCCATCTTTCCTTTTCCTTTTCCTTTTCCTTTTCCTTTTCCTTTTCCTTTTCCTTTCCTTTCCTTTCAATCAGCTATGATGTAGGAATAAGTAGAGGGGACCTTGTTAAATTTTACTTCTTTGGGTTGAGAAGTAGCAGGTGAAGGTCTCAGGTCTCTACAGCTGTCCTCTTAACTTATACTACACCTTCTTAAGTTTTGCTCCCTTCCACACCCCAAATTTTGTGTGTGCTCATTCTTTATGGTCTTTAATGATTACTTTTTATTATAAAAATAATTCAAGCTTATTGTAAAAATACCAGATGACAGGTTTGGGTGCACTGCTCCTTAACCTTCAGCTGGCCGCAAGCCCCACCTCTTAACTTCAGTTTGGCATGAGTTTCTGTGGCTCATCTAACAAACTGCCACAAACTTGGTGGCATAAGATAAGGGAAATCTGTTCTTCCAGAGTTCTAGAGGCCAGAAGTCCAAAATGAAAGTGTTGGCAGGACTTTGCTTTTTCCAAGACATTCTGGGGAATTCTCATTGCTTGCACTTTCGGGTGCTTGCATGTATTTCTTTGCTTGAGGCTACACCACTCTAACCTCTGCCTCTATCTTCACTTTGTCTTCACCTCTGTTTTGTGTCCTGTGTCCCAAACTCCTTTTGCTTCTCTCTTAAAGAGATACATATGATTGCATTTAGAACCTGCTGAGATAATCCAGAATAAGATCCTTCTCATAGAATCCTTAATTTAGTCACATTTTTTGGGCCCTATAAGGCAGCAGTCACTCTTTTGCCATATAATGTGATACAGGCTCCCCAGATATATTAGGATATGGACAAAACTTCTTGGGGCCACTGTTCAATCCACTACAGTTTTTAAGGAAAAAAACCAGCTGGGTGTGGTACTACATGCCTATAATCCTAGCACTCAGAGAGATGGAGGTAGGAGGATTGAAAGTTCAAGTCCTAACTAGGCAACCTAGCGAGACCTGGTCTCAAAAAAAATAAATAAAAAAATAAAAAGCATTGGGAATATAGCTCAGTGGTAGAGCTCCCCAAGGTTCCATTCCTGGTACACAGACGGGGAGAGGGAGAAGAAAAGATGGGGAGAAGAAGGGGGAAGAAGAAGAAAAAGAAGATGGAGAAGAAAGAGGAGGAGGAGGAGAAAATATTCTGATACTTATTACCATAGTGAAGAAGACCTCTGAGGACTATCATGATAGGCAACAAGGAACGGGGATTGATAGCCAAGGAGCAGGTTCGGCAAGGTCAGTTGCTGGAAAATTGCTAAGAGGAAACACAAGGGTTAGGAAAATTCTTGCTCCACTAATAGCATTCTTGCTGAAGGCAGGCCAGGGTGAATCTGGGGGCAAAGAATTTCATGGATACTATGGTGGTCAGCCATCAAGGGTGAGAGGACTCTCTCTAAACTGACTTGGCAAGATTCTTACTCACACGGGGCTATTATGCAGCCTGGCAAGGACACAGACCAAGGTCAAGGTCAGTCAAGGAGAGGGCTCAGGTGTAATCCTAGCACTCTGGTAGGTTGGATTGCAAGTTTGAGCCCAGCCTCAGTAACTCAGTGACTTAGTGAGACCGTGTCTCAAAACAGAGAATAAAAAAAGAGCTGGGAACCAGTTCAACCTCATCTTAGTTACTTTTCTTGTTGCTGAGACAAAATACCCAGCACCTAAAATGAAAGGAGGAAAGGTTTGTAGAGCTCACAGATGGTAGAGGTGTCAGTTCATAATCAGCTGGCTCCCAGGGAGGGTGGCATGGCAGAGGGGCATCACAGAGGAGAAGTAGTCCACAGCAGGCAAAGCAGCAAGCAGAACAATCAGTGACAAGCGACTCTTTCTGTCTCTTACATTCTTTCAGGCTATCTAATTTTAGGGCAAGTAGCACTCACGCCCTTAATCCTAGTACTGTTAATCCTAGCCAGAACTGTGCCAAACCAATCAGTGGACTACCCCCTTAACCCAGCATCACACCTCTGGACACAGCCAGCTCTGAAAAAGCCCCACTGTGACTGCATGAGGCTTTGGGAGGACATCTAGACATAAGCCACAGCAATCTCCCAATACCAAAAAGAAAAAAAGGAGCCCAATGCAGGTTTGGTGCAAGAGAGCTTTTGTCTCAATCCTCTCAGCAGTGTTTTGCAGGCTTAGAAATGCCATGAAAGTGAACACAGTTTTCTATTGTAAGCTTAGGGGCAACCAAGCCATCCTGATCAGGGAACCGGGGTGCGTGGTGCTGCTGCCTGATGACAAAAGTGGCTCCACACAGGATTTTCTTCTGTCCTGCAGTCAGTCTTGTGTCCTGTCCACACTCACCTGCTCTGTGGACCTCTTACTTTCATTCATGGATCAGCTTCATGGTCACTCTGTTTTCCAGCCCCTTAGTTAAGAAGCTGCAGCTAACTGTTCAAATGTCTGGATTCCACAGACAGGAAAAAGAAAATGATAATAGATATTAGGAATCTCACCGCAACATTAGAGAGAGTTTTAGACCAACCACTGAATGGGAAGAGTAAGTTGACTATGGTCTGAGGCCCAGGCTGGGTTCATTTTAAGATCCAATTGTACCTCAGCACTGGCTCAATTTCAAGCTTGTGCCTCTGGTGAGGTAGGGTGTAGGGGTCTCTTTCATCGTAGGAAAAGCATGCCTGCCTTCAAACCCCAAATTGACTTTACTCAGGTGGGACCAGCATCCAGCCAGGTCTGGTTCTGTGGCTGGATTCCCCTCTGAGAAGCAGGTCCCAGGCTGTATTGTATGCAGCAAGCCAATGGGCAGTAAATAAATAGAATCAACGCCGCACTGTTGGGAGTAGCTCCCACTGGTGCTTCAGGGACAGAGGAGCCCTACTTCCACATTTTCCAGTGCCCTTCAAGAGGCTTATGTTTCAACCACAGGATAGAAAAGCACTATATTTTCTGAAAAAGTAGTGCTTTTTACCATAGGGCTTTACAGAAATTTGATACTGTAATTTAATTAGATTGGACTTGGCTTGCTGTAATTTCATTTACTGCATTTGATAAGTTGCATTTATGGAACATTTGTCTCATGCAGTGTGCTATCTAGAACACTATTTCTTTATATCATTTAACCTTTATGGCCTCTTGCAGGTTATAAGGATCATCTCCATCTTTTTCTTTTTGTGGTATTGGGGACTGAACCTAGGGCCTTTGCACTGAGCTACCTCCCTGGTCTTTTTTTTTTTTTTTTTTTTCCTGGCAACAGTCTCATTAAGTTGTTAAACGATCTAGCTGGGACTCAAACTTGCAGTCTTCCTATCTCAGCCTCCCAGGGTGCTGGGATTACAGCATACGCCATGACGTCCAGCTATCTCCATCTTTCTAGGTAAGGAAACAGGCTCAGAACGTTTCCTTGCCCAGATTCTTATGTCTGCTAGTTATGGAGCCAGAGTTGGAGTCCAGTGGGTGTGCTTGAGTGCAACCCTGGCAGCCCTGACAGAGAAGGGAAGGACTGCTGGAGCCAACAATGGCCCCCGTAGGTCTTTAGACTATTTCACTAAGCCTGTCTTCTGAGACTATTTCACTAAGCCTGTCTTCTACCTATAAGATGAGAAGTGTGGAGTTGCACTTCTCCAGGTCTACGGAACACCGAAGAGGGGGATTAGCAAGCGTTGTTGTTTTTTAAAGTAAAGTACTAATGAAATTCATTTGAAAAGAAAATATCTAAATGCAGAACAGCATGGAGTTCTGTGAAGGAAGGGTTCTGTGGTCCTAGAGTACATAGTAGGTGAAGCTCTGCTGGAATGATTAAGGGCTGTCGGAGGGCTGAGTTTGTACGGGTAGCAAGCCCGCTGAAAGCCTACTGAAGCCAGCGTGTAAGCGATGGGATGGGGCAAAGACAGGCTGGCTGTTGTCATCTGGGACCAGGTCCCCTGGGCCCATCTTCTTGTGTGTGGTACTTGGGATTGAATCCAAGAATGCTCTACCATAGAGCTACTCCCCAGTCCTTTTACTGTAATTTTTTTTTTTTTTTTGTACCAGGAATCAAACTCAGGACCTTGTGCTTGCCAGGCAGGCAGCTGTGCCACTGAGCTATATCCCTGGCCCCTCTTTTTGTATTTCTAATTTTCAACATTGTTGAAAGATGACAAGAAGTGGTATATATGACTCCAGGCTGCTTTTATATGATGGAAATTACTAAAATCCTTGGAAACTATCTTTTGTCTAAATTATTTAAAATTTTGTTTGCAAATCTGATGTAAGTGTAGTACTAGCTAGTGCTGGATTAATTGTGTGTGTGTGTGTGTTCAGAGCTATTTAAAAATTGTTTTACGGAGGTATAATTTAGATACTATAATATGTATCCATTATAATGGTATAGTTTAGTCATTGTTTCAGCAAATGCATATAGCATGCAGCCATCACCACAATCCAGTTTTAGAATATCCTACTAAAATACTTGCTCATGCCGATTTGCGGTCAATCCTTCTCCCACCCCTTGCTCCAGGCAACTATTGGTTTCCTGTCTGCCTCCATCAATTTGCCTTTTCAAACATTCTATTCCATATAAATAGAATGATACAGCACTGTTTTTGTGTCTAGCTGCTTTCATTCAGGACAATATTTTTGACGTTCATCCATGAAGTGTGTATTATCATCAGTCCAAGACTTTTTTTTTTTTGAGATAGGGTTTCACTTTGTAGTGCAGGCTGGCCTTGAACACACTAGGTAGGCCAGGCTGGCCTCAAACTTGCATGACCCTTTTGCCTCAATCCCCAGAGTGCTGGGATTATAAGTGTGTGCCGCGACACTCAGCTAAGAGTTTTTTTAAAAAGCAAAATTTCTAAATTAAACTAGTAAAAGTCGCCTGCACTGACCTCAACTCCTGGTCCATCTTGTTTCATCTGCCTCTGGTGTCAGTCTTGTTTCATCTCCACACTCTCATGGATTATTTTGGAATCTGTCTCTAATCAGTGTCCGTCTGTCTCTCTCTCTCCAGTGCTAGGGATTAAACCTAGGGATTAATGTGTGCTAGGCAAGTGCTCTGCCACTGAGCTACATTCCCAACCATGAGGGCACTATTATCTCCCCTCTTCCTCTCTCCTTTTTTCCCTTCCTTGGCAAGATCTTGTGTAGTACAGGCTAACCTCAAACTCCTTATGTAGCTTGGGCTGGCCTCAAGCTCACTATGTAGCCCAGGTTGGCCTCAACTTTGCTGTGGCCTGAGTGCGTGATCCACCTCCTGCTTTAGTATCCTTCCAGGTACAGGGATTACAGGTGTATACCTTCATGCCAGGCACATCACTTTATCTGTAAGTATTTTAGTACATATGCATATTTATTTACTTGTTGGCTGCAGGTTAAATGGATTCTTAATTAGAATGGGCAAGAAGAAATAACTTCATAGCTTTGTAGAACTAATATTTTCAGAATTACTGAATATAAGATATAGGCCGACTTCTTTGATTCCAGGCAATGGGATCTTTTGACCCAGAGATGAGAGAAACCAGACCAGGCCAAATATGCAAGCACATGTATTCCTGCACACGCAGAGCTTTACGAGGTGGGGACTGGGGGGTGCAGGTGAATTGGGGCTTTCCTGGGAGGAGCCAGCAGTTGAACAAGAGAGTGACCAAGCTTCTGCTCTCTGATCAAAGAAAGCAGCAGGTTTTTATTAATTAGCTGCTGTGGTCTGGTAATTTCCATGGGCCAGGGACATGATTTCAAAAAACGTTTTTTCTTCTGGTGGACTTGGACTACTGAATGGTCACAGTCGACTCATCCTAGAGGCTGTTGAATTTGTGTGCAGCTGACGCTATCATCCTGTGCAAAGCATCCTACCTAGGGGCCTGGCCCTGTGATACGCTCAGATGACTTCAGGTGCTTGGATTTTTGTGACTTCCAAAGAAGCCCAAGAGTAGGGACAGAAAAGATGGGAGAGAGAGAAAGAAAAGGAAAATATATACCAGCTTCAAAGGGCAATAGGCCAACCTACGCCTGTATTACATAGTCTTGCACAAAACATTTTTAAAAGATCAACATGGCTGTGTGCAGGGTGGAGTAGAATCTGACCCAAGGGTTAAGACAGACACACTGTAAAGACAGAGATCCCAAGCCTTTCATCCCATTTTAGTGATCCATCAGATTTCTGTCCCCACAAGTCTCAGGCCTGCGCTTTCAGTAAAAGTGGTCTTCAAGTTCCTGCAAAGTAACCCAGGCAACTGTTACTTTGACGGGCTCTGTGATTGTTACCAGTTGCTCAGGTTCCTACTGCACACTGCTTCCCAAGAGCACAAGGGGCAGTCTTTGGGGAAAAGGAAAAGGCTTTATTCCAAGCTCCCTCCGAAGGAGACAGACGGGACACTTACAGCCTCAAATCACTATCACACCGTGATCAGGTATGTAAGAGCCTTTATAGCAAGGAAGAGAGGAAAGAAATGCAGTGAGATAACCACCAATGAAATTTCTACGCTGCTTTATCCCTTGGCTGTTCTTGACTTTCCTCTCTGGCAAAAATGAAATTAGACTCTGATCTCCTGCGGCCAGAATCTGCATATAATGTCCATTCATGTGAGCAGAAGAAAGGAGGGATGGTGGCTTATGTTCTTAGCCTGAGAAAGTTTGGAGAAGCAGCTCAATTTTTAAAGATTTTACCCTCTTGGTTGCATGTCCTTCACAACTAATGATCTTTAAGTTAGCTAAAAACAAGTGAGCTAGTGGTTGGTCAATCTATCTGTCTGTCTATCTATCCACTTACCTACCTATCTACCTACCTACCTACCTAATCATCTGAGACAGGAGCTCACTGTAGTAAAGGTTGGTCCCGAATGAGTGGGGATCCTCCTGCCTCAGCTTCCTGAGTGCTGAGATTATGGCACATGGCACCATGCCTGGCTGCTAGAGGGATTATTTAGATCCTTTTTTCCCCCAGTACTGGTCATTGAACCCAGGGGTACTGTACTGTTTAGCTACATCACCAGCCCTGTTTGTTTGTTTATTGAGAGATGAGGTCTCACTAAGTTGCGCAGGCTCGCCTCAAACTTGTGATCCTCCTGCCTTAGCCTCCTAAATAGCCGTGATTACAGGTGTGTGCCACTACGTCCGGCTTAAGAGTTTTCCTTGGTAACAATTTCTCATTTCATGTAGGTATTGTGTTACTCTGACCTCATGACAGGTCTGTTGAAACATGCCATGCTCCCAAGGGTAGTAGTTTACTGTGGTCCGGGGTTTATTTGTCACCTGAGCCTTCTGTCACATGATTGCTTTTGTAAGATGGCTGCTGTCTTGGAATGTGTACACAGTTGGATAAAGATTCCTGTAGATACATAAGATTGGCTTTCTAAGGACCACTCCCAACCACCACCTCCATCACCACTTACTGCAGAGTGGATAAATTTGAATGTTCAGTTTTCCTAACTGCCTGCAGCCAAGGGTGGACATATGATGGAGTTTGACCAGTGAGATAAAGTGCAAATTCACTGGGAAAGGTTTCCTGAATAAAAAGATATACTTAAGGCAGAGGAAGACTTTGGCCTTTTTGCCTTCCTTCTGTTTGAATCTGGATTTGACATCTGGAGGTAAAAGTAGCCATTTTGAAATTCTGAGGTGACAGGAGGATAAAAACCGCTACACTAAGAACAGCGAACATAACAGTGAAAGGAGCCCTGAAGGTATTACTGAACTGTCCCCCAACGTAGCCTGGATTCTTCCCTTCTTCTTTATATGGGGAAAAAACAAGCCTGTATCTAGGGAAGCCTAGTTAATCTTTTCTTTAAAAATTTAAATCTGCAGCTTAATTTACTTGTATGTGTGTAGCCTTTTTGCTACCTGAGAGCACTTTCACACCAAATGCCTCTCTGGCTTTACCATGGGCTTGAGGGATTTTAAGGCTGGGGAATCCTGGTTCAGTAATTCTCAGCAGTAATTCTCATGCAGGAGGAGGCTGCTGATATTTGGCAGCTGGAGGTCAGGGGTTCTCTAGCCCAGTGATGGCGAAAGCTTTAGAGACTGAGCACCCAACTGGAACCCAAAACCCACTTATTTATCGCAAAGTGCCAGGACTGCAATTAAACTGGAATTTTCAGGTTTTAGTTTAGAAAAACAATTTATACAAGAGCATCTTTCACCTTAGAAGAAAAACAAATAACACGCATGCCACAGATTTGCCACCACTGCTCTAGTCTCTATTGTGTGGGACAGTCCACAGCACAATTATTCCTGTTCCTTCAGTAATGCACAGGGAGAATCTGCTTTTCTGATTTAGTCTGGGGGGTAGGGAGCCACCCAGGGCTTTTGAGACCTGCTGCACTGGTGTGGACAACCTGGAGGAAATCCACAAGGCCCCCTTCTTGCTTCTCTTCAGTAGTCTGTCTTCCAGCTCTGCTCCAGTGGCCAGCTCAGCTGCTCAGCATCAAGGCTGCATTCCAAGCGGAAGATGGATGTGCAGCCTAGAGCAGTGCCCACTGAAATGCCGAAGCCTCTGCAAGCCCCTGCTCCGAAGATGTTTGAGGCATCTTCAGATATTTCAGGCTTCCAATTTGTTTACCGTCTCTCCTAGATTCCATCACCTCCCACTCTTACGAGGTCTGGGCTTAGAATGACGTTGACGGCAATGGCTCTTTAGCCTTGCTGCAGTTGATGGCCTTGGTGCCTCCAGAAGAACGAAGCAGAGGCTCCTGTCACCTGGACAGCTGCTGGTCCCTTGAGGAACAGCCCAGGTCTGGCTCTGGAGCTCCCTGCCATGCTTCCCAGGAGAAAGCAGGAGCCACTCATTCTGCTTATCCTCTTCCTCTTTACCTGGAGGTGGGATTCCAAGGAAGGATGCCAGGGTTGTCTGCCTTGTGATATTCATGGTAGAAATGCTGTGTTAATGCTACTGGGACCAAAAAGTAGACATTAGATGTCATGAGATATATGATGGTTCGATAAATGCAGCAGTATGTATAATTTTCAACATGCAGTAACTAGAATCAAGAAAGTCCTGGCTGTGTTGCTAGTTGTGTTTTCTTCAGTAAGCTGCTGAATTTCTGAAAGTTCCTACAACTATGCAGTGGGGGAAGAACATAATACACACCTCCCAGGTTCCTAGTGGAGATTAAAAGAAATGGGTAGAGAGCACTTTGAAAGTCCAAAAAAGGCTACACCAAAGTTAATCACTAGTCTTATCAGAGCAGTGACGCTTTTTGTAGCCGTGGGTGTTAATAATAGAAAATCCACTATCGCAGGAATATGGATCATAGTTTTAAGCTTCTGTTGATTCTTGTTGTATTTTGACTTATTAGATCCAACTTAATTTATATAAACCAAGCCAGTAGGCTGTGTGCTGTGCTAAGTCATAAAGATAACTGGGATGCACTTAGCAAGTCAGAGGAAGGCTGTCCTTAGCTCAGTCATATTTTCTCCTAACACTGACTGACCCTGTCATGGATCAGAGTGTGCACTGGGATGGAGCTTGCAGTCAAGGCCCCTTAAGAGTAGCTGTTGTCATATCATAGCTGAAGAAGACTTGAAAATTGGGGTGTTTCTCACTATTGAAGTTGGCTTTTTTTTTACATAGAACATAAATCCTAGAAAACTAAGACTTAAGCTTGTTTCCTTGTTTTCCCTTATGAAAAACTTGCTGCTAAGTATTTCTGGTGTTTTACCTTTAAAGAGTATGTGCCTGTCCCACAAATACTTCTAGCAGAAAGTTTCTTGTATCTCCCTCCATAACTTGAGCTGCAGTCAATGGACTTCCAGTCTACATTTGCATGCAAAAAGGAAAGGCCTTCCTGGCAAAACCAGCATACCAGAGAAGTCAGTATTGGGTTGCTTGGAACTCCTTAAGCTGATTTAAACATTCCTTAGGAACACAGTCCTTTGAAGAGCTCCACCGATCTCCCAGCCATGGTTCACCTTATTCCTGGTTTGGCTTTGATGTCACCAAGCCACAGGCATCTCTCTGGAAGGAAACAAAACATAGCAAAATGCCTGTCAACTGTGTGTCATACAGTACCTCTGCTTTAGAGAAAATTGCTTATTTTAGACTTATTTCAAAGACTTGAGAAGGGACTTTCTGAGTGACAGCCATGTGGAGATGCTCAAAAATAATGTTTCAAACACCAAAATGAATGGTGTTTTGTGGCTCACAAGGTGTCTAGTGTTGGGGACGGCCCCGCCCCTTGTTGCTTTCTCATTTAAAAGGCGTTTTGGTGCTTAGTCTAAGATGAGGACAATATCTTCCAAAAAAGCAATGACTTGAGTTGCATGGCAGGGATAACACTATTGCCATCCAGGTTTCCTTATTCTTTTGATAGGGCTGGTTCGTGGGATTATTTATTAATCACTCATCTTCTTTGGTTTCCAGCTGAAAGCCCTGGCTGGGAGTGGGTGTAGATGATTAATACAATCACCCAGCTCCTGTATTCTGCTTGTTAACATTAACTTACCTTGCCCGTAAGTTTCTTTTTATTCCATGTCTTTCACTGGTTAATAGATGTGTATGTGTTTTTCCTCTCAAGGGCCACCACTCTTCTTCACAGCAACAATGGTAATGATTAGAATAGTTGTCATAGCTGGGAGTGAATGCTGCTTGTTTACTTGAAAGGAATTTTTTTTTTGGTTTAATGTATATAGTTAGTTTAAATGACATAACATTACCATGATTAAAGGAAGTAGAGTAAAAATAACCTAACTTGTAATTACTTTGTGTGGAACAAACACTTGACATTCCAATAGGGATATAAAAAGAAATAAGTTCAAATCCCTGCCTACCAAAGACTTCTAGCCTAGAATTCATGTAGTTTTTAGAACAGTCTGGGCTGATAAAGAAATACTTTTTAAAGAGTCAACTTTTTAAGTATATGCAGATTTGATCCTTGCATTTCTTACTTGACAGGACCCTTTTTTTTCTTTTGGCTATCATAATAGAGATTAAATCTCATTATGATAACACTACAGTGAGGCAAGTGATATTCTAAGCATGTTACTTACATTTATTCATTTAATTAAAAACAGATCTCAGTGTAGGATATAACAAAAATGATGCTAATCTCTAGCTAATGATCTGCCTATTCAAAGATGTATTTCATTTAGCCAAAGTGGGCTGGCTGGTTCTAACAGTATTTTACTCCTCCCTTGCAGCTGCTTCTCCTTTTCCTATATAACCTGGGTTCCAGCCCCCTCCGCCATTCCTTCTGCAGCCTCCTCTTCGTGTTGTGTGTGCCCTTCCACCTGCACATGCTGAAGACCACAGCGTCCTTCACTTGGACCTGTACAGTCCTTTGACCCAGAAGCAGAGGTCATTTGCAGAAGCCACTTCACCAAGGTTAGTAACTGGACTAGAGTGCAGAGTTCTCAGGCTGTGTCCAGTTTTTTTTGCGTTAGACTTACGAGTGGATCTGCTGGACTCAAGGACTACAAAAGAAGGTCAAGGGGTGGCCTCTGAAATGTGTCCCGCTGTTTCTAAGGTCAGATGTGCTGTCTCCCTAGTGAGGACGCAGTGCCGATTACGTCAGTGTGCCTCAGATTGAGCACCTCTGCTAAAGAAAAGGCAGAAAGCCATCAGACTTCCATCAGTTCTAGTGTTTTTCATATGGCTACTGCATTGCTAACAATACCTAGGAAGAGGATTTCAGGTGCTCTGAGAAGAGTATGGGCTTCTGAGTCAGAAGGAGCCTGAGTTTGGCCCCCACCATTGCCCCTTCCTGCCTGTACAGAGGTGAGCAAAAACTGCCTAGTCACCTGAATTCTTCATCTGTTCCTTTAATTCAGCAAATATTTATTGAGTGTCTACTGTGTGGTAGATACGGCCCTGAACAAAACAATTCCTACCTTCATGGCTCTAGGGAAGTTGGGAAATGATAAACAAAATGAGTACATTGTATAGATGGTGAGAAGGGCTGAGTGTACAACTTTTAACCAGGATGTGAGAGGAGGCATTGCTGAGAGGAACGCCTGGAGGAGCTAACGGAGAAGGCCATGCAGCTATCGGGGAGAAGAGCGTTCTCCAAAGAGAACTATGATGCAGAGTCTTGAGGCACAAGTGTGGCAGTGGAGGAGAGAGCAGGTCCTGGAGGGTTTTGTAAACCACTGCACAGAGCTGTGCTTTCATTCTAAGTAAAACAAGAATCTGTGGGAGTACGTGGGTGGGGAGTAAGAGTGTCATGATCTGACCTAAGGCTTAAAGGACCACTATGGCAGGTTAGAACCAGAGACTAGTTTGTGGGGGAGAGGAAGAACAGCATCCAGGTGAGAGATGATGGAGGCGTAGGCCATGGTGGGAGTGACAGAACCAGGGATGTGGCCGTATGGATCTGGCACTTTGTAATATCCACCTGATGGAGTGCTGTGAAGTTAACCAAGCTGCACAAAGTGCAGGCTTGTGTAGGGCCTCCGTCAGGGGCAGCTGCAGTTATCATTTCTGACAGGTTTGTGTTCTGATAAAACATGTGTGACACACAGAGGAAAGAGACTGGGGATTTGTTCATCCCATCAGCAGCAGCAGTGTTGGGAAGGGAACTCAGAATGGCTGACTTTAAAGCAAGCACAATGCCTCCTGCCTTCCCCTTTAACTGGAAAGCTAATTCACTGTTCAGCCAGCCGCAATCACATTCGTGTGAAAGAGCTGCACCAGCACGGGCCTCACCTGTTTGGGCCTCACCTGTTCAGGGCTCACCTTCGTGCCCAGTCCGTGTGATTTCAGCACTTGCCACCCATCCTGAAGTGTGCAGAGATAGAGTGGCAGGGAGGTGCACATGAGAAAGATAACTGCATTTGTGTTTTTAAAGTCTCTTCACAAGATATAGGATTTCAGTTAATAAGTAAGACTTCAGGGTAAGAAACAGCAACCACTCCAAGCATTTTATTTTATTTTATTTTATTTTTTATTTTAAAGAGTAAAAGAAGGATAACATAATAATAGGAAGGGCTTACCAAATTACACACAAAGTGGTAGGAAATTATCAATGGTTAGTGTTTTACATATTGTTATGTATAAGATAGTTTCTCAGGAAAACAAATAGATAAATGATAGTGAGTTACAGACAAAAGAGGTAGGAGATTATCAATAGTTGTTGTACTATACTTAGGTATCTTCAAAGTGGCTTCTAAAGAATATAAATAGAACTATACTTGAGTGACCTACTGAATAATCATTCAATAATTCTCAATGGTTGTTGTAGGAAACACATAATAATAAACATGGATCCATTTATGAAATAGGATAGGAACAATACAAACATTAGAGAGTTATGGATAGATTAGTAGGAAAATATCAATGACTGCTGTAATACATGGTGGTATCTTCAAAGTGGTTTCTCAGGAAGACAGAGATACACAAGAAGGATCTAACAAGTAGTTACAGCCTAAGGGTTGTCAAAAATCAAGTGAGCCGTCTGGGGCGAAAGCCATTTTTTGTAGCGTTTTCTCTCCAGCCTCCCATCGCAGTGGGACCCCACAACCAGTTAGTGTCCTCTCCCCAACTGTCAGCACAGGCAGCAGGAATCCTGCTGCAGACTTCTCTGGAGCTGCACCACAGCCTGTACTGTCAGGGGAAGAATGGCTTCCAATGAGTCTCTGCAGGTATTGTGCAAGGTCCTCCTGGTTTATAGCTTCTGAGTGGCTCTCGTGACCCCAGTGCACTGGACCTCTGACTCCATGGGCTTAGTCTGCATTCTCATGTTGTCTGAGTCCTTGTTCAGCAGCTGCTCCTCTGCTGGTTCTGGACCTTTCTGGTTCTCAATAGCAGGAGCAAGAGTGGCCCATTGTATGGCATGTATTCCCAGGAGTTGTTCAAAGTTTGAATGATTCACACACATCCGTGGGTGGGCAACTGCAGTTGGTGCATGGTGGGCCAATTGTGTCACTGTTTCTCTGTGTCATGATAGATCTCAATTGAGCAGCGGCAGCCGGCCTAGGGCTGGCGCGCAACAGCGCTCGCCCCCGCATGCTGGGGGCCCTCCCTCTGGGACCTACGAGGCAGGAAGCTAGCCAGCCGGAAGACTGGAACTCCCCACCCGTGGCTCCCTGTGCACTGGAAGCCCTCCTTCCAGGGAACTACAAGGCCGGGAGTGAGCCGCCGGTCCAAAGACCGGCGCTCCCCGCCCGAGGCTCCCCGTGCGCTGGGGGCCCTCCCTCTGGGAGCTATGAGGCAGGAAGCTAGCCAGCCAGAAGACTGGCGCTCCCCACCCATGGGTCTCTGTGCGCCGGAAGCCCTCCTTCCCGGGAACTACGAGGCCGGGAGTGAGTCGCCGGTCCGAAGACTGGCGCTCCCCGCCCTGACTCCAAGCATTTTAAACAGGAAGAGATCAGGAGTCACAGGCTGGTCTGGGGGAGTAAGCCGTCAGTTGGGTCTCATTGAAAGACTGTGAGCTGATTTCAGGTCCTCAGGGCACTGCCAGCTCAAAGGACAGTACTGGGCAGTGGGTACATGAACCCACTTACTACGTGGATCTCAAAGATCCAGAAGCCTCAGTGGGGAAAGAGCTGCCTCCACAGCGCCTCTCAGCATTCAGAATGCTCCTGGAATGTACCTGCTATAACTTCCCATGTGGTACAGTCATTTTGGAAAACAAAGTGGAGGTTCCTCAAAAAATTAAGAATAGAACTACCATGTGATCTAGCAAGCCTGCTCCTCGGTATATATATCCAAAGGAAATGAAATCACTGTATCAAAGCAGTATCTGCATTCCCATGTTCCTTGCAGGAATATTCACAGTTGCCAAGATGAAAATGACCTGAGTGTCCATAGATGAATGAATGGATAAAGAAAATCTGGTATATGTATATATGCATATATATAAATCTATAGGAATACTATTCAGCCTTAAAAGAAGGAAGTCCTATCATTTGTGACTTCAAAGATGAGCCTAGGCAGTGATGGCATACATGCCACGGGTTCTCCATCATTGACCTGGAGGCATGATGGGAAGTGAAATAGGTGGCAGGCAAGCACTACATGATCTCACTTATATGTGAGGTCCAGAAAAGTCAGGCTCCTAGGAGCAGAGTAGAAGAGTGGTTACTGGGAGTCATGGAGTGGGAGGAAATGAGTACATGTTGGTCAGTGCATAAGATGAGTAAGCTCTGGAAACTTAATGATGGCTTATTAAAAAATATACACTTGAAATTTGCTGAGGCTAGGTCTCCCATGAGTAACCATATGAGGTGATGCATAGATTCATTAGCTTGTGTTAATCATTTAACACTGTGTATCAAATTGTCAAGTGGTACATCTTTAATATATTCGATTTTAATTTTTCAGCAATACCTCAAAAAACCAAGCAAACAATATTTCCTGTTCCATAGCTGTACAAAGAAAGCCTGTTTCACTTCCAGCATCCTAATTTTGCACAGGTGTGTCTAGTTGGTTCTCATCCCAATCTCTAGTTATTATAAGATGTAGGGTCTGAAAACTTAATTTCCAGTTTTCAGCCCTCTCCAGCCAGGGCATGGATGAGGTCCCATCCCTCTTGCTTGTCTGCAGTGAGTACCGTGAGGCCTTTCCTTCCAGTCCTGTGGTGTTGGTTAGGGTTGAAGATATGACATGAAACACAAACAAGTGTCTATGCTGAACGCTGGGCCCAACCGTCAGTATTTCCCAAGCTCATCTATAGTACAATACTGTGTGCTTTGTAGTAGGGTAGCTTCTATTAACATTGTGATGACTATCTCTGATATCTAAAAAAAAAAAAAAAAAAAAAAAGGGTGGGCCTCAAATCACTGACAGGCAAATTTCAGCTTTTGTAGTTGAAGAAAATTGTGGGTCTGGATTTCTGTTTGCCACCAAATGTGTTTATGGTTCATCTCATTACATAAAATGACTAGGCTAGTTGCTCTGTTTATCCAAAAATACAGTCTCAATCTCTGGCATGAACGGCAAGTTTAGCACACTATTTCCAGAATAAAAATATGCAGGAGGAGGTATCAGGTCCAGGTGAACATCAGTGAAAATTCAGACTGGCTTTAACACTGGTCTGACCAGTCTGACTTCTCAGGAGTGTAGAACTATCCATGTCTTGCAGTTCTGTGTTGAGCATATGCAGGAAAAGTTGATCAAATTTCTCTAATCGTTAGCTGTTAAAGCAGTAGGGAATTAGGCTAGCTTAATGAGGCTCAGAACTAAATCTCATGGAACAAACAGTAAAGCACAGAGTAGAACAAGTGGTGTTTGGTGGCCTCATCTGAGGAACTAGGTTTTTTGTTACAATGGTAATTTCCTATTAAAAAAGTTGAGTTTCTGAGGTTTTCTGGCTGAGAAAACCAAAATTGGTAGATTAATGTCTTTTTGAAGATTGGACTATAAAGCTAAGTGAAGTATATGCCACTGATATGTATGATATAATTATATATTTTATA
>NW_004955411.1:16233316-16240544 GCF_000276665.1 Chinchilla lanigera
CTGAGCTAAATCCCCAGCCCCTGACCCTAGATTGGATGACAGGAAGTTTAAGGGAACGTTTAGCCCTCTTTAAACCATGAGAGTAACAGCCACCACTCCTCCTGGTGTCTTCCCTAGCTAGAACATGGACAGAAGGTGAAAGTGGGGAGGAGTTTCCCACCAAGGCGATTGTGGAGCCATTCTGAAGGCTTTCAAGTCCTCCCCCAGGGAAAGGAGCAGCCAGTTTGGCCACTCCCCACTGAGTGGAGGCCAGCTGCCCTGTGAGTGACTGCTGGCCCCTCTCCACTCTCCTGGTGGGCCTGCGCTCACTTTGAAGTGTAACGGGGACCTGCCTCTCTCCCACAGTTTCCCAGGGTGCTTTTCCAGATCTGGAGGATTTGCCTGGGGGGAATGTAGGAGAGGGTCTCCTTTCAGATCCAGGTGAGAAAGTCTTAGTGCTGTTTTGATGTGAAGGGGAGGATCCTCCTTTATGGCCAAAGAGCAGAGTAAACAATGTAAAATAGTACTTAGCCAAGTCAGTGACTCATGGGCCAAAGAATTCATAGCTTTTAGCATCGGAGAGCTACTGGCCTGGTACTTCAACGCTAGGTCAAGCAAGACCTGGAAACCCTGGTTTCCTGTTTACAGAGACTACTGTTTGTTTTGTAGATTCTTTGTATGTGTATGCTTTATAGTGCCCACTTGTGACATTACAAAGATAAAAAATACTGCTTTGTAAAAATTTTCCAAAATAATAGAAGTATGTAACCCTTACAGTATTAGCATTTGCCAGGTACTGTTCTACATTCCTTATGTATAGAAATACTCATTTAATCTTATAACAAACCTACAAGGTAAACACTAATGCCCTTTCCAATTTAGGGATGAGGAAACTAAGACACAAGGAAGTCAAGTTAACTTCTCAAAGATAATGTGGTAATGTCTAGCTAGTGAGTACCTGCATGAGATTCAGTCTGGACCACACCACCCTAATTCCCTGTGCAAACATAGGTGCTGTTTACTGAAGAGTGACAGCTCCCTATTCTCCAGACATGTGATGACTTGTGTTTGGGGGGCTAGGTGACTACCTCTGGCCAAGACGTGAGAAGTGTTTTGTGTCACTTCTCGGCTGGGTCACTTAATGACTAGTGTGTCATCCTCCATATTTCTCTTGCCCCTTGCCATAGACATTGGCAAAGCTCCAGGTGGTGGTTTCTCTCTCAGCCTGGACTAGTTGCAGAGGAAGTGGCTTCAACCAACCCAAGGTGGACATAGCAGAAGTGCAAAATCAACTTCAGTTGTTTAGCCACTAAAATTTTGGGTTTGTTACCACAGCATGATTTAAGGTATCCTCACTGACACAATGTCTGATGTGTATGACACTTCACAGGGCATATTAGCAAGTAAATTGGGCAATTAAAAAGGTTTTCCAAATAATTACTTCTTAAAGTCTCATTGAGTAGTTTGTTTTATTCCTTACATATAGAAGGCAGCCTGGTACTGTAGAAGATTCTGGAGCTTAAGATCGAAAGTTCTTGGTTTTGGTCAAACACCATAAGATGTTTGATCAAACACCATAAGCATCACCTTTTTAAAAGGTATAATTCAGTGATTTTTAGTATATTCAAAGTGGCTAGCCATCATCACAACCTGTGAATGTTTTCATCACCCCCTAAATAACCCAGTACTTATTAGCCATCATGCCCATAGCCCTAGTCAGGTACTACTTTCTGTCTCTATATATCTGCTTTTGCTGAATATTATGCACAAAAAGAATCATAGAGAATGTAAGTTCCATGGAGGCAAGGATCTGTGCTTTGCTCTACACTGTAACTCTAGCGCCAGACAGGCAGGGGGTGACCGACAGGTTGTTAAAGGCAGGAGCCGATAGCTGGGATTGCTTAGCACCGCCCTGAATGGAGAATGGAGGGACAGTGGAATAACCTGCTGGCAGTCTTTGTCTCCGGTTTGTCCAGACTTTTGTCTCAGGCCTTGTGCAGATGCAAACAGGCTCAGTGAAAGCAGCTGCCCTTGATGTAGGGGTATAGACTGTATACAAAGCAGGCCCACCACAGTCCAGATTCTGCTTTCTCCATAGACTCTTGCCCAAACCACACTTTCGCAGGACCTCGCTGGACTGCTTCTCCTCCTGTCTTTGGCTTCCCTTCCCTGGACCTCTGGCCAGAGGTGGGACCGAAACTATGCATTGTGCCCCATTTCTCAGGCACACACTGGGCTCTGGGAGGTTCCTGCTGCTCTGATTAGTGCTGCAGCCACCGCTGTTTGCTGGCTCATACATCTCCTGCTTGCCTTTTAGGTGTCAACTGGCTTTGTTCAAAACTACAAGGAGGCAGAGGAGTACAGTGCTTTTAACCATTACAGTCTTCGCTCAGATGATCCTGAGGTTGTTACTGGGTTCTCAGTGCTGGAGTCTCCTTTTTTTTTTTTTTTTTTTGGTTTTTCTCCGGTACCAGGAATGGAGTCTCCTTTTAGAAGTGATTTGTAAGTCCTTCTTTTCCTGGACAAAGAATTGAATGAAACAAGCATAAGTTTCATATTTATTAAAAGTAGGAAAAAACAAAAGGGTAAGGAGAGGGCAGGCTGTGCATAGCAAGTTTGGGCTGAAGAAAAAGGGGGAACAGTTATAAATATACCCTACAGTGTGGGGGTACTATCACGAAGAAGCATGGTAGTGAGCACTTAATGATGACTGTCTTTTTCATATTCCCCTCCCTGGCATCACATCTATGTTATCCTTGCTCGAGTTCTCACCAGAAATCCACATGCAAGGGTTTGGGGTATTTTCTGCACATGTGTTCTGGGATCTTGTCATGCCTCTTTTCCCTGCTAGTTTTAGCCACACTATCTTCCTACCCTAAGATCAACAATGATGGTTGCAATTTTTTTTTTTGTTTTTTTTGTTTTTGTTTTTTCTCCGGTACCGGGAAACGAACTCACGACCTTGCGCTTGCCAGGCAGGCGCTTTTGCCGCTGAGCTAAATCCCCAGTCCCTGATGGTTGCAATTTTAAGAGTTCTTTTTTGGGCATTTCAGTCAGTACAATGTGTTCTTGCCACTTCTTGTGAAAAGCCACCTATTGGGGGTTTTTTTGTTTTGTTTTGTTTTTTGGTACTGGGAATCGAACTCAAGACCTTGCACTTGCCAAGCAAGCGCTTGTGCCGCTGAGCTATATCCCCCGGCCTCGCTTATTGACTTTGAATTTTTTTTTTTTTTGGTGGATTGAATCCAGTCTCTTTGTGCATGTTAAGCATGTATTATATCTCAAGCCTTCAGAATATAACCTACGTGTGTGTGTGTGTGTGTGTGTGTGTGTGTGTGTGTGTGTTACTGGGAATTAATCCCAGGGCCTTTGTACTGAGCTATATTCCCAGCCCTTTTTTACTTTTCATTTCGAGATAGCGTCTCTGTAAACTGCATGGACTGGGCTCAAACTTCCAGTCCTCCTGCCTCATCCTCCGAGAGTGCTGGGATTATCGGCATTCACCACCATGCCAGCTCCAGATATTTCAATTTTTTAAAACCAAAGGGTCCCTGTCCATATTGAGGGGCAGAGGTGCATGGTTACAGGTTTTGGGGATTCCCACCCCTGTCACTGGGAGCCAGCATGCAGTATGGAAAGCAGCACTGTGGGCCTAGCGGACACAGAGAACGACATCTGTGTTTGTCTGTTGGGGTGAATTTAGACTTTGGAAGGAGATATTTTCAGTTATTTACAAGTAGAAGAAGCTACTTTCTTGATAGTATCAGAAGTGCCACTGAGCTTAGCAAATGGCTATGGTAGGACATTGTTCATTAATATCAGTTTAGCCAAAGACACTGATGGGGAGATTCCTTGGCTAGTCTGGAAACACTGATACTTGTTGCTTTTCTTAGAAAAATGAGTGATTTCCTCTAAAAAAAAAATGCAGACCCAAGGTTCATAGTGCATAGCTGTTTTTAAAAATATACCCACTGAAAGGCACATAAATCATAAACGTACAGATCATGGATTCATGTGCTCGGGTGACTGCCTTCCAGACGAGGAAGATGAATGCTGCCAACCTTTCAGAAGCCTCCCTCACGTCCCTCCCAGTCACACCTGCCTTCCTCCCAACCACTTTCTTGACTTCTAGCACAATAGATTCGCTTTGTGTTTTTATATTCTATAAAGGAATCCTATAGCATGTCCTTCTTTGCTTAGCAGGGTGTTTGTGAGACTCATCTCCATGGTTATGGGTACTAATAGCTTATTGATGAACATTACTCTGTAATATGTATATATTACAATTTATCCTTTTCGCTATTGGTGGATGTTATGGATGTTTTACAATTTAAAAAAAAAATACCTGTATTCAGGCTAGGTAGATCAGTAGTAGGGAACTTGCCTAGCATTACATGAGGCTCTGGGTTTGTTCACTAGGTGTAATATCTGTATTTTGGATATTACTGTCAAATTTATGTGCTATTAAAGCAATTTCTAAACAACAAGCTACCTGAGAATGTAGCCTAAATATGTTCTTTAATTTCATCTGGAACAGAAAGCTATTAATGTTAGCCTTAGATGACAGTGAGCTTCAAGAAGTTTATACATCATTATAAAGTGATTAAATGGCTGCCTGTTTGTGGCATGGTAAGGAGATTCAGAATGCATTATTTCTGTAGATAAAAATTTTAAATTCTAACACAGTAATTTTAATGTTCTGATTTATGAGAACAAAAATTGTTAGACTATTACATTTCAATTACTTAAACCATAAACAGAATTACAATGTGCATATAACATCCTTAGAAGCTTGTCATGATGACAACATTTTGTGAAAATAGAGACAGTTTACTAGCGTTCTAGGGTGCAGTGGACTCCTTCTAGAGATTCCTGCCAGATTGTTGTTGTCCTGAACAAAGAATTGGGTAAGACAGGTAGCAAGCTTTTATGTTTATTGAAGGTACGAAAAGAAATTTGTTCTGCAGAGTGAGGACAGGGCGATTAAAGATAGAGAAAGAATACTGTATGCTCTGCAGAGTGACAGTGGGCCACTGAGAGAGAGAGAGAGAACATAGTGGCAGCGAGGTTAATAGCCACTATCTCTTGTATCTCCAGCTCCTTGGGCTGACATCAGATCTGGGCCTTCCTATCAAAAACTGCTTTATCTCACACCAGAAGAATTGAAAGCAGCATTGTTTGATCCCAGGTACAGGGCTTGGGTGCATGTGTCCTGGAACTCCATGATTGACAGGTTGTACCCACTTGCCCAGCCAACTAGCTATGCCCTAATCTCCGGTCTCTGTGCTTACATGGGTTGCCAATAACTTGTTTTACGGTTTTTTACTATGATAATAATGCTGTAATATTTCCCAGTTGGCCTTTGGTACACATGTGTTTGCATTTCTGTTATATGAGGTTTGATAAAAAAGCACAATTTTTAAACTTTAAAAAATTTATTACAGGAAAACAGACATCACCATTAATCCCTTTTAATATACTGCCAGCCTGGGCTACATAGTGAGTTCAGGGTCAACCTACGTAGCAAGACCCTGTCCCAAAAAAAACCCCAAACCAAAAACCAAATAAAGTTGTCATGGCTTTTGTAGTTGTGACTCATGGATAGTATAGTTGGCAGATAAAATGCCCCTTTCCAAAGGTATATTTACTTCTTCATCCTCAGAATTTATAAATATTACTTTTGATAAAGGAGTAAATATTACATTGGCCCCAAAAATGTGATTAAGAATCTTGAGAAGTGCCTGCTTTGGTGGTATAGAGGTGAGCATAGCTGCCTTCCAAGAATCTTTTCTTTTTTGTTTTTTTTTTCCAGTACCAGGAATCAAACTCATGACCTTACGCTTGCCAGGCAGGCGCTGTGCTGCTGAGCTAAATCCCCAGCCCCCTTCCAAGAATCTTGAGAGGAGGTACTTAGGGGGGTTATTAAGGCAGACTCTACATGCAATGCCATGAATTCTTATGAGAGAGACAAAGGGAAATTAGGCAGAAACACAAAAGAGAGGGCAAAGTGAAGACTAAGGCAGAGCTTACAGTGATGTACCACCCAGTAAGGACCACCTGCAGCCACCAGAAGCTAGAAGAGACAAGATTCTCTCCTGGAGTCTAGAGGGAGTGCAGCCATGTCAATACCTTGATTACAGATTTCTTCAGGCCTCTGGAATGTGAATGTGGTGGGGGATTTTGTGTCAACCTTCACTGGGCCATGAGATGCCCAAGTATCTGGTTAAATATAATTTCTGCTTGCATATAAGAGGTTGGCATTGGAATGGATGGACTGAGTAAAGAATATAGATCTCCCTGTTGAGGGCCCAGTTTCAACAGAAAGGCAAAGGAAGGTTGAATTCTCTTTCCC
Organism: Chinchilla lanigera; assembly: GCF_000276665.1. NCBI lineage: Eukaryota > Metazoa > Chordata > Mammalia > Rodentia > Chinchillidae > Chinchilla > Chinchilla lanigera. The sequence goes on from NW_004955411.1 coordinate 16,239,648, forward strand.
TGACTGCTTGAGCTCAGACATCAGTCTTACTACCTGCGGTCTGGTACTTAAGCCTTTGGCGTTTCTAGTTCCCAGGGTCTCAGAATCAGATTTACACCACTCGTTTTTGTGACGCTCTAGCTTGTAGATGGCAGATCATGGGTGCACCTTAACCTCCATAACTGAGCCAGTTCTTTATAATAAATTTGATGTTTTACACATATACTTCCTGTTGGTTCTATATCTCTGGAAAACCTTGATCAATAGAGGAATTTTTATAGTTGTAAGCAATCAAATTTGTGGTACCTTTTACATTTCCTACAGGAAATGAGTACAGTCAAATGTATGTTTGTCTAGAACTTTTAAAATTTTAAAATTTATATTTTTGTTTCATTTCATTCTCCTAATTGTCAAGATTGTATTTATTTTTTTATTTTCTCTGGGTACTGGGATTGAACGCAGGACCTTAGTACTAAGCTACATCCCTGACCCTTTTTTATTTTAAGACAGGGTCTGCTAAATTGCTAAATTACCCAAATTGGGCTCTAACTTGCAATCCTCCTGTCTCAGCCTCCTAGGATGCTGGAATTAACAAGCATACACCACCATGTTTGTTTTAATGGTCAAAATTTTAAAAATCTTTTTTTTTTTTAATCATACTAGGGATATAGCTCAGTGGTAGGGTGCTTTCCTAGCATGTGTGAGGCTCTTGATTGGTCCCCAGATCCTCTCAAATTTATTAATACCTACTTTTTGAACATTCTATGGAGTTCAGTGGGATATTGAGTTTCCATACTTGTATATGGTGTGCATTGATAAATTTAGCCTCTATTTTCCACTCTCTCACCTGAACAGTACCATTCCCATTCAGTAATCACTATTCTACTTTCTACTTTAGTTGACGTTTTTTAAGATTCC
>NW_004955411.1:16240644-16291060 GCF_000276665.1 Chinchilla lanigera
TTTTTTTTCCGGTACCGGGAATCGACCTCACAACCTTGCACTTGCCAGGCAGGCACTGTGCCGCTGAGCTAAATCCCCAACCCCCAGAACATGGATTCTTATCTTTCTGTGTCTGGCTTACTTCACATAACATGATGTCCTGCAGTCCTATTCATTTTTGCTGCAAATGATAGGATTTTGGTCTTCTTTAGGGCTGAATTGTGTGTGTGTGTGTGTGTGTGTGTGTGTGTGTGTGTGTGTGTGTAATTTTCTTTATCTGTTCATTTGGTGATTAGAACCTTGGCTGATTCTGTATCTTAGCTATTGTGGATAGTGTCACAGTAAACACAGGTGTTATACTTTGTGTCTGGATGACCCCCAAAGCCTCATGAAGTCATGGGGGTGGGTACAGGTGGCTGAATATAGAGTGTGTGATGCTGGAATTAAGGGCATGTGATCAGTTCAGTGATCAGTTTGACACTGCCCTAATCCCAGCAGCCTAGGTAGAGTATGAAAGGGGCAGAAAGACACTGTTAAGGTTTGGTTGTTGATTTTGCTGTCTTCTGCTTGCTATGAGCTGATTCTCTTCTGCATTGCCACTCTGTAAAGCCACCCTACCTTGGAACCAGCAGATTATGGACCAAAAACCTTTACAAACTGTGACCTAAATAAACCCTTTATCCCTTAAATTTGGGCATCAGATATTTTGTCTCAGCAATGAGAAAAGTAACTAAAACAACAAGTATGCAGTATCTCTTTTGCTTTAGCTTCATTTCCTTTGGTTACATGCCAGAGTTAATGGGATAGCTGTATCATGTGGTAGGTGTATATTATTACAGTGTAGAGGATCAAACCCAAAGACTTGCCTATACCAGGCAAGTTCTCTACCACTGAACTACATCCCCAGCCTAGAAATAAAAAAAAACTTTTTTTCTGAGACAGATCTCACTCTGTTGTCCAGGCTGCCCTTGAACTCCTGGGCTCAAACTGTCCCTCTCCTCATCCTCCCCAGTAGCTTAGACTATGGGTGTGTACCACCATGCCCGGGTGTTTCTTAGTTTTGTTTTAAGGAAATTCCATGCTGTGCTCTGTAATGGCAGTACTAATTTTACATTCCTATCAATAGTATATGAGTTCCTTTTTCTGCATGTCTTTGCCAGCATGTGATATTTTTATACTAACTATTCTAATTGAGATGCAATAGCATCTCGTTGCAATTTTGATTGGCATTTCCCTGACTGTATATTTTTTCATATATTTATTAGCCATTTATGTTTCTTCTTTCAGAACTGTCTTTTCAGAGGATTTATCCATTTTTCATTAGATTACTTTTTTTAAAATTACTTTGGATTCCTTTTTTAAAAATTACTTTGGATTCCCTTTTTAAAAATTACTTTGGATTCTGGATATTAACCCTGTGTCAGGTGAGTAGTTGGCAGATATTTTCTTCTATTCTGTAGCTTGTTTCTCCACCCTTTTGTTTGCTTTGTAGGAGCTTTTTGGTTGCTATCACATTTGTCAATGCTGGGTTTTATTTCTTGCACTTTTGGGGTCCTAGCCAGAAAATCATTGCTTGTACTAATGTTTAAGGTGTTTCCCATATGTTTTCTTCTAGTAGTTTCTGAGTTTTAGATCTTACTTTTAGGTCTGTGGTCCACTTTGAGTTGAACTTTGCACAGGGTGAGAGATAGGGGTCAAGTTTTAGTCTTTGTGTGTGAATATCTCGTTTCACCAGCACCATTTACCGAAAAGATTGTCTTTCCTCCAATATGTTTTGGGTGCCTTGTCAAGACTTAGTTAGCTGTAGATTCATGGATGTATTTCTGGGATCTCTCTTCTGCTCCATTTGTTTATTTATCTTTTTATGCCAATGCTATGCTGTTTTGGATACTGAGGCTCTATAGAATGTCTTTAAGTCCCGTATTGTGATGGCAGCTTTGGTCAAGATTGCTTTGGCTATTTGGGGTCTTTTGTGGTTCCATTTGAGTTTTAGGAATTGTTCTAGTTCTGTGAAGATGTCATTGGTATTTTGAGAGAGATTACATTGAATCTGTAGATTATTTTGGGTGGTACTGGCATTTCAACAATATTGACTCTTTCAATCCATGAATATGGGAAGTCTGTCTTTTTGTTCTTCAGTGTCTTTATTAGTGTTTTATGACTTTCACTGCAGAGATCTTTCATTTTCATGGTTAAATTTATTCCTATGTATTTTATGTAACTATTATGAATGGAATTTTTCTTGGTAAATTCATTATTCGGGGTATAGAAAAGCTACTAGATTTCATATGTTGATTTTTGTATCCTGATACTGTACTGAATTTAATAGTTCTAATAGCATTTTGATGGAATCTTTAGGTTTTTCTGTGTATGAAATCACATCATCTGCAAAAAGGGATAGTTTGACTTCTTTTCTTTCTACTTTACCAGTACATGTTTGCAGTACATGATGGTTATATTCCTTATGGAGAGTTAGTACATGTATGTAATATATCTCAGTACTTTTTTATCCCTTTCTTCCCCCCTCTGTCTATCTCTTGGTGCCCTGCCCATTTGTAAAAGATCTATCTCTGTGTGTCTTATTATCTATCTTTTATTTTGCTCTTTGTATTTTGGATTTCCTATGTAAGATAAACCGTGTGATATTCCAGCTTGTATAGCTGATTTACTTTTTTTTTTTTTTTTTTAAATTTTAAAGAGTAAAAGAAGGATAACATAATAATAGGAGGGGCTTACCAAATTATAGACAAAGTGGTAGAAAATGATCAATGGTTATTGTTTTACATATTGTTATGTATAAGATAGTTTCTCAGGAAAACAAATAGACAAATGACAGTGAGTTACAGACAAAAGAGGTAGGAGATTATCAATAGTTGTTGTACTATACTTAGGTATCTTCAAAGTGGCTTCTAAAGAATATAAATAGAACTATACTTGAGTGACCTACTGAATAATCATTCAATAATTCTCAATGGTTGTTGTAGGAAACACATAATAACAAACATGGATCCATTTATGAAATAGGATAGGAACAATACAAACATTAGAGAGTTATGGATACATTAGTAGGAAAATATCAATGACTGCTGTAATACATGGTGGTATCTTCAAAGTGGTTTCTCAGGAAGACAGAGATACACAAGAAGGATCTAACAAGTAGTTACAGCCTAAGGGTTGTCAAAAATCAAGTGAGCCGTCTGGGGCGAAAGCCATTTTTTGTAGCGTTTTCTCTCCAGCCTCCCATCACATTGGGACCCCACAACCAGTTAGTGTCCTCTCCCCAACTGACAGCACAGGCAAAAGGAATCCTGCTGCAGATTTCTCCAGAGCTTCACCACAGCCTGTACTGTCAGGGGAAGAATGGCTTCCAATGAGTCTCTGCAGGTACTGTGCAAGGTCTTCCTGGTTTACAGCTTCCGAGCGGTTCTCGTGACCCCAGTCTATTGGATATCTGACTCCGTGGGCTTAGTCTGCATTCTCATGTTGTCTGAGTCCTTGTTCAGCAGCTGCTCCTCCGCTGGCTCTGGACCTTTCTGGTTCTCAATGGCAGGAGCAAGAGTGGCCCATTGTATGGCATGTATTCCCAGGGGTTGTTCAAAGTTTGAACGATTCACACACATCCGTGGGTGGGCAACTGCGGTCGGTGCATGGTGGGCCAATTGTGTCACTGTTTCTCTGTATCATGATAGATTTCAATTGAGTGGCGGCTCTCCGCCGCATGGCTCCCCATGCGCTGGGGGCCCTCCCTCCGAGAGCCACCAGGCAGGAAGCTAGCCAGCCGGAAGACTGGCGCTCCCCACCCGTGGCTCCCTGTGCGCTGGAAGCCCTCCTTCCGGGGAACTATGAGACCGGGAGTGAGCCGCTGGTCTGAAAACCGGCGCTCCCCGCCCGAGGCTCCCCGTGCGCTGGGGGCCCTCCCTCTGGGAGCTACGAGGAAGGAAGCTAGCCAGCCACTGATTTACTTCTTAACAATCTGTAATGTTAGGTGGATCCATTTTTCTACAAATGACTTGAGTATCCTTTTTATGGCAGAGTAGTATTGCATTGTATATAAATACCACATTTTTTTAATTCACTCCTCTGTTGATGACATTTAGACTGCCTACAAGATTTAGCTCTTATAAGTTATACTGCTATAAACATGGGTATGTTTGTTTCACTGTAATATGATGTCTTTAACTCCTTTGGGAAGATACCTAGAAGGGGAATAGCTGGGTTGAAAGGAATTTCTTGTTTTAGGTTTTGGAGTACCTTCATACTGATTTCTGTAGTGGTTGCACTAGTTTACATTTCTATCAAGAATGTAGAATGGTTCCCTCTGCATCCCCAGCCTCCCCAGCATTTGTTATTATTTGATTTCTTGATATTAGCCATTCTTTCTGGAGTAAAATGGAATCTCAGTGTTATTTTAATATGTATTTCTCTAATGGCCAGAGATATTGAACCTTTTTTTCATGTGTTGATCATTTGTACCTCTTCTGAGAAGTGTCTGTTGATTTTAGTTGCTCATTTTTTGATTGGGTCTTTTATTTTGTGGAGTCTAATTTTTTTCAGTTACTTATATATTTTAGATATTAGTCTTCTATCTGGAATAGCTGACAACCTTTTTTTCCCCATTCTGTAGGTTGTCTTTTCATTCTGGTGTTTCTTTTGCTGTGCAGAAGCTTTTTAACTTGGTTTGATCCATTTGAGTCTTGATGTTATTTTTTCTACAATTGGAGTTCTGTTCAGAAAGTCCTTGCCTACACCTATGTCTTTGAGAGTTTTACCTACTTTATCTCTCAACAGAATGTTTTCTGTTTTAGCATTTAGATTTTTATTCACTTTGATTTTAATTTAGTCCATTGTGAGAGGTGTAGGTCTAGATTCTTCCACATACGGATAGCCAATTTTCCCAGTCCCATTTGTTAAAGAGGCTGTCTTTGCCCTAGTCCATGTTTGGCCCTTATTTCACAGATCAGATGCTTATTATTTGTGAGTTTGTTTCTGCATCCATTGATTCATATGTGTTTTTGTGTCAGTACCATTCTGCTTTTAATATTAAATAAAAGTAACAGAAAAGAAAAGAGAGGGAAAAAGAAAAATAGAGGACAAAAGAAAGGGGAAAGAAGAGAAGAAAAAAAAAGGATTGAAAAAAAAAAAAAAAAGAGCCCCATGCCCCTAAAATACCAATGAAGGGAGAAGAATGAAGGAAAAAAAAAAAAAAACCTGGGTCCAAAACAAAAATTCCTTTTTCTAATGAGTAATTTCTTTCTAGGATATGTAGTCTTAGAATCTTAGAATCCTGTAAATCTCGATTTTTCCTTCCTGTCTTTGCAGTCTGGATGTTTGTAAGATGCATTTCCTGCTCCATAGGCCCTTCTGTCGCTATACCCCACACAGTGACAATTGTCCAAGCTGAGGCGTGTCCTTGCTCACATTGGTAGATGGAAAAAGCAGCAGACCACTGATGTCTGCTGGACATAGGCTGTGGGACGGGGTTTAAGCATACTGTTGGACTTAATGGCAACACTTCCAGATCCACCAAAGCCACACTCACTGGGCTTGGTTTCTCACCACAGAGAGTGGGGCCTGTTGTCCTTACAGACCTGAGCGTAAACTTCTCAGTGGTCTGTGACTAGCCAGGATTTGTAAGGTATGCCTGCAGAGTGAATGCCACAAGGCTGTATTCTCTCCATTTGTAAGCCTTTTATTTTTTGTCTAATTGCCCTGGCTCAAAGTCTAGTACTTAGAGGCAATGCTTTCACCTTTTCCCTATTCAGTGTGATGTTGGTTCTGGCCTTGTCATATACAGACTTTATTACATTTGGATATGATCCTTATGTATGTAATTTATTCAGGGCTTCTATCAATGAAGGGATGTTGAATTTTATCCATGCTCTTTCCACACTTATTAAGATGATCATATGATTTTTATCTTTCATTATATCCATGAGATATAATAAACACATTTGATTTGGGTATCTTGATCAGTGAATGATAAATTTGATCAGTGAATGATAAATGATCTTTTTGATGTGCAGTTGAATTCAATTTGCTTGTATTTGTTGAGAAGTTTTGCATCTGTGTTCAGCAGGGGGAGTGTTGATAGTTTCTTTTTTGTTGTGGCCCTTTTCGCTTTTGATAGCAGGGTAATGCTGGTCTCATAGACTGTTTGGCATGGCTCCTTTCCTCTCAGTTTTTTGGAATCATTTGAGAGGAATTGGCATTTGTTCTTCTTTAAAGGTTTGGTTAAATTCAGCAATGAAGCCACCAATCCTGGGCTCTTCTTTGGAGTCTGTTGCTACAGTTACATTTTTTCGGAGGTTTCATAACACCTAGTTTTTTTAAAATTTCTTGTATTCCTACCTTCAGATTTGTACATCTGGTAGATCGTGTATCTCTACACTTTTATGGAGTCGCCTTCCTAGTAATCAGCTTTCTCCTGCAGATACATCTTGGGGGTGACAATTTGTTACACAGTGTTGGCTTTATTCCCATCTGGGTACCACGTTGTAGACTTCCTGTCTCTTCTTTAGCTGATTACTGATTTGGGGCACAATGCATACCATGCTGGAGTTGCAGTGATCCAAAGTCCCTGTAGGCCACACACGAGTAAGGGTGCTGTGGCAGTTTTAGCAGGTGCATTGCAGACAGCAAGTGAGCATAGGATAGTCACTATGTGGCTACTTTTACCGTGGAAGTGTGGTCCCTGTCAGTTGAGGGTTTCCTCAGTTGATGCAACCTCTGCTACTAGCAATGCCTCTGGCATTGGAAGCCCCCAGAGTGGTGAGGGCCCTGAAGCACTAGTTTTCTGACCAGTCAGTCGTATGGACCCAGGCATTGCATGGGAAGAAGTGGTGGCAGAAACTACCGCAGCCTGTCTGTGGAGTTTACACTCAGCCCTGATGGCAGTGTGTGATCAGTCCAGGTGCAGGGATGTGGTGGCAGCAGGAACTGTGGTATTCTTTTCTGTCAGTGTCAGTGCAAGTCCAGGAATGGAACTGTGGCTGGCACCAGGCAAACTTCTCTCAGCCCCCTTTGGCCATGTGTGCCCAGGGGTGGAGTGAAGGCTGAAGCTAGGGCTTTACTACTCCCCAACTCTGTTAGCTATATCATGTACCTAGAGATGGGGCAGCAGTCAGAGCCATGAAGTTGCTCAAGCCCTGCCATCATGGCCCTGTGCACAGGGAAGCAGCCTGAGGGTGGTGCAGTGACGAATGCATGGATGCCTGCTTTCTGTCCTGGCACTTCCAGGTCCACATGCGATCGACCTTGAGAGGTGCATTCCCTGCTCCGTGGGTGGAGCCCTTCTTTCCTTTCTGAATCCCAGTACCTATTCCCTGTAGCGCAGGACCTCTGTGGGGCTTAAGTCACAGTCAGGTCACTCTGCTGGGTTAAGTTGGATCCACAAAGTAGCTGGCCCCCAGGCCAGTGCGGTGGTATGGCTGTGGAATCATAGAGATGAGAATGCACAGGGGTTTATGGTCCTAGAACTGCCCAGACTTAGACAATAGCCCACTTCTCAAGATGGCTCCTGACTACTGCACTCAGGTATTTGCTGGGAGATGACTGTGGGATCCTTTTCCAAAGATTGCTGTGCAGATTGCAGGTTACTTACCTAAGAGGGCTGGAAGCCTGTGAGGATTATGAAAGTTTCCAGTAGCTAGGACTGCCAGCATCCATGCTGATAGTTTGCTGGGTTTCTGTATTTCACCCTTATCACTGCGAAGGAGAGCTCCCCGCTCTGTGGCTGAAGGGCCAGATGGCAGATGGTGGGGTATTGTGTTTCTTTCTCTATGCTGTTGTCCCAGGTCTGGGAGTCTTAATAGGTTCCAGTCTCTCTTGCTGATTTCCAGTATTTTCCTACAGTCATTCACCTCAAAGTGCACTATATACTTATTTTTGTTCTTCCTGGAGGAGTGTTGGATGCCTCTATTTAGCCATCCTGGATCTCTGTAATTTATTATTTCACTGATAGAAAAAAATCATAAAATCATGCATAGAAATGGTGTACCATACAATGTTTCAATACATGTATACACATTGCTTAATGTTCACATTAGTTTAAACATTTATGTTCTCAACCATTCATCGTTTCTTTTTTTGTTGTTTTTGGTTTTTTTCCGGTACCGGGAATCAAACTCATGACCTTGCGCTTGCCAGGCAGGCGCTGTGCCGCTGAGCTAAGTCCCCAGCCCCATTCATCATTTCTTTATGGTGAAAAGATTTCAAATGGTTTCTGCTGGCTTTTTGAAATGTACGGCACAATATTGCTATGTATAGTTATGCTGTTGTGCAGTAGCACAGCAGAACTCCTTGCTCCTATCTGACTACAACTCAGTACCCATTGATCAGCTTGTTAGTACCCTAACTTTCCTTACTGCATGTTAACTTCTGTGATTCCTTTTTTAGAAATCATATGTGAGATCATGTCATACTTGTCTTTCTGTCACTGATGTATTTCACTTAACATAATGCTCTCCAGTTCTACCCATGTTGCCACAAATGACAGAATTTCTTTCTTTTTATGACCGAATAGTGGCCTGTTGTATACCATGTGTACATACCATGCTTTCTTTACCCCTTAGTTAGTTGATGGACACTTAAGATTGTTTCCTTTTCTTGGCTATTGGGAATAGTGCTGTGGTGAACATGGGAGTGCAGATGTCTCTTTGACATACTGATTTCATATCCTTTGGATATATACTTAGCAGTGTTTTGCTGGATCACATGATAGTTCTATTTTAATTTTTTGAGGAGCATCCATCCTGTGTTCCATAATAACTGTTGTCTTAGTTACTTGTTGCTGAGACAAAATACCCAACACTCAAAGTTAGAAGAGGAAAGATTTATTGTAGCTCACAGTTTGTAGAGTTTTCAGTTGATAGCTAGCTCCAAGGCAGGATGGCATGGCAGAGGGAAATCACAGAGGAGAAACAGTTCATGGCAGACAGAAGTCAGCAAAGCAGAGAACCAGCATGCAGCAAGCTATGTCATCAGCTCTCTTTCTGCCCCTTATATTCTATCCAGGCTACCCACCCTTAGGGCAGGTAGCAGCACCCATATCCAGAGTGAGCCTTCCCGTTATCCACACCCAGAACTCTGCCAGACAAATCAGTGGCTAATTTAGCAACACACATGCTTAATCTCGGCTTCACACACTCTAGACTCAACCACCTCTGAAAAGCCCCACCTACTATCACATGGGCTTTGGGGAGACACCTAGACACAGCCCATAACAGCTATACTAATTCACACTTACCAACAGTGTGAAAGAGTATCCTTCACATCCTCACCAGCACTTACAGTCTTTAGTCTCTTGATAATAGCTGTTCCCATTGGAGTGAGGGAATAATCTTATTTTTGTTTTTATTTATATTTTCCCGATTAGTGAGATTGAGCAGGTTTTTGTTGAGGGTTTGTCTGTCTATGCTCATTGAGTTTACTGGCACACAGCTAGGTAGTTTGCTGCTTGCTTGCTTTTTGGTTTTTGTTGTCCTCATTTGTCTTGCTTTCGGCAATGCTGGCCTCGTAGAAATGTGGTTTAATGAGTATATATTTCTGGTGCATAATAATCACATTGATTTTGGGGAACTGGCACATGCATGTGCATGTTTCGTCCTGATAATTTTTACTCCCCTTATCCCTTACCCTTCCTCCAGCTTTCCCCTCTCCGTTCCCCAAACCCCCTCGCCATCTTCACAAAGTCTACCTCCCCGTTTCCTATCATTTCTCTTTTATTTTGCCCTTTAAATTATTTATACTTTGGATTTCTCATATAAGAGAAACCATGTGATATTTAACCTTCTGTGTGTGGTTTATTTCACTCAGCATTATGGTCTCAAAATCCACCCATTTTCCTACAAATGACCCTAATTTATCCTTCTGTGTGGCTGAGTGGTACTGCATTGTATTGATATATCACATTTTCTTTATCCATTCAGTATAGATGAATTTGAATTTATATCCATATAAATTGTTTAATCAACATAACCATTATCACAATTTGTTGAAAGAAAAATCTTGATAGGTTTATTCTGACCACTGCTTATTAGTCAATGATGGCAATTTTTTTTTGAGACAAGGTCTTGCTATGTAGTTCAGGCGGACATGCAGCTATCTGCCTGCCTCAGCCTCCCGGGTGCTGGGATTACAGGCATGCACCACCACACCTGGGTTATCAATGATGACACTTTTAAAAAGAGAAAATTGTCTTGTCCCTGTGACAGTTAATAACTGCTAAGTAGAATAGGCAGAAACCTAGCTGCTTGTTTTCCTAAGGCTGATTGTGCTATGTAGTGAGTTGAAAGTAGCCACCATAATATTTGTCTAGATCCTGGGATATTATCCGTCATAGCTCTTGTGCTATTTGGTTGACCTTTTTTTTTTTTTGCTAAGAAATAGAGATTTTCTTTATTTCAGAACTTCAGAAGTAACATCCTTGATTCAATTTGAGTGCCCACTACGTGCCAACCTAGAGCTGCAGTCGTCCTTGTCCTCACTGAACTCGAAGTCCTGCCCAGGAGAGAGCCATTGAACAAGTCTGATCAGAATCATAAAAAGCCCCCTAGAAAGTGCTGAGAGACTGACCTAGACTAGCAAGTCAGGGACAGCCTCACCTGAGGAAGTGACATCTGGACTTAGCCTTCAGAGACCATGAGGACTGACTGCAGGGCAGGAAGAAGCAGATAGAGGAAGCAGCATGTTGACAAGCCAGGACCTGGGAGGGCAGGAAGCTGTGAGAAATGATGCCACAGTGCAGGGGCCTGATGAGCCCCAAATGTTTTAAGAATTGTATAGTTCAGCTGTGTGGGGTGGTATATAGTTATAATCGCAGCATTCTGGGAGGCTGAGGCAGAAGGGTCAGAAGTTTGAACCTAGACTACACAGTTTGGTGATTTAGCAAGAATAAAAAAGGGCCGGAGATGTAGCTCAGTGTGAAGACCCTGAGTTCAGTCCTCAGCAACACACACACACACACACACACACACACACACACACACTGTAAATTTTATCTGATAATGCTGGGAATGATTTTCAGAATGGAAGTGACATAAAATTTCTGTTTTTCATCATACCACAGCGACATATATGCACCCATGTTTATAGCAACATAATTTGTCATAGCTAAATCTTGGAAACAACCCAAATGCCCATCAACTAAGGAGTGAATAAAAAAGATGTGGTATTTTTATATAAAAATGAACTATAAAAAAAAGATAAACTTTTAGCTATAAAAAAAAGATAAACTCAAGGCTTTTATAGGTAAATGGATGCAACTAGAGACCATGCTCATAAGTGAAATAAATCGCACCCACATGTGTAGACACCATGTTGTCTCCCTAATGTAAGAACATGAAAGAGTAAGTGGAACCCAAAACATACAACAGATGTTGGGAAAGGGAAGGAAATTGCTCAAAAGAAGAAACAACTGGGATGAGAGAAAGGAAAAAAGGAAAGAAGGAAGGAAGGGAAAATATATATGTATACAGAAGAATGGCCAGAGTAACTGTACTGCTGATATAGAATGGTTTATTGAAAATAAACAGTTAGTGCTCTGTTTATTTATTTATTTAGACCAATTTTGCATGCTTATATCTGGTAATTTTAACAACTAATTTGAAGACAACAATATGCAACATAGCACCTGTTACTGATTTCCTGTCATCTTGTTTGATGAAACTCTGTATAATTTTTTTGTTTTTATTTTTTGTTCTCTTTAATGATTTGATTAATCTTGCATTCTTCCATCTGGTAATCTGACCAACTTTGACAAAGATAAAAATACGTAATATAACAACCACTGTTAATCCTTATCATTTGGTCCTGAAGCCCTGTATCATTCTTATTGTTTTTGCTTTGTTTTGTTTTTGTCTATGTTGTTGGCATTTTGCTGTTGTTCTTTTTTAAAAATTCTCTTTGAGGTAAAAAAATTTTAAAAAAATAAAATTTCTGTTTTAAAAAAACCACTCTGACCTCAGTGAGAAGGCTGTGGTATGAACCCACAGGAGAGGTGAGAGGTGAAGTTTCACTTAGGGCAGAGAATGGGGCCTGGACTAAGGTGGTAGCTGTAGGGTTAGAAAGAACTGAGTGACTCAGAGCTATTCTGTTTTATAAAAATTTTTCTTTCCCTTCACTAGATAGATGATATTTTTGTTATAGGAAGCTGAGAAAATATGTGTGCTCAAAAGAGAAAATGAATATTCCATAATCCAATCCCATCTCCCAGGAATTAGCATTATTTTTATGGTGCAGACTTTTCCAGTCTCCTATTCACTTTTTTGTTTGTTTTTGCTTTTTGAGAGAGGGTCTTACTGTGCAATTCAGGCTGGCCTTCAACTATGTGGCCCAGGTTGGCCTCAAAACTGTGGCAGTCTTCCTGCCTCGACCTTCTGAGTGCTGGGATTGCAGGTATGTGCCACCATGTCCGGCCTCCTATTCATTTATAATGCATATTCATTTTAAAAGAACAATTTATATGCTAATAATTGGATAGTTTTATAACCTTTACTTTTAGCAATACCTTTTGTGCCTCTAATATAAGTTCTGTGGCCTCTGTTGACAATTGAAATGCTTTAGTGTCAGTTTGTGCATTTCTGAGAATCTCCTATTGGTGTAGATACATAAATGCAGGGTTCATTTCCCAAGTGTGCACATCAGGTCCATTGTCGATAAAATGCATTATGGGAGCTCTCTAGCCAATTCTGAATCTAGTTAGTTCTGGTCTGAAAAAATGTCTGCTTCATATGTTGGCGTCTAAACCATAGGAGAAGCATCCCTGGAGATGCTTGCTTGAAGCCAGACCCCCACTGAAGAGCAGGCACCTACAAAGGACTTTGTGAGGTGTTGCTGGGGTTTGTGAGAGGCCTAAGGAGCTCAGGTGCCTCTCTGAATGGTCACCCTGAAGCCGCCTCAGAGTGAACTGCCAAAAAACTTCCTGCAGAGTGAGTGAACACAAGAATGCTTCAAGACCCACTTGTAGGAGAGGTTAAGAAATGAAGCAGGATTTAGAGTATTGTCTTCAAGGTGTGATGACCCTTCTGGACAAGTCATAAAACAAACCTACACCTTTCTGAACTGGGAGTTGCTTGTCAGCCTAGTTTGGTTTGTCTCTTCCATTGTGATCATGGCTGACGTGTTTTGCAAAAACTGTGAAGAGATTCTAATTTCTTGGTTCAACAGTACATACCAGGGCCCTGGGAACTTTTTTCTTTTTTCTAGGGCTGCCTGAGAAATTTTAAGGAATAGCATCTTAGCTCTAGGGAAATTTTCTATAGTATCTTTTTCTTTTCTGCCAGAGGAGATTAGAAGTAAGTGTGTCACGGCTTTGAGCCCATCCATTTAGATTTATACCCTTTTTGTTCTCTAGCATTCATCCCCAGTAGCATAGCCTGAGAGGAAGGGATCAACTCTAGTGTCCCAGAGCCCTGCCCCAAACCTTTTGAAACCCAGCCGCCAGCAAGTCAGGGAGGCCAGTGTGCAGGGATTTCGGATTGTCCCAGGCTGCAGGTGGTGATGTAACATGACACTTTGGGTCCTATGTCAGGCTAAGTGAGATGGAGGCAGCAGGGTCTCTCTGAGAGCTGGAGCAGCTTCTTCAATCTGTTGCATTATCTTCCCTTGAAACCACAAAGGAATTCTTGGGTGCCCAAGTATGTTTGGTTGTAGGCCTCAGAAAAGGGTAGTTAAGGAGCTGGGTACTATCAGTTGTCAAGTTTGCATTAGACAAGTCTTCTCTCTTCCCTTTTCTTTGTGAAAGCCCTTTGCTTCTCTGCATTGGTATGCAGCTACCTTCCCGTGAGAGGCCAGTGATGGCTAGCTCTTGGTGGATCAAAGGAGAGAATTTTCCTCCAAAGATTTTCATACAGAAGACCTAAAGAGAAAATGTTTCAAGAAGGCTTCTTCTGCTATCAGATTAGCTTACTGTTGAAGGACCTGTAGGCTCTTTGGGGGGTGGGATACTGCACATACCTAGGTACATATAAAAAGTGACAAAACCAAGCACCAGAACTTTTCTAAGGGCTCAGAGGCACTCATCTGTGAGTGAGCTACAGGGGGATGGATCTTTGCATTTATCATTGTATATGCGCGAGCACGTGCTTGGGATTGAATCCTGGACCTCGAGCGTATTAAGCAAGCACTCTTCCCCCATCCCATGTTTATCATCTTAATACTCATTTTTTTTTTTTTTTTTTTTTGTACTGGGAATCCAATTCAGGACCTTGCACTTGCCAGGCAGGCATTGTACCAGTGAGCTATATCCCCATCCCTAATTACTCATTCTTATCCCTCCCCAAGTAGAACTTTAGTTCTCTTCTGGACCCATAATTGTCTTTATCACAAGTCTAGTATTTCTTCTGTCCCAAGGGCCATAGTGATGTTGCAAAAGGGATCCTATAAGCAAGATTTGTGGTGAGATCAGGCAGCCAACCCTGGGCTTCTGTGTTCAGTTCCTTAGTGGCTGGAGCATGTAGCTTCATTTATTTATTCTTCAACCACTTAAGACACTATTGTATTAGGTGCTGAGCATGCAGAAATGCATACATTGAAGTTATTATGCTCAACGGGTTTACAGTATGTTTTTTTTGGTAATCTGTCAAAGAGTTGGTAATCTGTCAAAGAATAATCCTAGTAATAAATGCTCTGCCTCTGGTGTCTGATAATGATGCAGTCTTTTCAGCTACCAAGCATATTTCTGTAATAAAATGAGCTGATGTATAATTGGCTAATTGTAATTAATGAATGATGTCAGGTCACATAGGTTTTTTAGTTTAGGCCTGAGGAGCCAGATTAGTAAGGTAAAATAACAACCTTCAACAAGAAAGAAAAACTCCCTTGGCTCAGATTTAGCTCCATAGGAGCTCTTTCAGGCTTGTTTTAAGGAAGTTAAAAAATTAGTGGCTGTACTCAGGCTTCCTCCCTAGGGATGTGCACCCCTGGCCTTGAACTCTCAGGTGGTACCAGGTTCTACTTCCGCCTCCTGTCTCTCACTGGGAAACCAGCATTTCCATACTGTTGTTTTTGTGCACTTGATACTTCCTGTGGTTTTCTTTGGTTCCGTGAGGTACTGGTTTGCTTCTGATGCACCAGGTGTGTGTGTGTGTGTGTGTGTGTGTGTGTGTGTGTGTGTGTGTGTTTGGTGGTGGTTGCCATAGGTTTTGAGTGGTCCTGAGTGGTTTGAATGGTCTGCTTCATTCAACTTTTCCCAAAACCCGGTGCTGACATCTGGAAAGCTAAGATGTTGAGCATCCACCTTGAATCAACAGTGGGAGTTTGAGCTTCTTGTGTAAATCCTCAAGAAAGAGGTAGTGACAGCGGCTGTCAGCCCACAGCAGTCCTGTTTGCAGGTTCTGAAATTCGGCTCCTCAAGCTGCAGCCCTTGCCCCAGGTGGAGGGACGACCTGGTGAGAGGCTTCAGATTCTGCAGGGCACGTAATGCCCTATTCACGATTTCTTAGGTGGGATATGGCGCAAAGGCTCCGGAACTGTCGTGTTAGTTGGGGTTCTCCAGGGATGCAGACTTAATAAGAGGTCTGTATACCCAGAAACAGATTTACTAAAAGGTAGTGCTCGTACCATTAGCAGACTGAGAAGCTGGAGACCCTGGAAATCCAGTTGTATAGTTTGAAGGCCTAAGAGCTTGTGGTGTGGATTCCAGTGTGAGTATGGAGGGCAGGAAGAGATGGATTCCCAGCAATCAGACAAGCAATGCCTTTAACCTTCCTCTGCCTTTCTGTTATATTCAGAAAGGGTTGGAGATGCCACCCACTTTTGGGAGGTCATCTGATTTCTTCAGTCCAATAATTCAAAGCTGATCTCTTCTAGAAGCATCAGACACATCCAGAAGTAATGTTTAACCGCTATCTAGGCATCCCTTAGCCTAGTTGACACATAAAATTAATTATCAGAAGTCCTAATGTCAGTAAGGGAATGGGGAGTAAATAGCCATTTTGCAATCCTTTTGGTTTGGCCTGCTGTTAAGTGATAAAATGCTCTCAGTGGTGGGGTTCAGAGAGACAGATGTCGGGGTCTTCATTTGGTGCAGGGTCCCAACAGCATCAGTCTGGCCACTGGCAGTCCTCCAACTGAGCACCTGCAGGGACAAGCAGGACGGGTCCAGGCCGGAGGAATAAAGTGTGGTATGCCCAGCCAGGAGGACTTGCTTTGAAAATGTTCCAAGAGAATGGATAATCTGATTCCAAAAGTCTTACTTATGGGGTTGGAGAGGTTTCAGTAGCAGCCAGGCACGTCAGTATTTACCACTGTTTCATTCTTTTGGTCTGTGTGGCACTTTGCAGCAGACCATGTGAAAATCACACAGGTTGCTTTCAACAACAAAGCTACTTATTAAACTTCTGCATTTGAATGTCAGACGTTAAAAGGACTGCTGGGTTTGTTTTCATCACACACATATACAGTGTAATAATGGGGATCTATGGGAGGCATTAACAGCTTCAATTCACTTTAGGAATTACAAGTGAAGGATACAGAATGAATTGTTGCTGCATGCCCCAGAGAAAGCTGTGTGTCTGTGGGAAGGAAGGGCGGCTCCCTGTCCTGTGAGCTGCACCCCCTCCCAGTGGGTGGGAAGGTGCGCCTCCTGTCTGGGAATGCAGCCAAAGTACCCGATCTGTTCTTTCTCTTAGCTTCTGTTTTCACAGTTATGTCATGTTAGGCTGAGGAAAGGAGATAGCAGAATCCATAGAATGGAAGATATGGGCAAATAAATATGTTCAATTTGAAAGAACCAGTGAATCCATCTCATTAGCAAGTACTTTCCTTGGAGGAGAATTATAGAATGTTTTATCTCCCTTTACTAAGAGGAAATGTTAATATCCAACCCTTGAAATGTCTTAATATTCATATTCTTTTCTGCCTCTGTCTATCCTCACGCTGTCCAAGCCTCAGACATCTGCTCATTTTACAGCAACAACATCCACATACATGTCTCCTGGCTCTGCCACTGCCCCATTCCTTCAGTCTAATGCTGCACCATTTAAAAAGCACAACTGGGTATGATCCTTCCTCTAAAACGCCCTCTCAGGGCTCCCCAGTGCCCCATACCTCTCCTTGACCTCTCATTCCATGACTTACCCCCTGGGATCACTGGGCATTTGGGTGATCACCACCGCATATCACCACCTTATCTCATTAGTCAGGGTTCTCTCAAGACAAAGACCAATAGAATACATGTGTGTTTGTGTGTGTGCATGTATGTCTGTACTGGCTGTCTGTACACATGAGGATTAGTTCATGCAGTTATGGAGCCTGGCAAGTCAAAAGTCTGCAGGATGAGTCAGCAGGCCAGATACTGAGGCAAGTGAGTGGTGCAGTTAGAGTCCTAATATGGCCATCCTGGAGACTGAAGGGAGCAGTTGAAGTCAGAAAGCTGTCTTCTCCAAAAGCAGAAAGAGCCAAGGCTGCCAATGAAGTGCAAAGGCAATCTTCTAGTCTTATCTTTAGGGCTTGTTCAGATTTTCAACTCATTGGATGTGGCCTACCCACGTGGTAAAAGGCAGCCTGCTTTACTCAGTCTCTCAATTTGAATGTTAATCTCATCCAAAAGCACCGCCACAGAAACACACAGGATAATGTTTAACCACCTCCCCGGAGCATCCTGTGACCCAGGTCAGTTAACACACAGAATTAACTGTCACTCTCCCCCTTTGCTTTTTGTCATCTGTTCGTACTGGACCTCTTTTAGCGTTTCCAGTGTGCTACATTAATCCTGGACTCTGGGCATTGCACGAGCTATTTATTCCATCCAGAGTGCTTTCATCTGGACCCTTCTTATTCACACGTTATATGTCAGCCTGAAACTTCTTTTTCGTGAAGGATATTTTGCTGAGCTCCCGGGCTGGTTTTGTCCCCTCAGATATACATCACCAGAGCACACTAAATGCTTCCATTTAGTAACATGTCTCACACTTATAGTTCCTTGTTCAGCATCAGCCTTCCCCACTAGATTCCATGAGTTCCACGGGGGCAGGGTCTTATCAGCTTTGCAGTTACATGTCTGGCACTTACTAGTTGTTTAAGGATCATTTGAATGAATGAATGGATGGATGGATGGATGGATGGATGGATGAATGAATGAATTGAGCACTCACAAGGCACTAGGCTCTTAACATACATAGACACAGCCCTATGAAGTCAATGTTATTTTTGTGTCTATAGATGGAGGTCTAGAGAAGTTAGAGACTGACTTACCCAACGCCATATTACTAGTGATGTAGAGCCTGGGCTTCAGATGAAATAACTGCCAGCACATGTAGCATGTAACTAAAAGCATCATTCTAGTCATTTTTCAACTTACACTCCCGTAATGCAATACCCATAAATACTGGCAGAGTATTTTGCCTCCTGGTGTTCACCCTGGGGGATCTGCTTTCTTTGTCTCATGAGCCTGGAATCTGGAACTTGAAGGAAGGCTGGCTGGGTCCGCTCTTTCCTCCGCAGTCTTCTCTGAACCATCTTCAGTTCCCTTCTCCTTTGTCCCAGTAAATGGCGGGTTAGCAAGCTTACTGGCTGAGCAGTCATCCATATGAGGAACAGAATTCTGCCGACCCTTATCAAGTCTTATAGGTAACCGCTGGCCTCCAGCCACTGTGAAGCTGTGTGTGTAGAGAAACATATCTCCACAGTCATTGTACTTTCCAAAAGCATCGCTTTCTCCTTGCCTTCTGCATAGGTTGACTGGATGTGGGGATGGGTGGGGTAAGTCTGCTTCTCTGAGTTGCCGTCTCTCAGTGACCTGGGGAATGGGGCTGTCAGAGTACCTAGTGCCACTGAGTAATAAGATTTGATTTTCTGAAATCCACTGTGTGGCTGTTTTGAGGCTAGATGTGTTCCCAAGGTGACTTGGGATGCATTTGCACACCCAGAATGGCTAAATGCCTACTGCATAAATACCTATTGCATCGTGTTAAATTATAAACTGGGGAATTAATTCCCCAGATGGTGGAATAAGCTCCTTTTCTCCTTTGCTAAGTCCTAATATTAATAATGCAGCTTAAAGTGCCTCTGCTGTAGAAAAGTTTAATTTTCAGAGACAATTGGGCAATTGTATGGATGACTATAAGCATGTGTCTGTAACCACTGAGCTGTCGCTGTGTTTCCACCATAACAGATTCTTGCCATCAACGGAGAGATGAGTGTGGGAAGCGCAAAGCTTTAGTTCTGTATGATCTTGTTAGGTATAAAGATTGTGCTCAACCTGTGGTTGTTGCTTTTGCCAGAAGACAAAAAACAAAACAAAGAAAATCTGCTTTATAGAGTAGTTCTTTTCTGAACTTGAAAAAGTTGTGTTGGAAAAAAGTGTGTCCCACTCCTAGAAGAGGGGAGGAATGAAGATGTGTGGCTTTCTCTTGGCCGGTGAGTCTGTCAAGTGATTGTTGGTAAATAGGGTGGTTATTTACAATAGTCTTCAGATCCTATTTTTACATTCTTAAATAGACATGTGTATTTCCTTCGTCCATTCAACAAGTATTTGTAAGTGTGGCAGTGCCCAGGGATTGTCCAGGCCCGGGGGTGCAGCCATGAATATGGACAGCTCCTGCTCTCCTGGACCTACAAAGGGCCTCAGGGAGGGGAACAAACAATGTACAAGCAAGTAAGTTACTGAACAAGGACATTCAGATGGTGTTGACTGTTGTGGAGAAGATGAACTCAGTAACATGCTGGTGTGGGGAATAGGATGGGGGAAAGGGGCAGCGAGTCTTCTGTGTCCTGCTAAAAAGCCTGCATACTGAGGGAGCTCAAGGGGAGAACGTTTCCCCATTCTTGCTCCTCCTCCTGGACTCTACGAGCTGGGGCTGCACATTTGGCGGGTAGAAATGGAAGAAGCTTTGCGGGAACCTGGCAGACTGTTAGCAGAATACGTTGGATTCCCGGCTCAGCTAAGTAGAGCACACAGCTTCTTTAGGGAAAAGAGAAAAAGACATTGAAAGTCTTAAACAAAAGTGAGGTTCCCCAACCACTACCTTAATGAAGTTCATTAAAACAATGTATATTTAAACGTTCCTCATGATTAACTTTATTCCATGGTAAGTAATGATATCCAAATTCCTTCCTGAGGCCTGCAGGCATTCTGATTTAGGGGATGGGGAGGAGACTACCCCTGAGTGTAAACCTTTGGGTTTCACTGAGTGTTTCTATGTAGTAAGCCCCAAATGCCTACAGTATAAAATGGGCTAAACTTTCTAAGATTCAGCTGCTCTGTTGACAAAAATACTTGGCTTCTTAAAAAACTGCTATGGATTGTTTGCATGTTTCCCCAATGACTGTATTTTGACAGCTGAGAGGAGTAAAATAAACAAGAATTGAAAACATACATGTGGAAAGATGAGTGCAAAAATAGTTTTTGCTTTTGGTTTCACCAATGACTGTGGGATATGGTACTCATATGGTTGTTTGCCTGACCTTCTGCCTTGCACCTGGCCATGACATACATGGGACACTTCTCTGTTGAATGGAAACTTTCTCTAGGTGTGTCTAACCGTGGTCAGTGTGTTGACCTGCCTAGCTTGTGTGGGCTATATTGAGTGAAGAGGAATTGTTCTGGGCTGCATATAAAATACATAGTGTAACAAAAACCTCATTTTTCAGTATTTTTATTGTAACACATATGCATACCACCCCTGCAGCTATAAGCAGAAATTTAGGGTCTTGTTCCACAGATCACATGCTGGGCAAATGTAAGTCATAACGTATTTACCTGGAAGAATATCAAAGAAATTGTCCTAATGGGGAGAGCGGATTTCCTTCCGAAAGCTAGGGAAGTCGCATCCCATAGTGGTTTTGAGCAGTTGCTATGAGTTCACATCCTGAGGCAGTAATCGAACCTTTGTGTTAAATGTAACCTGTGAAGTGTGGGCTGGCCCTTTGGGTTGTCAGGAGGATTAGGTGAAGACCTTCACTAACAAAGCCCATGGTAGAAAGCTCAGTGTCCGCGTGCTCACCATGCCCAGTGGTGATGGACTTCACTTGGCTTACCCCCTTGTGTGTCCCAGCTGCCTCTGCTTTGTAAAGTGGCATAGAGCTACATCCCCAGCAGTGCAGAGGCACCGGGGAGAAAGTGTTTGTGCTGCTCTCAGGTTCACAGTGGTAGGGTGTGCTCTTGGTGGATGCCCAGTGATTACCCTCTCTAGCCTCCCTGCGGGGATTTTGAAAAGACTCATTGCAGAGTGTATAGTTACCTACTCGTGAAGCTACTACTTTCCACCCCTTCCTTCCTGGGGAACTCCATATTCCCCAACACTTCAGAGTTCATCGTTGGTAAAAACCTATGATCAGTTCAGATGCTGAGTGAGGCCAGTAATGACTGAGAAGAGGACAGGTGCTTGAGGTTAGACCTTGGCTGCTGAGGAGCCTGGGGCCACTGCTTGGACCACACAAAGCCCTTTGTCAAACAACTTAAATGTGGGTTAGTAAAACAGCATGACTAAGAAGATGATATAAGTGCCCAGGTGATTTTAGCTTTGAGAGCACATGATTTGTGACAGCTAAATTTATTAGGCTTTAAATTAGAGTTCCTCCCACTTCCAGCTCATTTTTTTCAGTTCTGGGTATTGATTCTGGGGACTCATATACTAGGCAAGTGTTCTACCCCTGAGCTATGCCAGCAGCCTCAACTTGTACTTCTAAGGAGAACGTGTTGGGTCAAGGATTGAAGCGTGAAAACCAACTTGTTGGGAAGCAAGAACTGGCTGGGGAGAGGCAGAGAGAGAGGGGTAGGTGAGAGAGGCAGGGTGAGGAGGTAGGTGAGAGAGAGGGAGAGGGCGGTGGTAGATGATAGAGAGAAGGAGGGGTAGGTAGAGAGACTGGGTTATTAGCTGTTCCATAAGGCTGATTGGAGAGGAGCTGGGCTCCAGCTGTTCATGTTTGGACTTTATGAAGATGGCCTGAATCATTGAAAATTGCATGTCAGGGGTTCAGTTTGGGAACATGGGAATTTGCAATAGGGAAGGGGTGTATTTGAAGTACGTGGTTGTGTATGAGGGTGGGGGACAACTTCAGAATATTAAAAAGTACATTCTTACCTATTTTTGTAATACAAAGCAATAAAAATCTCAACAAGATCTACACTGGCCAAAATACCCTGAAATCAGATGAGATCAGGCGCGTTCAGGGTGGTCAGCAATGTATGTGCACCCGTGTTTATAGCAGTGCAATTTGTAATTGCTAAATTGTGGAAGCAACCCAAATGTCCATCCACTGAGGAATGGATAAAAAAATTGTGCTATTTTTATATAATAGAATATTGCTCAGCTATAAAGAAAAATAAACTCAAGGCTTTTACAGGGAAGTGGTCACAACTAGAGACCATACTCATAAGTGAAATAAACCAGACCTGCATGTATGAGCAACGTATTGTCTTACTAGCATAAGAACCTGAAAGAGTGAATAAAAATTAGGAGGTATGATAGACATTGTGAAACAAAAGGAAACTGCTTAAAAGTAATGAACAACTGTGATGAGGGAAAAGAGACAAGAAAGAAGGGGAAATTATGTATAGATGTATATTCAGGATAGCTAACATAGTTGTACTACTGACTTCTATTGCTTTACTGAAAGCAACAGCTAATGATTAATTATTTGATCAATCTTGCATGTCTATATTTGTTTTCCTGAGAAACCACTTTGAAGATATCAATATGTAATACAACAACCATTGTTAATTTCCTACCATTTTGTCTGTAATTCAGTATTGCTTGTATTGTTCTTACGCTATTTTGTAAATGGATGTCTGTTTGTTAATATGTTTTCCTTCTTTTATTTTTAAAATATATTTTAAAAAATAAATAAAAGTTATTATATAACCTTCCAAAAAAAAATACTCCAAAAATACTGTAAGAGGGGGCTGGGGATTTAGCTCAGCAGCACAGCGCCTGCCTGGCAAGCGCAAGGTTGTGAGTTCAATTCCTGGTACCGGAAGAAAAACAAAAAACAAAAAACAGCAACAAAAATACTGTAAGAGACCTAGACTGAAACCACTGAGAAATGCCCTGAATCCAGCCTAGTTGTGGACTTTCTGTGCATCCAACCCTGCAGTTATCATTATCCATGGTCTGCAAAACTTGTACATAATATATGTCCTATCATTAAAAAACAGTCTACCTGATCTAAAGAGAGCAATAGCATGAAAGTTTCACTGTCAGGGTTCTGTTTTACAAATATAGTACTATGAAAGCATTTCTCTCATTTTTCACTTGGTTCATGGTATGTATGAGAGACTATGCCGTGTGCTGCAAATGTTATTAGAATGTGAAAAGTGTAGCTCCCGCTGTTATATAGAGACATACTGTTTAACTTTTACAGTTTCTTGAGTCCATATAAGTAGAAAATATTACATATTATATATAATACATAAAATAGGATATATTTTAAAAGCTAAACTAACTCAGTAGAGAGCAGACTGCTACTGATTCTAGGACATTAATATTGTTAGTTCAGTGCAGTTTAAATCTTACATGATATTCCAGTACCCTCAAATATGTTAGTATTTTCAAATCCTAAAAAGCAACACCAAATTAAATATAAAACTATGCCTATCTCTAATATTTATTGTGCATGTACCTACCTGTATATATGAATACATTTATGCTTAGAGCACTTTAAAAGTAATAGCTTTGTGAAGATATAATTCACATTGTAAAATTCACCCATTTAAAAAGTATACCGTGCATTGTTTTTAGGTATGTTTGCAGAGTTTTGCAGCCATCACTGCTAATTTTAGAACATTTTTGCCACCCCAAAAAGACACTTTGACCCATAAGCAATCAATCTCATTGTCCCCTTTGCCTCCAGTCCCTGGAAATCACTGATCTACTTTGCATTTTTATGAGTTTGTCTGCTCTGAACATTTTATATCAGGGGTCCCCAGCCCCTGGGCAGCAGATGGAACCTTACTTTGGCAGGTTAGGAACCCAGCTGCAAAGCACTAGGTGAGTGGAGAGAGAGCGAATGAAGCTTCATCTGTATTTATAGCTGTTGCTCATGGCTGGCAGCACCACCTGAGCTCTGCCTCCCGTCAGGTCAGTGATGGCGGTAGATTCCCATAGGAAGAACCAACCCTACCATGAACTGCCACGCCAGAGATCTAGGTTGTGTGCTGCTTATGAGAACCTAATGTCTGATGATCTCAGGTGGGGCTGCGGAGCAAGCCACCCCCAGTCCATAGAAACGGTGTTTTCCCCAAAGCTGGGCCTTGGTGGTAAAAAGAGGTTGGAGAGCACTGTTTCATACCAACAAAGTCTGCAGATCAATAATGAAATACAGATTATTCCTAGTAGCGTTTGTCACTGAGTATTTTTTCAGCCATTTAAAAATCTCTTATTTTAAAAATTTCCTTTTTTTTTTGGTCTTTTTTGAGACAGGGTCTCACTATGCAGTTCAGGCTGGCCTTGAGCTCACTTTGCAGCCCAGGCTGGTCTCGAACTCACAATGATCCTCCTGCCTCAACCTCCCGAGTGCTGGGATTACAGGCGTGCACCACCACGCTCGGCTTTTAAAAATTTTCAAACACAGACAAAAAGAGCAATAGCAGTGTAATAAATTTTAGTTATCAGTCCTCCTTGCTTCATCAGTGATTAGAATATGGCGATGTTGTTTGTCTACAGTACTTCTGTCCCTCTCTCACAGTTTAATTGTAGCAAGTCCCAGGTAGCATACCATGTCATCCTTGACTATTTGAGATGGTCTCTAAATACATTCTTTGGGGGGGAAAAATCCGCACAACATCTTCATTGCACACTCCAAAATTAAAACAACCACTGCTTAATTACTTAGCTTTTCACATAAAATTTTATTTATTTTAATTCAGATTCAAGGAAGGCCACCCATAGCACTGTGGGTGGTCTTAAATGTTTTTTAATCTTGAGGTTTCTTCTCCAGCTCTTTCTCTCCCCTGTCACTGTTGAAGAAATGTAGTCATTTGTCTTTTTTTTTTTTTTTTTTTTTTTTTTTGGTTTTTCTCCGGTACCGGGAACCGAACTCACGACCTTTCGCTTGCCAGGCAGGTGCTTTTGCCGCTGAGCTAAATCCCCAGCCCCGTCATTTGTCTTTTAAAGCAGGGATGCTACAAGAGCGGGCCAGTGCTGTTGTGACAAGTATAGATACCGAGAGTGAATGTTTGGAAACCAAGCAGTTTGACATTGCTGCAACATCCACGCATGTGAGCATTGTCAGCACGTGTGATTGAATGTGAATTTTGTGTCTGGGGATGTTCTAGGGGTTCAGTCCAGTGAGACCACATAATTGTCTGCCTGAAGTGGCTTGTGCCAGAATGAAAACCAGCATATTTCTTCTTTCCTCAAGACTGTCTCGCTGTGAACAAATGTCAACAAAATCAAACAAGAAGCTTGGTTAGATAGTAAAAGCTACAGATTTACACAAGGGCTAATTGGTACGTTTGAGATTATTCCCTGAGAGAAAGCCAATAGTAAAAAGTAGCTATTGCCTGCTGTATTATGATGGTTATCAAGGAAAAGCTGTCAAATGTAGGAACTCAAAGTACTCAAGATAAAAAGCCAGCTGGGGGTGTACGTCAGTAATTCTGCACTTGCCTACCACCTCCAAGGCCTCAGGTTCAGTCCCTAGCACTGCAAAAAATAAGTAAATAAAAAGCCAGTTGGTTCTAACTTTCTAAAAATATGCATGTGTCTATCTCTGGCATTTCAATAGTGTGTGTGTGTGTGTGTGTGTGTGTGTTACTTGGGATTGAACCCAAGGCCTTACCATTGAGCTATATCCCTAATCCTCTTTAAATTAATTTTGAAACAAGGTCTTGCTGAATCTCCAAATTGCCCGAGCTGTGCTCAAACTTTCAAATCACCTGCCTCATCCTCCCAGAGTGCTGGATTATAGGTGTGTGCCAGCATGCCCAGCTTTCAGTGATCTAATAGTGTCCTACAAAGAAGAAAAACGATGCTTTTTCCAGTGACCGTTAAGATAAAAGGAATTTTTTATAGTTTGGAAGAACAGGGTTTCAGCTGATTTTTGTGGCATAATCTATAATTTCATAATATCAATGGATAATATCCACGTGCAATATTGCACATATGTAAAAATGATCAAACACTTTTTAATTTGATCAAGCATTTTGAATTTAGTTCAACAAAAGATCTATTTGAGGAAATTTATGGAGCTGGAAATCCTTTTCTGTCACTGAAGAATAGTGTAAGTTTTATTTTTCTTTTTTTAAAACTTTTCTGATTTTATTTAGAATTTAATCACAAATGCAGCAACTGCTACTAACCTCAATACATACTTCTTTAAAAATATTTGTTATTATGTAAAATATACCTAACGTAGAATTTATCATCTTCATTCACCCCTTTTAAGTATATTAGAGTTCAGTGGTATCGAATATATTTGGAATGTTGTACAACCATCACCACCATCCATCTTTGTAACTCTTTCCATCTTGTAAATTGGAATTACTGTACCTATTAAACTTTAATTCCCCATATTTCCTTCCAGATCCTGACAGCCACCATTCTCGTTTTTTGTGTTTTTTTGGGGGGGGGGGCGGGTTTTCTCCGGTACCGGGAACCGAACTCATGACCTTGCGCTTGCCAGGCAGGCGCTTTTGCCGCTGAGCTAAATCCCCAGCCCATTCTCGCTTTTTATGTCTGGTTTTGACTGCTTTAAACACCTTCTATAAGTGAAATCATAGTGTTTCTTTTTTGTGGCTGCTATATTTCACTTGGCGTAATGCCATCAAAGTGTTGCAGAAAGGATAATTTGAACTCACTATGACAAGGTAAATTGTTAGTTTTTCTTCCGGTACCAGGAATCAAACTCACAACCTTGCGCTTGCCAGGCAGGCGCTTTGCCGCTGAGCTAAATCCCCAGCCCCTAAGGTAAATTATTAGAATTGACTAACAGAATTGGCTAGACTGAAAGTAAACTTTGAAAATGGAATAGCTGTTATTTTAAATAAAAAGTTAAGGTTATGTTAGCAAGCTCAAGATAGGTATATATATATTTTATTTATTTATTTTTTAATCTTTTTGAGACAGGGTCTCCCTGTGCAGTTCAGGCTGGCCTTGAGCACACTTTGTAGCCCAGGCTGGTCTCCAACTTGCAACAATTCTCCTACCTCAGCTTCCCGAGTGCTGGGATAACAAGTATGCGCCACCACGCCCGGCTAAGATATATATTTTTAAAATGTATTCTTTACTTCCATAAGCACACATCTGTGTGATTGTTTTCTCTACATAATTGTTATTAAAGTAAACACTGAGAGAAGTCATGTAACTATCCCTAAGCACTAGTATTGTGTTTAGTCCAGTGTAGTTCAGGGAGCAGGCTAGAAGCAGGCTTAATTTTCCACATTAAAATTTTTGAATAGTGATAAATATGGTCCCCCTTCCAGTGTTTGTGTACGTACTTAGTATGAGGAACCACTGCTTTATAACTTACTTAGCTGCAGAGTGGCAGAAACTTGTGCGGTGGCCACTTTGTTAATGGCCTAGCGCACATTTTCGGTGAATAAAGTATGTAGCTTTCCCACTTCCTTCTTTTTTCTAATGAAATATATTAGAATGTACTTCTGTGTTTGGAATTTATGCATAAAAATTGGGCCTTGTATTTTGTGTAATTTTTTCTCATGATGTATTTTTATTATATTTACAAATATAATTTATAAATTGCAACAGGCTAGCAATAAAAAGCCAGGATAGGAACACATACCCGTTGTCACATAACGTGTTCCTGTCCCTTGAATTTTCTGTAAATTGATAAGGAGATCTCCTAGACGCTTGATTAGAGTCTGGCTGGTTTTTTGGAGGGGTGGGAGGGACAAGACAACTGTAGTCTACAGCTGATGCTGTTGCTGCAGGACAGTGGCCTTGGAGCTGACCTCATTTTGTCAGCTTTCTTGTTGAGTTCTCAAGAATATTCATAGAGCTAACTAGGAATGCAGCATCCTGAGATGGAGAAACTGGTGGGAAGAGCCTCGGCTCTCTGCCTCTCCCTGCACGAAGCAAAGTGTCTTTCATCACTCTAGCTTAGTGCTATCACATTCTTCTGGGGCGTAATGCTCAGGGTGGGCTGCTTTCTGGGGTCCCTCAGGTGGTACAAGTAGGGCATGCTGTGCCCTATGGCTCCATTCATCCTGGGCAGGCTTCCTGAGCCTCAGGGGACAGGCTTGGCATGAACTCCTGGCTTCTCTTGTCCCTTCTTGCCTCTCTATACATAATAGACCTGCTTTATGAAACTTGTATATGAGTATTCTGTCTCACTGGACTTGTGCAAGTGTTAGAAACTGGCATATCCCAAGGTGCAGGCATAGATAGTGTAGGACACCAAACCTTTTTTGACATTATCAAAAGTCTTTGTACCTGGTACCACTTTTCTGGAGGATTTTTAGTCATATAGGAATGACTCTTGAGGGCTGAGTACGTTGGTGCACATCTGTAATCCCAGAATTTGGGAGGCTGAGACAGGAGCAGGATCACCACAAGAGTTTGAGGCCAGCCTGGGCTGCATAATAAATTCAAGGCCAGTCTGAATTACATAGAATGACCCTGTCTCTAAAAGCCAAAAACTCTGCAAAGTATTTACTCTGCAAAGTACAGTGGAGGCAAGTAAAGGGTGAATAAAAGTAGGACAGGATTCTTCAACTTCAAGAATTTTATTGTCACTGATTATAAAATTGGATCAGCTCTGAAACTTGGAATTATTTGAGATCACCCACATAAGCAATTCAGTGCTAAATCACTTCAGTCTACAACCTACTCTTGTGAAGGCAAAAATTAGCACAAAGGTATTCCTAATTATAGCCTTTTAATTTCCATTTCAGAAATAGGTGCACTTTTCCTTCCTGATTGCCTAAGAAACTTCCATTTTTATTGAAAAGGATGTAACTTTGTGGGAAGCGTGGGTATTTTATTTGCCTAAGTGAGAAACTTTTAACTGCTCAATTTAAAATTTCTGAATGTATTTGTTCTTGGGGTGTTTTTGGTGTTTTACATTAAGTCTGGCTGATATATTGGACAAAATCTAGGTCACTAAATATCCCAGAAATGCAAGGAATGTCAGACATTGCTAAAGGCAGATATGGTGTAGATGTCCCTTTATGCTGTCTTGTATCAGAAGGTAGTACACTTTTGAATAATAAGTGCTGTCAACTATTATTCCAGAGACAAGATACTGTGTTTGGATCTCTGGGTGGAAGAAAAATAAGATCTATAATTATTTCTTTTTTGTGTAGTGTCCTCATTCCTCATCCACAGAACCATTGTATTTGCTAGTTTCTAAAGTGTGTCTGTCTGAATCATATACTTGGGGACTAGAGAAATAAACACACACACACTGTGGTGCTGCTAGAACTGCTGAAGTGACGTGAAACACGTTTGACCACAGCTCCTTTTGCACTTGGATCCCATAGTCCCCCACTCTAACTGGAGAGCCGCCATTTTAGGTCCTGTACTGTCACTCATGAAGACCCATATCCAACAGTGTTTGAAAGATCTTATTCCACTTGCCCCAGTCCCCATGGTCCATGGCCTTAGTGGTAACAAGTCCTTTCTGTACAAGGGCCAATGAAATCTTTATTATATGACTATCACAGGATCCTTTCTCAAAGAGGCCTACCTCCTCCATAGACTCTGAGCCTATGAATTGTCGCAGCTGATGTCAGCTCTCCACCTTGCTTACTATTTTTTGTACAGGTCGGGTAACACTCTAGTCAGTTGTCCATCAAGATTGCCCAGGGCTAATTAGCCATTGATATAATCCTAAATCATCAAAGCGTCCTGACTGACACTCTGGCCTCACTGTCACTTAGGGTATTACATCCATCTAGTCTGTGATGGTTAATTGTACTACCCAGCCTCTGCTATTTTAGAATCCTCTCATCCCCCATTAATTCCAGTCTGCAATACCATAGCAGGATGTTCTATGGTGAGCTCAATCAACAGAACAAAACCAGTGAGCTTCTCCACGTCACCATGCCCCGCACTAGTGTACTTAGTGATCTTGATGCCCTTTGGGGATCATAGTCAGATAGGAGCTTCTTCTGATGCCTCATCATAAATCCTCCTCATATGCCACCTTTGAGCCTTTTGACCTTTTCCTCATTATTTTGCCAAGGCAGTTCCAGCATCTCCATTTAATTTATATTTGATTATGTGTCAGGTTTCATTAGGAGCCATCCTAATGAAGAGCAGCTTCATATGTCTGTGCCTGGATACCAAACTGCAAGGCATAAAAGCACGCCCCCTTGTAGATGAATTTCTGCCAGCATAGGCTGACATTCACCCCTTTACCCTCCTCTACTCACCCGTTCCCCCGCTCCTGTCGGTATATAACAATGGATCCTGAAAGTCCTTCACCGTGACGTTGTTCCTTGCGCAAGCGGGGCCGCCCTTCCTCTGTAGGCTGTGCTGACATCTGACCCTGAACAGCCGGGCTGAAAGCATCCTGAAGAGGGGAAGCATCATCTTATGAGGCAGCTGCCTCAGGTGAAATCTTTATAGGGTCTCTAGGTAAAAAGAGAAGAGGCTGCTTCTCCTGGTCCAGGAAGTTCAGGGAATTTAGTTCACTATTCTGGGACTGATGTCTTATCACAAGTCTCAAGATGGTTCCATCTGGATAAACTCCCCACACAGCTCAGTGCCACGATGGTTTCCTGTGGAAGTCTCCTGGATGTCAGAGAAGTTGCACCACAGGGGGGAGTCTGCAGAGTTCTAGTAGTCAGTGGCTGTCGTAGCAACGGCTAAAGAGGTAGAATCAAGAAAAGTGAAATCTTGCCCACGAGGTGCCTGAAACAAGAGTTTTCCATGAAACCTCAGTTCTGAGACCAGAGCAATACTTCACTACAGTATTCAGTACAGGAACAGGCTGTCCAGGTCTGGAGCCTAGGGGAGATAGGCTGTATTGCGTAGCTTGGGTGCACGGTGGGCTCGCCCAGCTAGGATGGTGTAAGTACTCTCTTTGATGTGCACACAATAATGGAATCACTGACAACACTTTTCTCAGAGTGTGTTCTCACCAATAAGTGACACATTACTACATATGATTTCTTAAAAAGGAATCGTACCAATAATGACATCTCAAACATCTTTTTAAAAAGCTGAAGACATTGTGATGATGCATACATTTTTAAAATTTCAGCAAACCACATTTAGGAAAAAAGTCGTTAAACGAGAAAGGTAGGGGGACGTCCCTTTACCTGGATCTTCTTGCTGTGTCTGGAAAGGATGACTGAAGAGGAGCGTCCCTGCAGGCAGCCTTTCTCCCTCCTTGGTGGAGGATCAGTGTTGAACTGCCATCCCTGAAATACTGCTGTTAGGACAATGGGTAGAGCGATCCTATTACAACGTCATTTGAGGCATTATCTGCAATGTGTCCCAGCAATAAGTTGAGGTAGTTGTAGGGAGCAGTAGTTGGTCTGGCAAGAGTTGGGCCGTAGAGGCAGAAACACCATCATCACCCTTTGTCCTACCGCCTTGCTAGGCACTGGCCCAGCTGAGTGCTGTGAGCGTGGTGGTGGGTGTGCCTTCCCTCTGGCCCGCAGCCTTGATGTAGAGGGTAGCAGGGAGGTGGGAAGCCATCACAGTGGAGTCTCGTTCCCGGGCCTCTGGGGGTATCACAGGTAGGCGGCTTACCCTGCTGGTTCTCAGCTTGAGCTGGGGCTCTAGAAACAGCTTTTGCCAACCCCTCACATTAGTTACTGTTTCTCTGCTTGTGAGTGCTTCTTCCTCAATGGCAAGATTTTCCTCGTGTCACTGAACAGCAAGCTGACTAGTTTAACTCCTTATGTAATGTTATATGGAAAATTATATCTTTTATCGGGTCTGATGAAAATCATTCACTATATCCCAGGAATGTCAAAAGGTGTATTGGCTGAAGGCCAGTTCCTCCTGTTTCTATCATTTAATAGTTTATTGGCCACTTACTGTTGTCATCACTCTGCCCTTTTATTTCCTTTTCTTGGATCTCACAATAGCCGCACAGATAATTCTTTTATTATCATCCCCATTTTGCAGAGAAAGAAACTGAGGCTTAAAGGGTTTAAGTGACTTGCCCACAGCGGATAGCAGGCAACAGATTGGAGTTAAATCTGTCTGATTTTACTGTCCAGTATATGATTAGTATGTTCACAAAGGTGTCAGTTATCAGTACAAATTCCAGAACATTTTTATCATCCTGAAAAAATTCCCTTGCATATCAGCAGCTATTTCATATTCTATCCTGCTTTCCCTTTTAACCACTAATCTACTTTCTGTTACCATGGATTTGCCTGTTCTGAAGACTGTATAAGAAAAAGTACACAATATGTGATCTTTTCTGTCTGGCTTCTTCTACTGAGCTTAATATTTTCACTGTCTGTCCGTGTTATAGCATGTATCATAGTTCACTTCTTTATTTGGCTGAATTATACACATTCTTTGGATATACTGCATGTGGCTTATATAGTAGTTGATGAACACTTAGTTTCTACCTAAGTGGTTGCTAGGAATAATGCTGTTGGGAACATTTGGGTACATCTTTTGTGTAGTCATATGTGTCCAGTTTGCTTAGATTATATATCTAGGAGTTAAGTTGCCGGGTCATGTGGTATCTCTGTGACTTCACTAGACTTTTGCTTGAGAGCTCTTGAGCTTCAGAGCATGGAAATAAAATGAGTGAGGAAGTTTCTATGGCAGTGCTTTGGCAGGCTGTCATATTTCTTCCAGCTGTGAGAAGAGGAGCTTTTTTCCTTCGGAGCTTTGTTCCTTTGGTACGAGCGTCCAGTGGTGATCACTGTTATAACTCAGTGTTACACATAATCTCATGTGAAGCCCAGAAAGCACGATTTACATAGTAACACTTATGTTGACATATCTGACATCATCGGAATACATTCAAGGTTTTATTTGTATGTATTTATTTTGTTTGTACTGGGGATCGAACCCAGGGTCTTGTGCATGCTAAGCAAGCACTCTGCTGTTGAGCTGCAACTGCACTGTTTTTAAAATATTGACACAGGGTCTTTCTGAGTTGCCCAGGGTAGCCTTGAACTTGTGGTCTTCCTGCCTCAGAAGAAGCTGGGGCTACAGATGTGCACCACCGTGCTTGGTACAAATATTTTTTTAAATCTAATTTGATACAGTCAGGAAATAAATAAGGTGTTGTTTCTGGGTCTCCTCCTTTCTCCAACAACTGGTTATTTGATGCCTGAAGCTGTAGCATGTGCAGCACTGTCCTGCCCAGGACTGTGGGAGAATCTCCCAAGAGAGGGACTGTGAGGACGGGCGTATCCACCAGGAGAGAGGTTATGGGCTTGTGGACCCATCAGAGACGACTCCCCAGGTCATGAGGGCAGGGAAGAGGCCAGCGCCTGGGTGGAAGGGCCGCCATCCATCACGTGAATTCTGAGTTTCTCTGCAGAGAGAAAACAAAGCCTGTCACCATGAGAAAAGGATCAGAAGAAAGAAGACCAGGGCTAACCCACAACCATGACACGGAAGGGCCCAAAGCTTTGTGATTTCTTTCAGGCTGTCTCCTGATGACTGCTGAAGTTCCACTAATTATATTTTTGTTGCAGAAATAATTTGACTATGATAATAATGTCATTATCCTGAGAGAAATGACTATTTTAAGATTGTTTCATACTCTTGGGGATGAATATCTCTGGCACTAATTCTGGGCATGTAATAAGCAATTTAAGGTCAGTGTAATTTCTGTGTCCACTACCTTCTCCTTGTAAAAATGAGGCAGAGTTTTAATTTTGAATAATTCATAGTACTTAATAATGATAACTTAGAGTATTTTGTCACATGGCATAATTGTTGGCTAGAGAATAGTGTGTCAGACTTGCCCGTTGTTAATCTATAACCGACACTTAACATTTGGCTGATACCCATCTGGAAGAAAGCCTGAGCTAGGAAATAACTAGAAATCACAAGAGTTGGGGAGATGCGCAACCTGAGGGTGAGCTGACTCCAGGCAGGGCATTCCCACGAAGGCTGCTCTCTGCTGTGCTGGAGCCTGACCTTTCTAGGGGGCTGGAGGCTACCAGCTCAGGGTGTACCTTCCTGAGCTGTGTACGGTGCATGCATGTGTCTGATCATCAGGGTGTGATGACCTGAGAGGGGGTGAGTCCCAGTTCCTCCCCCAGCTGTGTTTAAGTTCTATTATCCCTCCTCTTCGAGGACACATGATCCAGGGGGAGGGGCAGTGCTCTGAACCCGAGCACTGAGTGCTGAGTAAGGCCAACGGACCAGTCTCTCTGGGGCAGCCCTTGGGAGCTCAAATAAGCTGTTGGTATAAGAGACCTATGGAGGATTAAATGTTGGGAAGGGTTTGGAAATACTAACTGGAGAAGTTGGATTCCTGGTGACTTGATGCATAAATACACCTATTTACTGAGTCTTTCTCTGTGCCAGTGATGGCGAACCTTTCAGAGCTTTCAGTGATACAGACAGCCTGCTGTGGCACGCATGCCATTGGTTTGCCACCACTGCTCTATGCTAAGCAGTGGACTAAGTACTTATCATCTACGCCCTGCGCTAGTCCTTTTAGCTATCCTATGATGTCAGTAGCTACTATTGTTTAACCCCAGTTTACAGATGAGGACACTAAGGCCCAAGGAAGTTAATTATGTAATCTGCTTCAGGTCATGAACTACGCTTTGTGGGTGACTTTTATACAGACAGATCTTCCTTTCCCTTTGCTACCACCCCTGCCTCAGCCAGCCTTGACAGAGTTGAGGAGGAGCACTTTATAGTCTTCTACAGAAGTGGCGTGCAGAGAACTGACGGAGTACTGCTGGCATTTCCAGACCACGCTGTCTGTTCTGAGAGGAGAGGGACAGTATCAGCATAAAGTCACATCTGACCTGGCCGTACTTGCTGACAGGTGCAGCTTTTAGAGCTCTTAGAGGAAGTCATGTGGGTTAGGGGAAATGCGATCAGGAAGGGGGAGCAGTGTGTGTCAGTGTCTGCAGTCTCTGGTGTCACATGGACGCTAAGGACTATTTCAGTAGCAGGGAGGGTGACTACAAGGGAGCCCCTTAAATAGAAATGAGAGGTAGGAACAGCCATTTCTGGGGGCTCACATAGCAGGTGCTGGCAAGCAGAAGCAAGGGCACATCCGGGAGAGGTGAAGTGGGCTCCCTGAGGGTCATGGGCCTGCTGGCTTGTAGAAGAATGCTGTTCAAAATTAGAGAACAGCCCAAAACACAGTTGGAATTTACTTTGAGCAGACACTCATGTCAGTCCCTTTGCTGTACTTGGGAGTGTGTCTGGAAGGTTACATTCCATCACTCACTTCCTGGCTAGCACAGTAGCTTCGTGGTTGCCTTTAAGCTGTGGAGTGGGATTAGAAAGAGACAGCTAACCTGGCTCTGTTTCAGCTCAGCCGTGTTTCCTGTAGGTGGACTGCTGGGCGCTTGGTTGGAGTCGGCTGTCAGGGTGTCCTCCCCACCCTCATTGCCACAAGCTGTTTCTCCTCCCCGCATCATCCTGGTATCAAGTGCTTTCTGCAGTACTCTTAGCTCCCGAAAGAATGAGTAAGAGACATTATGTGTGTGGGAGAGTAAAAACATGTGAAGGAGTATATAGTGAGAACTCTTAGCCCCTGGAGTGTGGCCCGTCCTCAACAGTGGAGAGAGACCCTTTGGTCGGGCAGAATTTACTAGCGTTGAAGTGACAAAGTATAGCCCTGACTCTTGCCATGAAAGTGTAGCGCTGTGTGAGTGACTTCAGAAAGGAAATATTGCCTGTGATTTTAACTGACTAAGATGATATCGATAGTTATTGAGCTTCCATTGTGTGGAAGGCATTTGTGTTAGTTTCCAGTGGCTAATGTAATAAACCACCACAAACTACATGACTTAAAACAACAGGAAATTCTTTCCTCACAATTGTGGAAGTCAGAAGTTTGAAATCAAGATGTCAGTCTCTAGTGAAGAGTGTTTCCCTGCCTCTTCTGTCCTCTGGTGGTTCCAGCTGAAATTTGCAGGAGTAAGTGGCAGAGCTGGAATTTGAGTACATGCAGTCTCATTTCAAAGCTTATATTTTTAATCTCCCTGCCTTACTGGCTCAGATCAGGAGGATGTGGTGATTTGTTGAATGTGAGTGGAGGAAGGGGAAGAGCAGGAAACGAGGAATGTTCCAGATTAGGGAGATGTTTCCTAGATGAAAGAGAAGCCCCTTACCAAGGTGGGGACACAGGAAAACACACAGGTTTGGAAAGAAGGATGGTGATTTGGTTGTGAACGTATTGGTGGGGAATGCTATGGTTTGTGTCTAGATGTCCCCACAAAGCCTCATGCAGTCATGGAGGGGGTGGGCTTTTCAGAGGTTGCTGAATCTAGCGTTTGCAATGCTAGCATTAAGGGTGGGTGATTGCTGAGTCAATCCACTGATTAGATTGGCACTACCCTAATCCCGGTAGACTAAATACAAGAGACAGAAAGAGACTTCTTTCCCTCTCCCCTCCTCTCCCTCCCTCCCCCTCCTCCCCCTCCCCCCTCATTGCTTTTGCTATAATAAACCTTTCCTCTTTTAACTCTGAGTGTTGGGTATTTGGTCCCAACAATGAGAAAAGTAACTAAGACAGGGGCATACAAGTAAAATGTCCGTTAGGTGACTAAGTGTTTAATATGAGCTTCAGAAAAAGTGAATGAGTCTAAAGAAGTAGACTTAGAAAAATCTGTATCTAGGCAGCAGAAAAGGATGTGGGCAGAAGGGAGGGGGAGATATTCTGGGAAAAAAATGAGCAGAAAAGATAACAAAGAATCTCTGGGACCTGCAACGCTTAACGTGCTAGTGAAAGAGCCCTTCAGTGAGAAAAAAGGTTATCTGAAGGATAATAGGAGAGGATATAGTGGGTCACAGAAACTAAGTTTGATGAGGAAGGGGTGGTAGCAGTACCCAGTGCAAGAAAGAAATTGTATCATGTAAGAGCCAAAGGTTACCGCTGCATTTGACAATTGGTTTAATGTAAAACCAGCTGGTGAGAATGCAGGATGCTGCAGCTGTACTGGAAGATAGTACGATCCAGCAACTGTACTCCTTAGTGTTTACCCAAATGAGATAAAAACATATCCATATGAATACTTGGGCACAGGAGCTTATAGGAGCTTTATGCATAGTTGTCAAAACTTGGAAGCAACCAAAATGCCCTTTAGTAGAATGGAAAAACAAACTGTGGTATGTCCATATAATGGAATATCATTCACCTTTAAAAAGTGAGCTATCAAACCACAAAAAGACAGTGAATTTAAATATATAGTGCTAAGTGAAGCCAATCTGAAAGGGCCATAGTACTGTATGATTCCAGCTATATGGCATTGCAGAAAAGGTAATAATATGAAGACCATAAGTAGATCAGGGCTTGGAAGGCAACGGAGTAGATGAATAGGTGGACCACAGGGGATTATAGGGCAGTGAAACTAGTCTGTATGGTACTTTAATGGCAGATGCAGGTATTGTGCATTTGTCAAAATCCATGGAACTATACAAAACAGAAGAAACCTAATGTAGACTGCAGACT
This sequence comes from Chinchilla lanigera, assembly GCF_000276665.1. Lineage (NCBI taxonomy): Eukaryota > Metazoa > Chordata > Mammalia > Rodentia > Chinchillidae > Chinchilla > Chinchilla lanigera. The sequence continues at coordinate 16,278,097 of NW_004955411.1, forward strand.
TTCGATAATAATAATGTATCAGTATCAACCCATCAATTAAAGCAAATGTACCACATTAATACAGGTTGTTACTAAGAGGGGGAAGTGGAATGAGAAGGGTAAAGGGTTACTTGGGAACTCTGTACTATCTGCTGGTTTTCTATAAACCTATACCTGCTCTAGAAAATAGTCTATTAAAATGAAAGGAAGAAAAGAAAGGAGAAAAGAGATAAAGGGAAGAATGGAGAAAGAGAAAGCCACGTACGTACCATCTTGAGAGTGTAGCGTAAATCCCACAATCCTAATTCATTTCTGAGTTCCTGTATTCTGAGTACAGTAGAGCAAAAATACAACTATTGTCTCTTCTGCTTACCGGTTTCCAGGGCTCCCTATCACAATACGGTACAATCCTTTGGCCTGATGCAAAAATTTCCCACAGCCTAACTGCTGCTTGATTTCCCAGCATTGTCTCTGGTCATTGCTCCAGCTGCAGCTGTCTGTGGTTTGCTTCTCTTTCCTACTCATCCCATGTTCTCTGAGACTTCTTTGCCTCATTCTTGCTGCTCTACCTGTCTTCCCTAGTTTTTACCTAACAAAATCCTACACATCCTCCAGCACCTTCCTGTGATAGCTCTGCTGACCTCTTTTTCCTCAGCCACTAAGCAAGAATGGTTTTTTGCCGAGTTTCCATAGTTATTTATGCCTGTTTCTTCAGTAGGTGCTGAGTACACCACAAAGTAAATAGCAACTAGTTTTGGCAGAAAAGTGGAAGCCAAAAGAAAGCGGATCAAGGCAGATTTGAGGAGTGAGTGGGGTTGAGATAAGACCACATGTATGGCAGACTACTCCATAGGGATACTTTGTGTGTCCTTAACATGTTTGGCTTTGCTCAACTGGGTTTCAGAGTGGTGAGAAGAAAATTACAAGTGGCTGTGGTGCTGTCCACTGCTTTGGTGCTGATAGGCCTGTATCACTAAGGGCTGCCTTGAGAGCAGTAATTTTTCTGGCTCCAAGAGCCCTGGTCCTATGTTTTTGGGAGAAAAGGAGAGATGACATTGACTCCTTCTCTTTTTTAAAAAAATTTTTTAGAAGGTTTGGAACCATTGCCTGCTTCATCTGTTTGGAAAAACGTAAGATTAGCTGCCTAAGTGGGTGCTCTTTACGGGTTCTACAGGCTCCTGGAGACCAATTAATGATTATAAAAAGCTATTTCTTCTGGTTTTTCTATCAATTTACTGGACATTAAAGGGCAGCTGTGCTGAGGCACCAGGTCAGGCACTAGGGATACAAGATGACAAATGGTTGTCTCTCTGATTTGCACATGTGTAAGCAGCTTTTCATCATAATAGGGTATGTCACAGGTTTCTTAAATAGCATCCAGGTATAACGCAATTTTCACTGCAACAGCCTCTTTGTGCCTCCTGCAAAGATGACTATTTGAAAGGTTCAGTAACTGTTAGGTTCAGAAGAGTTATTGACGTGAGATGGCTCAAGAAATAAGCGTACTTGTTGCTTTGCAATGATGGGGTAAATGGAATGAGTCAGTGTCTCTGCACTGTCATTTCCATTCTGTTGCCTCCCCAGACACCAGGCTGTGCAGTTAGTCCCTGTGGATAGTCTTGTGCTAAGGACCCAGGCCTGTGGGAGTAGATAGTCTCAGAAGAAGGAAATGCCTTGGAAATGGAGGAAGACAAACCAGTCCTTCCTTTATACTTGATCTGCATTTATCTCCTGGAATCTGGTCTTGTGGGGCCTGATTGTGGCTTCTTGGTGGCCAGATGATTTTCTTCCAAGTGGGGACTGAATCATGTTCACCTCTGTTGTAACCTCTTGGCCTCCGAAGATGGCCACGGTATTCCAGTGATGATTGCTTTTGGATAAACTAGTATTAGGTACTTTAAAAAGCTTGTGCTGTCATTCTACTGACAATTTGTTTCTCTAGTGAAATTCAACCTTTCTACAGTGCACTGGCCAGAGTCCTGACCTGGTCTGTCTTTGGTATAAGCCAAAGAATGGCCACAGCAGAACCCCTGCCCATTGCTTACAGGGGCTGTTACCCTCAGAGAGCAAGGCGGCTAGGAAGGTGGGATAGGGAGGTGGTCAGAAGATGTGCGCTGACAGAGCAGTTATTTCCTCATCTCTGGGACCAACAATTCTATCTTTAGGAAGAGAGCAGAAAATACGTGGATACTGGCTGAAGTCAAAATGAGAGCTTCCCTCCTTTCTTGCTGTCTCCAGGTGGGAAGTTTCTGTTACTCCAACAAGTGGCCTGGAAGGGCACACTTGGGGTGCTTAGAGCTAGTGGCAATACTAGTAACAGCTGCTTAGGGGCTTGGCCCCCCATTTTCTCCCTCCCCTCTCCTCTGGGGAGACGGTGTAGAGGAGAGTTTGTGAGATAAACTGGGTTTACTTACAGTCGCCAAGGATGGCCACTCAGCCAGCTGCTGCCTCCCGAGCTGCCGCAGTCACGCAGTCTCCGTCACCGTGCGGGAAGTTCCTGCCCAGGAGGGTGGCGTGTCTGCACTTGCTGCTCCCACAAAATGAGCATCTCCCGAACTGTATTTATTGAGAAGGATTTAGAATTCACCCTTCCTGCATCCTCCTTCCTTTACAGCGTGCACATTCATCTGTCCTTGCACTGCCGCTGAAAGAATACAAACTTCATTTCTCTGTCACTGAGCATCATTCAGAAACATTGTACGGATCTGTGAATTGTTTCCTGGTCTTCCATCAGGGCAGTGTTACAGGTCCTGTGCCGCTGGGTGGGAGCAGTCCAACAAAAACCTGAAGACCCAACACTTTCTCAGGAGCAGTGAGGAGCAGACTGGCAAGCCACAAAACATTGGCGCTGAATGGATGTCTTAATAAGCTTTTAGATATGATTTGGCTGGCATCGGCAGAGGAGACAAGGGGAAAGCCTGCAAGCACTGTACCGTAAATCACTGCAGACCCACCGGCAGTGACGGTCCTAGGATGCTAATGATCTCGCCAGGAAAGAATTAACCGCAGTTGTCCAGAAACAGAACACAATATAGAACAGGGAGGACAGACCCCCGGATGTGAGTACAATGTCTTCAACACAGGGTTTGGAGCAGTGGGAACAAAGCTGATGGTTATGACTGGGGACGCTCCCTAACCACCGGCTCCCGGGTGTCTGTGGGCTGTCTCTGGGTGGGTTGTGTGTTATGCCTGGCTGGCACTTTTGTTTGAAGGTTTCATCTAAAATATTTTGCCTCTCAGGAGGCTGAATGTCATGGCTTTGGGATATTGGAACCAGGAGACTTTGTTGTAAATCCACAGGAAAATAGCAAAAACAAAGCGCATAGACCTTTTGCTGTAGAAAGAAAAGCTGTCAAAGCAACTGTGTGACCCTGTGGCATTTGGGACGAGATAAAAGGATTGGCAAAATGAAGAGCAATGAAAATGAGGCGTGGGCTGGGTGGGAAGAGAGTAATCTTTCTTAGGAAGCTAAATCCTTTCTAAACGTAGGGCGCTGGTTGCATACTTATGCTCACGTATTTATTTCCTTTTTGGTTAAAGAATGAGCAGAATGTTTGCATCTAATGTTTTTCTCCAGAACACTGTGAAAAATGAGCGTTGTGACAAAGAGTGCTGTGATTGATAGGGTTGGGAAGGAAGAAATTCCTCAGTGCCAGCAGTCGGAAATGTCTTGAATGATAGCCATCTGCTTGGAAAGGGATGCTCTGATTTAAGGAGGGAATAAGTCTGCGACAGCCAGGGTACCCAACAGGTTGGCAGTGAAGTTTAACTCACTGGCTACAAACTAGTCACCACCTTGTATTCCTCTCCCCTCCTCCTTTATTGTCAGGGCTTCTCCACCCCGTCTTATCCCTTTCCTCTCTGCCTGTCTCTGCCTGGCCTGATTTGTTGATTTCTAGATGTCGGATGAGAAAGCAGTGTCCTCTCACTCCAAATGAGGAGACAGAAGGAACAGAATGAAAGCAGAGAAGACTGCCTCTGTGATCCCTTTGCATCCACCCTGCATAGAAAGGCAACTTCAAGGGATGCTGGATGCTAGAGGTCCTAGTGGTGACAGTATTCCTGGGTTTAAACTGAGAAGGAGCGTGACATATCTAAATACACTGGGAGGATGTTAGCAACAGACTAGGAACTGGAAACCTGGGATCCTGTTGCTGATCTTGCAGGCAGTTTTGTGCTGTCCTGGGAGCTGTTTTATGGGTGTATTTGTTGTGGTCATGATGTGGAGGTAAAGAGTATTCTTTAGTAGCTGTGACTGAAAAGCCAAAAATAAAATGATATCTGATTAGCCAGTATTTTTTCTCACAGCTGTAGTGGTTTCCTTTCTTTCCTTTTTTTGTTTGTTTGTTTTAAGGAAAATTAGCTGGACTCACCAAGGGCTGTTTACCATCAGTGATTATGTAAATAGGGCTATCGGGCTACAGCTATGGCCGTAAGATGACTTGGGCTTTAGATTCAGTATCTAAGAGGCTAAATTTGTTGCATGACCCAGGAGGATGGGCAGAGAGTGGCTGTCAATTTACCAGAAGCTGGTTGGACCTTGCATCTGTTGCTGAGGAGGCTGAGCACTGCTGGTTTGGAGCTTGTGACCTCAGCTGGGCCGGCACTGAAGTTGCAGCAGAACTCTACCCCAAGAAGCTAAGCTGGAGAGTAGAATGAGTAGAGTTTTAGCCAAAATAGTATTTTTATGGATGGGGCCCTTGTATGTAAATGCCCATTGTGGAAAGGGTTCAGGAATGGAAAAGAATGGATAAGGTCAAGTGTACAGAGATAACGAAGAGGTAGATGAAGGGAAGAATGTGGTGTGTGAGGGAGATCATTTAGAAGTCGGCTAAACTGTTTTCCTGCATTTGGGCTTGGAGTGATTTTGCAGTATTTGGAAAAACAGAACAGAATCTCCATATAGCTGGTTTGGTTGTACCATAGATTATTTGAATAAAAAGAGACAGTGTACCTTATGTTGATAAAAACAAACCACTTCCAAATAGTCTGCAAAATATACAGCTCTGAATATAATTGTTCAGCATGGCCCAGGCACTTAGAAAAGCATTCCAAACTGCATTTCTCTTAGTGGTTTTCTGCTTTGTTTTGTTTTGTTTATTTTATCTTTTGGAAATAGGGTTTTTTAAAATTTTTTGTTTCTTTTTTTTTTTTGTCTTTTTGAGATAGGATTTCACTATACAGTTCAGGCTGGCCTTGAACTCACTTCGTAGGCCAAGCTGCCCTCAAACTCACAGTGATCTTCCTGCCTCAGCCTTCGGAGTGCTGGGATTACAGGCATGCATCACCATGTCTGGCCTCTCTTACTGTTTTGAACCTCAGCTTCTTTTATTGGCTGGTTCATTCAGGAGATATTTCTGGCATATCCCAGGGATCTCAGACTACAGCTAACTGAGGTGTCCTCTGCTTCACGGGATCACTTTCTCCAGATTTCCTGTGCTTCCCATGAGCCTGCTGAGCAGGAACGGGTCTCTTCTCCTTGCTCTCCTTTACCTACATTTTGGGTGAAAGGTAAAAAACAGTGAGATGGTGCTAATAAACAAGTGAGAGGGGTACGAGTTACCTTTGTGAAGTCAGTGTTTACTTTGGCTCCACACTTTCCATAATGAAATACCATTTTTAACTCCCACCACAGTCCAGGAGAAAGATGCTCTGCATCTGTTCCGTGTGAGCCTTTAATACCAGCCTCCAGAGTGCTTGGCCATGTGAACTGCCTGCATGCCACAGTGACCTAGGACTAGACCTCAGTACGGTCTGGACATTTCCCAGCCATACTGTGGCCAGTTCCTTTGTCTGTAGAGATTGAAAGGACCAAAGAGTTTGCCTGAAAACAACTGTAGAAGATGATTACATCTTCCAGAGTTTTGAAATTAGAATGAGTGGTGGGGTCCAGGAGGACTATATATATATAGTGCATTTTAAAATACATAGACATCATCTACAGTGGTAATCCTAGCTTCTAAGGAGGCTGAGGCAGAAGGAGTACAAATTTGAGGCCAGCCTGGACAATGTAGCAAGACCCTATCTCAAAATAAATAAAAGGCTGTGGATATAGCTCATTGGCAGTGCTTGTAGAGCATGCATGGGTTCAAATACTGCAAAAAATAAAATAATATTAAAAATACAAAGAAGTCTTCACTTCCTTGTTCTCCTAGCTGCAGTAGATTAGACACGTAAGCATTTCTTCTGCCCAAAGAACCCTTTGCCTTTGAAATTTTACCAATGCATTTGGTTTGGTCTAATGGTGGTGGGGCTACTAACAGAAATCATTCTCTAAAATCCTATCGATTTTGGTCATTTGTTTTTGAAAGAAGGGTTTAAATTTAATACTAGTCACTACTTCCAAACCAGTGCTCACAGTCAGGGCTTAGTATCGTGTAGGTGATTTTAGTGGGTCATTCATTTTCCTTCCATTATGCGGGAAGCAATACAAACCACCCCTCCTAAATTGGCAAAGCACATATTTAGCATCAATGTTCTTCCAAGGGGGATTATTTGAGCAGTTTGGAACCGGGAGTCGGCCCAGGTCTGTGCCCAGTTCTCCATCTGTTCCAGAACTCAGGAGACTGTACTATTTACAGCAAGGAAAGGATGAAGGGAGAGAACTGCGATAAATGCTGAGCAAAAACACCAAGCGTTGGCTGGTAGTACAACCGAGAGGTAGAGTGCTAGCCTAACATTATTAGGCCCTGGGTTTGGTATTCAGTACAATAAACAAAATAGAAACCACCCTAAGAAGATACCCCACCTGTCAGGGTCTCTGTGAGGTGTGGCCACTGGCATCCGGACTGCTGGGGAATCAGCACACGAGCTATGGTGACCCGTAAAACCTGGTGCGAAGGCCGTGGTGCACATGCACGGCACAGTGAGCAGATGGAGGTGGTGTGTAAACCAGGTGGTGGCTGGGGGATTGTATCAAGCCTCTTCTATCCAGGATGTACAGGAAGTGCAGAGTCAGCTTTGCGGTCCTGGTCATAACCCTCTGGAGAATGTCCCCGAGGAGGTGAGCACAGAGAAAGGTGGGCATCTTCTGCTGCCTTCTACCTGCAAGCTCTGTCCAGGGCTTTGCTGTGGAGAGTGTGCTTCCACACATCCTGTCTCCCGCAGCTTCCCTCTCGTGTGCTGTGCACTAGCAGAATACCCTAAAACCAGAGAAGAGGGACGGCCTGTCCTTTGTGGCAAGTCGCACTGATGGCAGCTTTGTTTTGTAACCCACAGGTATCGAAGATGGCATAGGAATAAATCACCTTCCAATGACTGAGGACATCTTTACCAGTGGGCGCCAGCCCGAGCCAGTGGCTTCGTGTTGAGCTGACAGAACTTGTCCACTGCTTTCCTGAAAACCTCTTTCTCTCAATTCATGAGCCAGCAGGATGCGGTCGCTGCGCTTTCAGAACGCCTTCTCATAGCTGCGTACAAAGGCCAAGCAGAGAATGTGGTTCAGCTCATCAACAAGGGCGCCAAGGTAGCGGTTACCAAGGTAACAAGAGGAAAATTGCTGTAGCCATTCTCTGGGAGTAGCCTACCTCTGAACCATTGTCCGTAAAACTGTTGTGTTTTGTTTGCACTTTCAGAGAACTGGCTTTTGGTCCAGGGGTGGGAGTTTAAGGAGAAAGGAAGAGGTTTAAGAACACTTGCATTACCATCTTTCAAATAACGTAATTCGGAATTTGCATTTGGCAGTCTTTAAAAATCATATTGTGGCTTTTTCTCATCTACTTTTTAGCCAAATGGACAGTATCTCTTGGGAGAAATTGGGACACAAAAGCTCACTGGGCAAGAGCATTTGTGTGATAATCACGTTAGACTTCCTAGGAAGGTGGGAGGCTTATGGTTGAAGCCCCCACCGCAGAGTCTCATTGTTCCCTTCTGTATAGTGAAGGCCTAGACCAGGTGACCGCCACAACCTCCAGGGGCTTTGATTTCACGTGGGTCGCTGAAAATGCATAGCAATCTTTGTGGAGCACTGTTTATCCCACGAATAGATGACCCCATGGTGGACAGCTGAACACATAAGCAGTTTGGTGGCAAAGCCGAGAAACAGCAGGTCCTGCAAATACACTGATGCACTCATCTGGCCTGGCACACCTAATAGTCCTCTGAAGGAAGTTCTCTTCTCATCCCCACTTTGAAGGTGAGGAAACTGAGGCACACAGAGATTTGACTAACTTGCCCGGACAGAAATGCAGCTTCTGTCCAGAGTATGGGTCCTGAGCCCATCTTCCAGGCCACCCCAGAAAGAGATGCAGAGACAGACCTTAATTTTCAAATAGCATCATCTGTTTATTCCTTTTTTTTCTTTTCAAAAGGTACATTGTGTTTATTAAGTGGCTGGGATTTGTATGTACCATATTACTTTTTTTATTTTAAAGAGAAAAAAACCAAAATAGCAACACAAAAACAATAAAAACGATAGAGGATTTCAAAACAGGATGATAGGAATTAACAATGGTTGTTATATTACATACTGGTATTTTCAATAAAGTTGCTCAGATTACCAGATGCATCTATTAACTTCCGACTTCCTGATCCGGAGATTAGCCAGCCCACATTTCTAGTTACTCACATGCGGTCTCTATATTACGTGGTCTCTAGAGAAAGAATCCTGAGCTATGTAGGTCTCCTATGGACCCTAACTATGGTCTGTGCATAAACAGATTGTTGGAAATAGATTGTGAAGGGATCCTTAACTTGGGCCTTCCAGGCAATCATAAATTGGAGTGTGTGAACTCTATAGTTTGGGCACGTGCACCCAGTTTTAACGCTGGTAGTTTGCTAATTGTGCAAGTTGTTTACCTTTTTAAGCCTCAATTTCCTTATCTATAAGTCAGGGATAATATTACCAACTTTTCAAGGTTATAATAGCAATTTATTTAAAGCAATTAGCATAGTAGTCAATAAATTTCTTTTTTAAAATAGATTTCATCGTTTGTAAGAAAAAGAACAGCTTTAGCTAGGTGTGGTGGCTCATGCCTATGATGTCAGCTGGGACAGGAGGATCATGAGTTCAAGGCCAGCCTGGGCAACTTAGCAAGACCATATCTCAAAATAAAAATTAAAAATTAAAACAACGGCTGGAGATGTAGCTCTGTGGTAGACTATTACTGGGTTCAATCCCCATTGCTGCAAAAATAAACAGGTATTACTGAGGTATGCTTTACATGCCAAAAAAAATTCATCCATTTTTGTTTGTACAATTCGTTAATTTTTAGTGTACTTCAAGAGTTGTGCAACTGTTGCCACTGCCATGGACTGACTTGTTTTCTCCCCCAATTTGTATGTTGAAACTCAGTCCCACAAGGTGACAGAACTTGGAGATAGGCCTGTGGGAGGTCATTATGCTTAGATTGAGATCATGAGGATGAAGCCTACACCATGAGATTAGTGTTCTCATAAATAAAGACACCAGAGATCTTATTCTTTCTCCCTTCCTGTCATATGAAGATGCAGTGAGAAGGGTGCACTCAGCAATCTGGAGAGACCTCACCAGAACCCAGCCACCCTGGCTCTCTGATCATGGACTTCCAGCCTCCAGAACTATGGAGAAATTTCTGCTATGGCAGCCTAAGCAGGCCAATAACAACCACATTCTAATTTTAGAACACCCCCATCATCCCAGTAGCTATCACTTCCCATTTGCAGTCGTGGTAACCCACTCATTGATTTTCTGTCTCTATGGATATACGTTTCTTGACACTTCATATAAATAGAAGCATATAGTGTATGGGTTTTGTTCTGACTTCATTCACTTTATATAATGTTTTCAAGGTTTATCTATGTTATAGTGTGTCAATACTTGATTCTTTTGTATGGCTAAACATTGTTGGATTGAATGCATACATAGTATTTCCTCCTTATCTGTAGAGGATAAGGTCCGAGAACTCCAATGAATGCTCGAGACCTTTTATGGTACCAAACCCCATAAATTATGCTCTGCTGTCTCTTACATATCTATAATGAAATTTAATTTATAAATTAGGCACAGTCTGAGCATAACCGTAATAATAAAGTAGAATAATTATAACAATATACTATGATATGATTGCCAGCATCACTATTCTTGCACTTTGAGACCATTATTAAATACGAAGACTTCCTTGAACACGTGTACCATGATGCCATGACAGGCGTTCTGATGACCTGGACAGCAGGTCTCATATACAGCGTGGATCTGGTGGACAAAGGGATGATTCGCATCCCAGGTGGGGTGGAATTGGGGCAGCATCAAATTGAATCGTGCAGTTCAGAATGGTGTGTAATTTAAAACTATGAATTGTTTATTTTTGGAATTTTTCATTTAACATTTTCATACTGTGGTTGACTGCAGGAGACAACTATGAAAAATGAGACCACGAAAAAGAGGGGATTACTGAACCATGTTTTGTTTACCCTTTTCTCAGTTGGTAGATACTTTTTAATGGTTTCCAGTTTAGGACCATCATAAATAATGCTGCAATGAACGTTCTGTATACATATTTTTTCATGTGGACACATGTTTTCATTTCTCTTGGGTATATGAGTAGAATGATTGGATCATAGAGTAAATCTATCTTTAGCACATAAATAAACCCCAAAGTCATTCTTCAGAGCAGTTTGACCATATTACATTTGCACCAGAATGTGTTAGAGTTTCAGTTTTTTACTTCTTCACCAAGTCTTTTTATACTCTATTTTTTTAAACAATAAAAATGACACAGAATTTCAAAACAAGATGATAGGAAATAAACAATGGTTATTATATTGCATCTTGTTATCTTCAAAGTAGTTGCTCAGATTACCAGATATAGGCATGCTAAATTGATCAAACAATATAAGCACTAGCTATTCCTTTAAATTAACCAATAGCACTTAGTAGTACAATTATCTTAGCTATTTTGTATAGATACATGTATTTTTTCTTCCTTCTTTTTTCCTTTCTCCATCCTAGTTATTCTTTCGTTTGAGCAGTTTCTTTCCCTTTCACAGTACCTAGTACACCTTTTGGATTTTATTTACTCTCAGTTTCTTACAGTAGGGAGACAATACAATGTTTACACATGTGAGTCTGATATATTTCACTTACAAGTATGGTCTCTAGTTGCATCCATTTACCTGTAAAAGCCTCAGGTTTATCTTTCTTTATAGCTGAGTAGTACTCTATTGATTAAAAATACCACATCTTTTTTATCCATTCCTCAGTTGATCGACATCTGGGTTCTTTCCAAGATTTGGCTATGACAGGTTGTGCTGCTATAAACATGGGTGCACATATATTGCTGTGGTGTGATGTTTTCAGTTTTTTTGGAAAAATACCCAGAAGAGGAATAGTGGAGTCATATATGACCACTAATCCTAGTTGTTTCAGGAATCTCCACACTGATTTTCACAGTGGTTGTACCAGTCTATACTCCGACCAACAGTGGAAAAGCGTTCCTTCTTCTCCACAGCATCTCCAGCATTTGTTATTGGTTGATTTCTTGATAAGAGCCATTCTTTCTGGGGTGAGATGAAATCTCAGTGTTGTTTTAATTTGCATTTTTTGAATCACCAATGATGATGAATTTTTTTATATATTTATTTGCCATTTATATTTCTTCATTTGAGAAGTGTGTATTCATCTCAGATACCCATTTTTGGATTGGTCTTTGAATTTAGGGGACCTGATATTTTGAATTCTTTATATGTTCTAGACAGAAGTCCTTTGTCTGAGGAACAGTTGGCTAAAAATTTTTCCCAATTCGTAGGTTTTCTTTTTACCCTTTTGGTGATTTCTTTTGATGTGCAAAAACTTTTTAATAAGATGAGATTCCAGTTATTGAGTCTTTGAAGTATTTCCCATGCAGTTTGGTTTTTGTTCATGAACTCTCTGCCTACCCCTGTGTCTTCAAAATTTCTACTTACTTTCTCACAGTAGAGTTAGTGTTTCTATTTTAATATTCAGATCTTTGATCCATTTTGACTTTAGTTCATGGTGATAGACATGGGTCTCCTTTTAGTCTTCAGCATGTGGAAAGCTAGTTTTTCTAGCACTATTTATTAAAGAAGCTGTCTTTCTTCCAGTGATCATGTTTGGACCCTTTGTCAAAGATAAGGTGGCTGAGTGTGTTTGTAGCTGTGTTTGCATCTTCTAATCTGTTCCATTGATCCTCAGGTTTGTATTTTTTGTTTTGTTTTGTTTTGGCCAGTACCATGCTGATTTTATCACAGTGGATTTTTAATAGAATTTCATTTCAGGGATTGTGATGTCCCCTGAGTTGTCTTTGTTGCCCAGGATTACCTTTGCTATGGTAGGTCTCTTCTGGTTCCGATGAATTTTAGAAATGTTTTCTCTAGATCTGTGAGATATGTTAATGGTATTTTGTTTGAGATTGCATTAAATCTGTGTAACAGTTTTGGGAGTATGGCCGTTTTCACAGTGTGGGTTCTTCCTATCCATGAGTAAGGAGTATCTTTCCATTTTCTGAAATCCTCTTCAATCTCTTTTTTCAGAGTACTGTAATTTTCGATGTATAGATTTTTTAACTTCCTTTCTTAGATTGATTCCTAAGTATTTCGGGTTTTTTTGGGTGCTATTTTGAGGTGTGTAGTTTCCCTAATTTCTCTCTCAGTGAGTTTGTTATTTGTGTCCAGGAATGCTCTTGATTTTTGAGTGTTGACTTTGTATCCAACTATGCTACTGATTTGGTTATTAAATCTGCAAGTCTTTTGGTGGAGTTTTTGGGGTCTTCTATGTAGGGTATCATGTCATCTGCAAATAATAATAATTTTACTTCTTCCTTTCCTATCCTTATTCCTTTTATTTCTCTCTCTTGTCTAATTGCTCTGGCTAATGTTTCCAGACCTATATTAAAAAGGAGTGGTGAAAGTGGACATCCTTGTCTTTCTCCTGATTTTAGATTGAAAGCTTTCAGTTTTTTTTTTTTTTTTTTTTTTGGTTTTTCTCCGGTACCAGGAACCAAACTCACAACCTTGCGCTTGCCAGGCAGGTGCTTTGCCGCTGAGCTAA
>NW_004955411.1:16292248-16442605 GCF_000276665.1 Chinchilla lanigera
TTTTTTTTTTTGGTTTTTCTCTGGTACCGGGAACCGAACTCACGACCTTGCGCTTGCCAGGCAGGCGCTTTTGCCGCTGAGCTAAATCCCCAGCCCAAGAGGGTGTTATTTAATTTTCATGTGTTTATGGGATTTTTGCAGTTTCTTTTGTCAGTAATTTCCAATTTCATTGCATTATGGTCAGATAATATGCGTGGGATAGTTTCAGTTCCTTTGTATTTACTTAAGTGTGTTGTATGGGCTAGTATATGGTCTATTTTAGAGAACATCCCATATGCAGCTGAGAAGAATGTGTATTCTGATGGTTTTCAGTGGAATACCCTGTAAAGGGCTACTAAATCCATTTGTTCACATGTTTGCTTCAGTTCTGTTATTTCTTTACTGATTTTTTTTTTGTATAAGTGAGCTATCTCTTTGTGACCATGGTATGTTAAGGTCCCCTTTTACAATTGTGTTACTGCTTATTTGATTTTTCAAGTCTGTTAATATTTGTCTTATAGGGGCTGGGGATTTAGCTCAGCAGCATAGTGCCTGCCTGGCAAGTGCGACATTGTGAGTTCGATTCCTGGTACCGGAAAAAAAAAAAAAAAAATTTGTCTTATATCGTTGGGTACTCTTGCATTTGGTGCATATATTTATGATTGTAATCTCTTCCTCTTGAAGTTTTCCCCTAAGAAGTATGTAGTGATCTTCTTTATCTCTTTTGATCTTTCTTGGTTTGAAGTTTATATTGTCTACAACCAGAATAGCTACCCCCTGCTTTTTTCTGGGTTCTGTTGCATGGAGTATTGTTTTCCATTCTTTCACTTTCAGTCTGTCAATTTCCTTTTGAGTTAAATATATTTCTTGCATACAGAATATTGTTGGACTTTGTTTCTTGAGCCACTCTGTGAATCTGTTTCTTTTGATTGGTGAATTGAGGCCATTTACATTGATGATTATGACTGATATGTATTGGCTTCTCTTTGTCATGTTATTTTCCTGCTGTTGGTTCCCTCCTTTGTGGTTGGTGGTCATGAATTTCTTCAGTTGTTCTTTGTCATGGAAGCATCTTATTTCTCCATTAATTTTGAAAGATAGTTTTGCAGCATACATTAATCTGGGTTGAAAGTTGTTTTCTTTCAGGATTTGAAATACTTCACTCCAAGCTCTTCTTGACTTGATGGTTTGTGTTGAGAAGTCTTCCGTGATTCTGATGGGCTTTCCTTTATTGGTGATCTGTGTCTTTTCACTGATAGCTGTCAATATTCTATTTTTATTCTGAATTTCTGGGATCTTGACTATTATATGCCTGGATGTATATTTATTTTGATAATGGCTAATTGGAGTTCTATATGCCTCATTTACTGGATGCCAGATTCTTTTCCCATGCTTGGTAAATTTTCTGCTGTTACTTCTGCAAATGGTGTTTTTATGTCATTTGTGTTGACTCCTGTTTTTTCATTGACACCTATCAATCTTATATTGTTCTTCTTTGCATCAGCTTGCATCTGTTGGATTGTTTCCTGGTTCCTTGTTTTTTTAAAGAGATCTTTCCTTTCATGATTGCTAGCTGTAATCCTGTCTTCAAGGCCTGATAGTCTATCTTCAGTTTCATTCAAGTAGATTTACCAGCTTTCAGTGTAATTTTTAATTTTCTGGATATCTCTTTAAATCTGTTTTATGCATTCTGATTCTTTCCTATATTGTTCATTCAAGGTTTCTATCATTTTCCTATGCTCCTCTGTTATTTTTTACCTATGTCTCCTTTAGATATGCTGAGCAATTCTCTCATCATGGTTGTCATTTCTTACCTGTGAGATTATTTCTTATTTGATTTCCTCTATAGCCTCCTGGAGTTGTTTCTTTACTTCAGTTGCTATCATTTCAGTAATTTCAGATGTATGACTTCCATTTTCTTCTATGTTGATGTCTCCTGGACCTGTTCTGGGTGGGCTGGAGGTCTGAAATTGCATTTTGCGTTTTTGTCTTGTCATTTTCTATTTCTAAAATTTTTATATTTTCAAAATAATTTTTTCAAAATAATTTTTTTCCCGTGATGATCCTTGTGAGTTTTGGTAGTAGATAGCTATTTCACTAGTATCAAGGCCTCTCTAGGAAAAGTCTGTTGTTCAGTGATGTCTTCTGTATGTAGGAGATTCTTGGTTTTTGTCTGTGCCAAGGTCCTACCTTCCCTATTAATTGAGAGTGGGATGTTGTTTTCTGTTTGGCTCAGTCCCTGGTTTTTTGGTGTAGGGCTGTGGTGAGTTTATTACCCTAGAGGTTATTGTTACACAACTGACTACAATAGATATGACATCCTAGCTACAGTAGTACAATTACCATCAATAATAGCATCAAGCACAATTTAGAAATTGACAAACTGTAGTAACTTGATTTTGTACTTTAGACGATAGGAACAAAGTTTATAGTTATATAACAGAACAAGTCATAAATTAGGAGTTGGTATGAAAAGTATTTCCCCATGTTAGAGTGGACTTACCCTGGGTTCCTCCAGACAAGCTGGTTACCATGTCACATGCACTTCTCATGTTGGCTGCCTGTCCTGTGGTGTAGGGGAATGAGCCAGGCACCTGGGTTCCTCTGGACTGAGGTTCCCATGGTGGTGGAGAGACAATGGGCAGGGTTTCTCCCCTGCCTTGCAGCTCACCAAAGTTCCCATGATGGCAGAGAGGCCATGGGCTGGGTTTTCTACATCACTTTCTAATACAGACTCTCTTCAACTTATGGCAGGGTTACAGCTTGATAAAACTATCAGAGTTGAAAATATTGCCTGCTGAAAATGCATTTAATACACCTACCCTATTGAAAAATCTTAGCACCCTGGCACACTAGAGTGCCATTGATCTACCTTCATGATCACATGGCTAACTGTGACTTGTTATGGCTGCCCAGCATCACAGGATGGTACGTATCATTAGTGGCATCCAGTACATTCACACTGTGTACAATTATCACCGCCATCTATCTCCAAAGCTTCTTTCATCTTTCCAAACAGATACTCATTCATCGTTAACTCCTCATTCTTCCTCCCACTGCTGGGAACATACCGTTCTTTCAAACCCTATGAATTTGACTACTTTAGTTACTCAGGTAAGTATCATATTTGTCCTTTTATAAGAAGGTTACTTCACTTAGTATAATATTTTCAAGGTGCCTCCATTTGTAAAATGTTCTGAATTTCATTCCTTATTAAGACTAATGCTCTATATTTATATCACATCTTGCTGCCCATTTTTCTTTCAGTGGACACTTAGGTTGTTTTTACCTTTGACAGTTTTGAAAAATGCTATGTGAATGTGGGGGTAAATGAGTATTTGAATCTTTTACTTTTCTGGATACATATATATCCAGAAGTAAAATTGCCAGATGATGAGGAAATTTTATTTTTTTAATTTTTTGAGGAACTTCCATATTTGCCTGGTGGTTGCAGTATTTTGCAATCCTATCAGTAGTACACATAGAGTTCCTGTTTCTCTACATCCTTGTCAACACTTGTTATTGTCTGTTTTGTTTTGTTTTTAGACAGACTATCCAAACTCGTGTAGGTGGCATCTCATTGTGGCTTTGTTTTGTTGTGGGGACCAGGAATTGAACTCAGGACCTTGCACTTGCCAGGCAGACACTTGTGCCACTGAGCTGTATCACTGGCCCTCATTGTGGTTTTGATTTGCACTTCTCTTATGACTAATGATGTTGCCCATCTTTTCCTATGCATATTGGCTGTTTCCTATGCATATTGGCTGTTTGAATCACCTTTGGAGAAATGTCTATCTAAATCCTTTTTCTGTTTTTTGACTTACTTGATTTTTATTGGTTGAGTTGATTTTTATTGAGTTTGAGTCATACTGGTTTTATTTAATTTCTTGGGTGAGTTGTCAGAATCTTTAATCTGAACATGAGTCCTTTATCAGATATAATTTCCAACATTTTTCCCATTCTATGGGTTGTATTTTTAAAGACATTTTAAGTTTATATTCTCTTTTTTTCTTTTTCTTTTTCTTTTCTTTTTTCTTATTGTGTACTAGGGATTGAACCCAGACCTTCACATTGAGGTACATCTCCAGGTCTTCTTTTTTAATTCTTTTTATTTTGAGACAGGGCTTCACTAAGTTGCTGAGTTGATAATTTGCCCAGGCTGGGCTCAGACTTAAATCCTCCTGTTTCAAACTCCCAGAATGCTGGGTTTACAGATGTAAACCATCATACCCAGCTCTAGCCATATGCATTTAAGTTTCCTCTGTGCCTTTTCATGACTCAATAGTTCATTTCTTTTTAGTGGTGAATAATATTATATGGCCATAACAGTTTTTTAAAGAATATATTCACCCACTGTAGGACATCTTAGTTGCTTCTGAATTTTACCAGTCATGAATAAACCTGTTATACTATATGTTCCCATGCAAGATTTTTCTTTTGGTAGACATGTTTTCAGTTCTGTTGGGTGTATACTAAAAGAACTGGATCATATGATAATACTATGTCTTGTTTTGTAAGAAACTGCCAAATGGTCTCCCAAAAGTGGTACTATTTTGTATTCCCACCAGGAATGAATGAGAGTTCTTGTTTGTCTACATCTTCATCAGCCCTTGGTATTGTCAGTGTTCTGGATATTGGCCATTCTAATAGATAATGTAGAACTATTTCATTGGTGCATATAGATTGCCTCTTTATTGAATGTGTGTCCTTTGATAATTTTTTTTTTAATTTTTAAAGTATTTTTCCTTTTGTCTGTTTTTTGCTTTTGTTGCCTGTGATCTTGGTGTCATAGCCAAGAAATTATTGCCAAATCCAATATCATGAGGCTTTCTCTGTTTTCTTCTAGAAGTTCAATAGGTTCAGGTCTTCACTGCATTTTAAGCTAATTTTGTTTATAGTATAAGGGTCCATCTTCATTCTTCTGCATCTAAGTATCTTAATCTCAAATTTTTAAATACTTTTTATTTTTTTAAATTTTGATTAGCATGTGATAATTGTTCATGTATATGAGGCACAGCATGACATTTCAACACATGTATATAGTATGTACTGATCAAGTCAAGATAATTAGCATTTCCATTCCTTTATCACTTTTTATATTTGGAACCTTTGAGCCTGTCTTCTAGTTCTTCATAACATATATAGTAAGTTACTGTAAGCTATAGTCATTCCTCTATGCTGTAGGACAATAGAACTTATTCCTTCTAACCAATTGCATCTAAATTATCATTATTCAACCTCTCTGTGTCCCACCCCTTCCAACCTCTAGTAATCACTATTCTACATTCAGATCAGCTCCCTCCTGCCCCCAGATTCAATGTATAAGAGACTACATATAGTATTTGTCTTTTCAGCAGCACCATTTATTAACATGATCTTTTTCTTACTGAATAGTTCTGGCTTTGGTGTTGAAGATCATTTGACCATACACATAGAGTTTATTTCTAGACTTCCTATTCTATTTCAGTGATCTATGTTTATCTTTTGCCAGTACCACACTGCTCTTACTATTGTAGTTTGCAATGTGTTTTGTAATCAGGAAGTGTGACTCCTCCAACTTTGTTTTTAAAAAAATTTTTTTGTTTCAAATCACAGATTTTTTTTAAAATCACATATATAACTGGTGAGACGTGGTGTTGGTCACTCAGGAAGCAAGAATGATTACATTTCCTTTTTTGTACAGCTTAATGTTTTTCCTGGAGTTGATAATTGCTTTAATTTTTTTCATTTGTTTGATACAGAGTTGTTACTGTGTCTACTATCAAATAGTTCTATCAAACAGTTCTATCAAATAGTTCTATCAAATAGTCTACTATCAAAACAGTTCTCACTGTAATTTTCCATTATTAAACCTATTGCATATCAGTCTTTTCCTCTTCCTGGAAATACTTTTAGAGCCACCCATCCTTTGTTCTGGTTTGTTCAGTTTGCTCTCTAGTTCTCCTGCACAAAGTCATCTTGAAAATTCCATTCCCTTCTTCCCTGTGTTAGATCCTCTCCTTAGTGGAACTGTGCTAACCTCACTTTCCTGGTACACATTCTCTGATATCTTCCTAAGAAAGGGAATATGAAAGAAAAATGTTTTGAGACTCTGTAAGTCTGAAACAAATCTTTGTTCTGCTCTCACTTAATTGACAAGTTGGTTTAGGAAAGTAGGCTGAGAATTATTTTGCTTCAGTACTTTGAAAACAATGACCCATTGCCTTTGAACTTACAGTGTTACTGTTGAAAAGTTCAGTGTATACAGTCTTCCTTACTGCTACCTTCTGAAAGGGCTTTTACCTCCCTTTGCTGTATAAGACCTAACTATTTGGGACTCAGCTCAGGAGCTACCACCAACATGATGTCCCCTTAGAGTTTGACCCTACATGAAAGTTGCTCTTCTCTCTTGTCCTCCACGTGCTCTACATTTATTTTATTTTATTTTATTTTTGAGACAGGGTCTGACTATGTAGTGCAGGCTAGCCTTGAACTTGCTTATTTAGCCTAGACTTACAACAGCCCTCCTGCCTCAGCCTCCTGAGTGCTGGGATTACAGGCATGTATCACCATGCCTGGCTTTTCTGCATTCTTTTCTGTGGGTGCTCAGGGCTCCCACTACATTGTCACCTGACTTGGGTATAGTTTCCAATTTATGTTTGCCTACATTTGACATAGCAGAAAAGCACTAAATTTGGAATCCATAGACCTTGGTTCAGGTAATATGATCCATTGTTTATTACCTGCTTATTACTGATATAAGCCATGGTTTCTCAGTCTCAGTACCATGGGAATACCATGCACTACTCTGGATGAAATAATTTTCTTTGTGGCACTGTCCTGTGTATTGTAGGATGTTGGAAATTGCGGGTCCCCCTCCTCCACTTGCACAGTCCTTCATGCAGGAGCCCAGAGCTGTCCTTTATCCTTCTGGGTTCTTGACATCCCTCATACGTGTATCCTTGTGATCAGCTTACACCACTTTATTCTGCCTTCTAACGTTCCCCCTACTATGTGCCTTTTCTAGGGCCCCTTCTGGTGCTGCATGAAGTGTTTGATACTAAAACAGAAAAGTGAGAGTTTTCCTTGCCAGAAATCCTTGGTTTTATAAATGAATATATTCTCCCCAGTTACCTCATGTCTTCCTTAAATACTTTACATATCATATAATTTTGTGTCTCAGGACCAGTAGGTGTTTGTCACCTGTATAAAGCCTCTGAGTTGCTCTTTTGTTTTTTCTTCCTGTAACCCTGGGAGATTGAACCCAGGACCTTGCACATGCTAGACAAGTACTCTCTCACTGGGCTATATGCTCAGTTTTGTATTGCTCCTGAATTCCCGGTAGGGGGATTACTTGAGAGGGTTAAAGTTGAAAGCCAGGAGGAATCTTCCAGCAGAGTATCTTTTTATGGATCTGTTAAGAAACTGCTCCTTGGGGTGTTTCTGCTGCAGTTCTTGGTTTCTCCCTTTGTAACTAGACAAAGCTTACTTGATACAACTTTGATTAAGAGAAAAAATACAGATGTGTGAGGCCCTGGGTTCAATCCCTGCAACATACACACAGAATTAAATATTCATAAAATATTTATCAAATCTCCAGTTTGATACTTACCACTACCATTGTATAGTGCAATGGAGTTCTTCCCAAAAGAGTTGAAGACATCATTTACAGAGATACATGCGTACCCATTTTTCTAGCAGCACAATTCACAATAGTTAAATCTTGGAAGCAGCCCATATTTCCATCAATAGATGAATGGATAAGAAATGTAGCATTTTTATACAGTGGAGCACTACTGTGCCATACAGAGAGATAAACTTGAATCACTTGTAGGAAAATGGATGCACCTTGAAGCCATAATATTATATGAAATAAATCAGACACACTAGCTTCAACATTGCATGGTTTTTCTTGTATGAGAACCCCAAAATATAAAGAGCAAAATAAAAGATAATAGCAAATAGGGAGATAGATCTTTTGCAAAAGGGAGCAGGACCAAGACATGAAGAGAGGCGTAAGGGAGGGAAGGGGAAGCGGGTAGAAGAAGAATGAAGATGTGTTATATACCTGGAGCACCTTCCCACAAAGAATGAAATAGTTGTGTACTGATTTTTTTTTTTTGTTTTTTTTTTTGTTTTTTTACTCCGGTACCGGGAACCAAACTCACGACCTTGCACTTGCCAGGCAGGCGCTTTGCCGCTGAGCTAAATCCCCAGCCCCCAATAGTTGTGTACTGTTCACATGGACCAATAAAAATAAAAATTTAACACAAAATAATCAGTGGGGGTTTAGGAGATTTAGAAACAATCCATAATCTCCAGGAGCTTCTTCGTAGAATAACCCACCTCCCAAGAGAGAGTGACCCGGAGTTTAGTGGAGGGTTCGTGGGGAGAAGACTCAGGAGCAGGTAACCTGAGTAGGGGAGGCGGTGAGGAGGTTGGGTTAAGGTGTTAAATTAGGGCCTCCTGCCTGATGAGAGCAACCTCAGAAAGATGCCACTGTGTGGTGGTTTTATTTTTCCTTTGTGAAAGTGGCATCAGCAGATGATATAAAATTAAAATGATACAGGAAACAACAGGAGCTACAACATAGGAGGCACCTCATGGAGGAAAGATGCCAGCACTGAGGCCAGCTGCCTGGGTCTGGTTCTTTGCCCCTTGTTACAGCAGGGTGACGGCAGCAGTGCAGTTTAAGCTCATATTTCCTGGGTGTCACATATGGATAGGGGGATAAGAACAGTACATACCTTGTGGAGATGAGAGGGACCAAAGAAACCAGTACATGTAAAGCCTTAATCATGCCTGATATCTCAGAGCAGTCAGTTTGCTTTTTCCTGTTTTTTCTAAGTATAATCTTCCTATCACAAATTCTGCTCCCAAAACCAACAAATATTTCGGTACTGCCTGGTGACTCTGACAGATTCCAGACTGTTGTGTATGATGAGCAAAGAAATGTAAGTGTACATCCAGTGGTAAGAGAAGAAGCAACTACAGTTTTTGAAGATAATGGATAGATGTGCTCTGAGCAGGTTCATGCCAGCAGTAAGAAAAGGTAGCATGAACAGAAAAAGTGGTGTTGGGCGGCAGTGAGATCAGCACACACACACAAAATCAAGCTTTTGGACTTTAAAAGATGTGCACCCCAGCCCAGGTGGCTCTCTTTGGGTCTCTAGATAGGATTGAAAGGGTGCTAAGTCATCTCAGGGGCTTCCAACACACACGCCTGTCCCAGAAGTCACTGGTTAAATTATATACATGAGATGCAGTCCATATTTATGAACCTTTAATGAGGCTTGAGTAGGGAAAAGTTTACTACTGAAGGTCAGGTCACAAGATCTAACACACAAGTGCCCTGACCTGTAGCTTTAGAAATGTCCTGGGTCTGCATTATTTTCTGTTGCTCCTACAGCAGAGGGAGAATTAGCTCTGGATGTTGCCCAAATTCAAGTGGGTGGAAGGGTCCCAACTGTGCTACTTGTTTACTCTGTCTTTTAAGAAATATTTATGCATGTAAAAGCAGATCAGAATTATTTTAGCAACCCCAGTTGTTGGTGGCACACACCTCTAATCCCAGCACTGTGGGAAGCTGAGGCAGGAGCATCACAAGTACGAGTCCAGCCTGGATAACTTAGTGACTTACTGAGATTCTGTCTCAAAGTAAAAAAGGATGGGATGTAAATCAGTGCAAAGAAAGACCCTGTATTCAATCCCACTTATTGCAAGGGGAAAAAAGCATTTAAAATACAAATAGACCCACACTATACATAGCAATCCTTTTCATTCACCTTAGGGCATATCTAAGAGATCTACAGTTCATATCATTGAACATAAATCTAATAATTTGCTACAGAGGTTCTGTAATCTCCCATTGTATGAGTAAATTGTAAAGATCTAACTCTTGACTGGCAGTTAGATTGTTTACAAGTTTTGCATTGTTTGCTATAATGGACAGTGTGCTACAATGGATATACTTGTATGTGCCTTTTAGATTTAGAAAAATATCTCTATTGGGCAAATCCCTGGAAAGAAATCACTGGGGCAAAAGATTTATTCATTAACATCTTAACGATCCTTGCTAAATGGGCTGCACTAGTTTACCTCCCCTCCAAAGAACTTGTAGGAATAAAGTTCAGTGGATCTTCTGGATGAAGAGCCAGGACTTGGTATTAGTTTGCTATGGCTGCTATAACAAACTACTACTTAAAGGGTGACCTCACACAAAAATTCATCTCACAGTTTTGGAGGCCAGAAGCCTGAAATCAGGTAGTTGACTGGGCCATGCTCTGTCTGAAACCTGTGGGGCAGAATCCTTCCTTGCCTCTTCGTAGTTTGTAAGCATCCATGGCGATCCTTGGCTAGAAGCGGTGCCCCCACCCCCCAGCAAACAACTACTTCTGTCCTCACTTGGTGTTCTCCCTTTGTGTTCCTGTGTCTTCTCACAAGAACACCAGTCATACTGGGTTAGGGACCCAGCTTACTCCAGTGAGACCTCATCTTAACTCTTATCTTTATCATATTTGCAAAGATCTCCATTGAAGGAAGAGATCAGAGTAGAAATAACCCAGGAGGATGGGCCAGAGAAGGGTCTGATAAATGTCTTGGAAAGACCCAAGTAGATACAAGGGGGGAGATGATACATTCTTTGAGAGTGAAGAGGTTGTGCTATGGTTTGGATAAGTGTCCCTCAAAAGTTCTGTGTTGTAAGGGTTTAACCCTCAGCCTGCGGTGAGGTTGGTAGATGGGACCTGTAAGAGTGTGGCCTAGTGGGAAGTCTTTGGGTCACTGGGATGATGCCCTCCAGAGGGATCAGTGGGACCCCAGCCCACTTGTCTTCTGCTCTTTTGCTGCCTGGCTGTGAGGTGAATGGTTTGCTCCACCAGGCCCTCTTACCATGATGTGCTGCTGCCTTGCCACCAGAGGCCTAAAAGCATAGGCTCACCTAGTCATAGACTGGAGCCTGCAGAGTCCAGAGTGCTCACTATTACACCACGGAATCAGGTTAGACTGGAACCTTCAAAACAGAGTCAAAACAAACCTCTCCTCTTTATAAATTGATTATCTTGATGTTGGTTACAGTAACAGAAAACTGACTAGTACAGGTTTCTATTAATAATAAGTCAGCACAGCATGCATGAACTAGACTGCCCTGGGCTGACAGGGGTGTGTGGCCACTCTAGTATGAAGGCACCATTTTTAGCTAGGATCCTAGTCCATTTCAGTTTGTGGAATGTGCTTTAATATTAGGATTTATTGGAAAGATGTGTGTCAGAACTTGTGTTTGCCAGCCTGCTAATGTGTAGTCATTTCCTTTAAACTATCAGTTTCCCTCTGGGTGTGATGGCAACTGCCTGTAATCCCAGTACTCCAGAGGCTGAGGCAAGAAGATCTCCACAAGTTCAAGGCCAGCCTGGGCTACATAGTGAGCATATGCTCACTACATAGTGATACCCTGTCTCAAAATAAAACAAAAGACCCAAAAAAACACCAAAAACCAAAATCCTGACAGTTTTCAGTCATAAGGTTGTTGGTCAGTGAAAACTTTCACTTGAGAAAATGCAGTTGTTTTGTATGTATTGTGCTTCTTCAAGAGGACTCCTTACATTTATTTAAAAAGACATAATGTTTGAAAATCTGTAAATAAATAATGGCTCCAACAGAGAAAAGTACAAAGTTGGGCTAGTCTTTCTGCCATGCTATTTCCCTACTATTGTTTCCCTCCCTGAAGGCAGCCTGTGTTTTCTCTTTCTTATGTTTTGTCCCCAAAACATTTCATGCACATATGAAACGTAGATGTGCCTCTGTTTGCTCCTTTTTATACAAATTGTAGGGTATTATATATACCGTTCAGTTTGTTTTTTTCACTAATACATAGAGGAACCATAATTGACGTGTTCAGTCCCCTTTTGATGGACATTTAGGTTAGATTAATCTTCTACTCTTACTAATTATGCTGCAGTGAGTCTGTTCTGAGATTTTACTGCATAATGTGGTCATATCTGTTGGATAAATTTCTCTAAGTGGTACTGCTGGGTTAGGAGGAGGAGGTCCACTAGGCAGGTGCCACAGTGACTCATGTTTCCAGCCAAGGTGGTAGGAGGTTTGGAAGAAGGAGAGATGGCCCCTCAGATTGAGAGGAACTGCGTAAGAATTGATGTGGTGGGTCCACCATGAGCCCCTGTCTAGGCCTAGGGGGTCATATCCTGTGATTGAGAGAAGCCACAAAACTGACTCCAGCATCTTAGGAGAGGCCGTTGAGGCTGCTGTTAAAGCAGAGTCTGGGAGTTGGAACGGAGTTCTACTGCTTTTTCATGCCCATAGGGATTTTCTAGGAGTGTGGTCTCGCGCTACAGAGCTTTTCCTGTGTGCTCTCTTGTCCTATATAGAAGGCCCACCTTGGTTACAGTGGTGCTCAGTGGGGCAAAGGTGGCCCTGTTTGCCCTCCACCTCTTCCCCCAACCCTGAGAAGCCTGGTGAGAAGATTGGCCCAAAAAAGGCCCAGCTGGCACCTGGGTGTTCTTTGGAGAGCTGTCCATTCCTACCCCATGGTCTGTCAGTGCTGTTGGTATTCAGCAGCCTGTACTACAGTCTCTAACTATATAACTGAGTGCTTTATAACCCTGATTAAGTACAAGTAAAACTCGCCCAAGTTTTATCCTAAACTCTCTAACATTACAGAGGTTAGTAGGCCCCAACCAGTCTGGATATATTGTGGCACAGCTGGGCATCCATACTTGCAAGTCCTCTCTAAATGCCTTTATCTTATCTTCCATTGGAGGATTACTGGCTCCAGGACAATAATCAGCATGCTGTAAGATAGCTGAAGCATTCTCCCAGTGCATGTTCTCAGATGCTATAAAATGAGGAAGCCAAAGAGGAAAGGAACTTCAGAAGCTGCCTAGTTGCTCACTTGGGTCTCTGCTCTGAGCCATTGCAGGTGGTACTTTGGTGAATCCACTGAGTTCTCCTCATGGCCACACCCTACCCCAACGCCCAAACCAGGGATTGAACCCAGGGCCTTCGCTGAGCTACATCCCCAGCCCACTTTTATTTATTTATTTATTTATTTATTTATTTTTGTCTTTTTGAGACAGGGTCTCGCTATGCAGTTCTGGCTGGACTTGAGCTCACTTTGTAGCCCAGGCTGGTCTCAAACTTACAATGATCCTCCTGCCTCAGCCTCCCAAGTGCTGGGATTATAGGTGTGAGTCATCACACCTGGCTTTTTATTTTTTATTTTGAGGCAGGATCTTGTTAAATTGCTGAATTGCTAAGGCTGGGCTTAAGCTTGTGATCCTCCCCACGTAAGCCTTCCAGAGAGCTAGGACTACAGGCATGTGCCACCACACCCAACTGAATTTCTTTCTTTCTCTTAAACTGTGATGATTTAGATTTCAGAAAACAAGCCAGGGACTTGTTTGGAGACTGAAAATTCCTCCCCAATAGGCCTGTTGGTTTATTTCTGGTGGGAGTTGGATATTTACTATATATTTAGTTTGTTCTAGACCAACAATTTAGGGTACATGCCTGAGTAGGTGTGTTTAGCTTTTGTTTCCACTGAGTTGAATGATGTAGAGAAAGAATTACCCACCATGATCAAGTGAAATCGATTTCAATGTTTTAAGGCTTATTCAATAGCAATGAGTATAATCTATGTTTCAGCAAATATCTTTGTTCAGGCTGCTGTAACAAAGTACCACATACTGTGTGGCTTAAACAACTGCTGTTTATTTCATAATGATGGGAGCTGGGAAATCGCAGATCAGGGCAGCAGCAGGTTCAGTTCCTGGCTTACAGATGGCTGCTTTCTCTGTGTCCTCACATGGCAAAAAAGGGCATGTACCAAAAACCTACAGCAGATATCCCGCTGAAGGGTGAGAAAGAGCACTTTCCTACTAAGGTAAGGAGTAAGGCAGGCATGTTTGCTCTTACCACTTCCCTTCAGTATATTTCTAGAAATTCTAGCCACTGTGTTGAGACCAGAGGAATGAAAAGGCATTTAATTCAAAAAAATTATAGGGATGGATGATGATCAGTGTTATACAACTTATGAATATACTTAATGTCACTGAGTTTTACACTTGAAAATGATTAAAATGGTAAACTTTATGCTATGTATATCTTTTCTACCACTGCATGTTTGTAGTATCTAATGATCCCATTCCTCGTGGAGAGTAGGTACATGTACATTACACATCTTAATTTTTATACTCTTCTCCTTTACCCCCCTCCCTATTTTCCTCTCTCCAGCTACTGAGCCTCTTCCCATTTGCAGAAGATCTGTCTCCCTGTTTGCTATTATCTTTTATTTTGCTCTTTGTTCATATTTTGGGTTTTTAATATTAAAGAAAACATGATATTTAAGCTTGCACATCTGATCTATTTCATAGATAACATTATGGTCTCAAGATGCATCCATTTGCTACAAATGATTCAAATTCATCCTCCTTTATGGAAGAATAGTACTCCATTGTATATAAATACTACAGTTCCTTTTTTTGATACTACATTTTCTTAATCCATTTATTTATTGATAGACATATAGGCTGCTTCCAAGATTTAGGTGTTGTGAGTTGTGCTACTATATAAACATGGGTATGCATACATCACCTTAATTTGATGTCTCTAACTCTTTCAGGAAGATACCTAGAAAGGAAATTGCTGGGATGAATGGGACTTCTAGTTTTTTGAGGAATCTCTGTGTTGATGTTCATAATGTTTGTATTAACTTATGTTCCCACCAACAATGTAGAAGGGTTTCTTTCTCCCCAGAGCCTTACCAACATTTGTTACTATTTGATTTCTTGATGAAAATCTTTCTTTCTGGAGTATAATAGAATCTCAATATTGTTTTAATTGGCATTTCTGTAGTGGCCACAGATATTGAACATTTTTTCATGTATTAATAGGCCATTTGTACTTCTTCTGAGAAGTGTCTATCATTTCAGTTGGCCTTTTTTTTTTTTTTTTTTGGTATCAGAAATCAAACTCAGGACCTTGTGCTTGCCAGGGAGGCACTTGTGCTGCTAAGCTGTTTCCCCAGCAAGTTGGCCATTTTTTTATTGGGTCTGTTATTTTGGTGGATCTAATTTTTTTGAATTCTTTATGTATATTCTATATATTAGTCCTCCTGAGGAATAGGTGGAAAAAATTTTTTCCCACTGTATACGTTGTCTCTTCACTCTGTTAATTGTTTCCTTTGCTATGCAGCAGAAATTTTATTTGATTCCATTTGTTGATATTTCTTATACAATTTGAGTTCTGTCTTAGTTGTTTTTCTTGTTAATGAGACAAAGTATCTGACACCCGAAGTTAAAAGAGGAAAGATTTATTTGGCTCATACTTGGAAGAGGTTTCAGTTTATAGTTGGCTGTCTCCAAGGCAGGATGGCATGGAAGAAGGAAAAGACAGCGAGGCAGCAAGCAAAAAACAACAGAAGCTCTCTTTCTGTCTCTTATATTTTGTCCAGGCTACCCAAGTTTAAAGTGAGAAGCATTCACCCCTTAATTCCAGCATTCACCGTGAATCAATCCCAGCCTCACATCCTTGATCCTAGAGCCCTAGATACACCACCTCTGAAAATCCACACATATGACCCCATGAGGCTTTGGGAGAAATCTAGATACAAACCATAACAATTGGGCTCTGGTCCCCAAAGACTCATGCACATCCCTTTATGCAAAAGGCATTTAGTCTATCTCTAAACATTGCCAAAGTCCTAGTGGTTTCAGCATTGCTGAAAAGTTGAAGTCCAAAGTCTCCTCTGAGATTTTAGGCAAACTCTTAGCTGTGAGCCCCTGTACAAATGAAAAGAAAGTTAAACATTTCCAATATACAATGGCGCATATAAACATTACCATTCTAAAAGGTACAAATAGTGGGATTCAAAGGAATGGGACTAAAGCAAGTCCTAAACCCACCAGGACAAGCATTAAGTCTATGTCCAGCATCCAAGGCAATCTGTGGCAAGATGTAAACTCCAAACAGATTGAGTGGCTCACCTCTGCAGCACTGCCTGTGATTGTAGCACCCACAGCTCCTATCTTGAGCCAGCTCTGCTCCCTTCGTGCAGTTTTCCTCAGATGATCCACGTTCCTGGCTCCTCCAGCCTTCTGGGTGGAAGTCCTTCTTACCCCACCACAACTTCTTCTGAAATCTGAAATCTTCTGAAATCTGGGTGGAAGCTTTCCTGACCCCATCACTCTTGCATTCTGTATGCATCTAAAACTAGCATCACATAGATGATGCTAAGGTCTGCTGCCACTGAAACAGTAGCCAAGCTTCTTTCTTTCTTGGCTGTAGGGATTGAGTGGTTATAAACCAAATCATGAGGAGCAAATTCCCTAGGCCACATGGTGCTATGGGGCTCTCTTCTCAAAGCAAAATCTTCCACTTTTGCAATTTTGAGGTTGAAAAGGGTGAAAAACTACTGGTTCCTATGATATCCTCAGGCCATCTTTTCTTTTGGCCTCTTCTGAAACACTTGGCTTTTTCTTGCTAGTCTTTTCAGCAACAAGTTTCTCCTCTGCTTCATCTTTGCAGGCCACAACTCTAGGGGAGCTTCCTTTCTAGACAAACTCATGTTTAAAGGCATTCTTCTGGGTTGTTTGCTGTTGACTGTCAACACAGACCTGGCTAAAACCCCCAACAGTAGCCATGTCACCACTTCAACATTAAGCTGTCTTCAGATTTCTTATACAAGATTAATTAGTCTGCCATCCTTAGTCTCAGTCTCAGGCAAAATCTCTGGGCATGAGCAAAATGCAGACAAACTTTCTGCCAAGCCGTAACACACATTGTCTAGAGTCCAACAACCAATATAGTCCTTCCCAGCAAAAATCTCCTGATCCTGGTTTTTATTGACATCATTTCTATTGGCATTCCGGTCTTTTGAGCTCTGACCAGAATCTCCCATCAAGTACAGTTTAAAGTATTGCAAGGCTGCTTCTTCAGCTGAAATCTCCAAACCTTTCTAAACTTTCTACAAGCCAGTTCCAAAGGCTCCTGAACCACATGGTGAGGCACAGTCACAGCAACTATCCCACTTCTCTGGTACCAAATTTTGTCTTAGTTACTTTTCTCATTGCTGACACAAAATATCTAATACCCAGTGTTAAAGGAAGAGAGGTTTATTTGGCTCACATTTTGTAGAGGTTTCAGGTCAAAATTGGCTGGCTCCAAGGTAGGCGTGGCAGAGAGGATCACAAGGGAGAAACAGTTCATGGCAGGTAGAAGGCAGAAGACAGCAGGGTAGCAAGCAACAAGGAACAGCAGTCCTCTTTCTCTTATATTTTATCCATCTTACCCACTCTTAATCTCAGCATCATACCATAAATCAATCCCTACATTATATCCTTGACCCCAGCATCACATACCCTAGATCCAGCCACTTCTCAAAATCCACACCTTTGGTGTGTGTTGCGGGGAAGCTATATGCAAGCTGTAACAAGTTCTATTCAGAGAGTCCTTGGCTGCACCTACATTGTGGTGAATTGATAGCTGGTGGTCAACTTTTAACACCTAGCTGAATTGAATCAGCATTTGGCTGGGTGTAGAAGGCCCACCTGAAGATTGTTGCCAACAGCATAAAAAGAGAACTGGAGAGAAAGAAGTGGTACTGTTCATTCGCCTGGAAGAGCTTGTCATTCTGGCTTTCCTCATAGGAATTTGGCTGTTCTCATCATTGGAGGAGCTCGGGACCTAATTGTCACTGAGAATGCCTACAGTTCATTTTGGGAGAGCTCTGGTCCTTGCTTTGAGCATCTCTTCCTGGCTGAGAGGGGAAGATAATGCACTATTTAGTCTCCTGGAGAAGCTTGTCATGGTGGCTTTCCTGATATGAACTTGGCTATTCTACTTGTCAGAGGAGCTTGGGACCTTATTGTCACTGAGAATGGCTGTGGTACTTTTTGGGAGAGCTTTGGTCCTTACTTTGAGTGTCACTTCGTGGCTCCAGTGTAGATCCCTCAGCCTGTTGGCACAGATCCTTCACCCTCCTGGCTCAGACTTTCTAGCTTCCACCATTGACCTTTGGGCCTTCCCAGCACAGATCCATGAACAGGCCTGCATAAGACATTGTTGTGGGCTCTAGGCCTCCAGTTGGACTTGTAGGGAGCATTGCAATGCGTTCTAAGTCTTCAGCGGGACTCATGCAGGACATTACTGTGTGATCCAGACCCTCACCCAGATTCTTTAGGTCTCTAGTATATGGACAGATCTCCTGCACTCTTTTGGATTTGACTCTTAGAGTGAATACCTATAAATTATGTGTTCTACATTAATTCCTTTTCCTTGCAAACCCTGACCACAACAGACATCTTCAGGAATTTTACCTATTCGATATTCAAGCAGATTGTTTCTGTTTTAACATTTAGATGTTTGACCATCTTGAGTTTAGCTTAGCACATTGTGATAGATATGAGTCTAGATTCTATTTTCCACCTATGGACAGCCAGTTTTCCTGGCACCATTTGAAAAGAGCGTATCTTTTTTTCTTTTATTTTGTTTGTTCTGAGACCAGTATCACTGTAGCCCAGACAAGCCTTGAACTCACTATGAAGCTCAGGCTGGGCTCAAACTCAAAGCAATCCTTCTGAGATTAGAGGCATGGGCCACCATGGCTAGCTAAAGAGGCTTTCTTTCAGCATGATTTTGCTCCTTTTGTCAAAGATCAGCTAGCTGATTGTGCCTGGAGTTGTCTCTGTGTCTTCTACTCTGTTCCATGATCCACCTGTTGGTTCTTTTGTTTTAGGTTATGTTTTGTTCATCCCATGCTGTTTTTATTACTGTAGCTTTGTAGTATAACGTGAAGTCTGGAATTGTGATGTCCCCTGCCTTGCTATTGTTGCCCAGGATGTTGCTATTCTAGGTCTCTTTTGGTTTTATTTGAATTTTAGGGTTGTTTTCCCTTGTTTTGTGAGGAATGCTATTGGTATTTTGATTGGAATTGCATGAAATCTGTATATCAATTTTTGAAGTATAGCCATTTTGAACATATTGATTCTGATTATCCTGGAACAGCGGATATCTTTTCATTTCTGATGCCCTCTTCAATGTCCTTTCTCAGAGTACTGTTTTTGTTGTAGAGATCTTTTACTTCCTTAAGTTAATTCCTAAGTATTTGTTTCTCCTTAATGCTTTTATGAATGATACCATCTCCCTAATTCCTTTCTCAGTGACTTTATTATTGGTACATAGGAATGCTACTGATTTTTCTGTGTTGACTTTGTATCATAAAGTTGGTTGCTATGTTACTGAATTTGGCTATTAATTCTAGGAGTCTTTCAGTGGCATTTTTGGGTGTTGTATGTAGAGGATTACATCATGTGAAAATGATAATTTGACTTTTCTTTTCCTGTATATATCCCTTTTATTTCTTTCTCTTGCCTGATTGCTTTAATGTTTCAAGAACTATATTGAACAAGAGTGGTGATAGCAGACATCCGTGTCTCGTTTCTGATTTTAGAGGGAAACTTTTGAGCTTCTCCTCACTTAATATGATGTTGGCCATTGGTTTGTCATAAATGGCTTTTATCAGATTGATATAAGTACCTTTTATACCTATTTTTTTCAGAGTTTTCATCATGAGTGGATGTTGGGTTTTGTCAAAGACTTTACCTGCATCTGTTGAGGTGACCATGTGATTTTTGTTTTTGTGTCTGTTTTGTTGTTGTCATTGTTGTTGTTTTTTTGAGACGGGGTCTCACTGTGCAGTTCAAACTTGTCTTGGGCTCACTTTGTATCCCAGGCTGGTCTCAAACTTGCAATGATCCTCCTGCCTCAGCCTCCCAAGTGCTGAGATTACAAGCAACTTCTGCTTATATGATGGATTACACTTATTTATTTGCATACACTGAACCATTCCTGCCTCCCTAGGATGAATCCTACTTGGTGATGAGTATGATTTTTGATGATTTGTTGCATTCTATTGCCAGTGTCTTGTACAGGATTTTTGCATCTATCTTTATTATAGAGATTGGCCTATAATTCTTTTTTGGTTAAATCTTCTCCTGGTTTTAGAATCAGGGCAATGCTGGCTTCCAGGAAACACTTTAGGAGTACTCCTTCCCTTTCAGTTTTATTGAGGTTTGAGGAGTATTGACATTAGACCTTCCCTAAGATTCTTATAGAAGTGAATCAGGGGCTGGGGATTTAGCTCAGCAGCAAAAGCGCCTGCCTGGCAAGCGCAAGGTCATGAGTTCGGTTCCTGGTACCGGAGAAAAACCAAAACCAAAAAAAAATTAGTGCAAGAAGTGAATCAAATAGCACCTGGGCCTTTCTTAGTTGTTTTGTTTTGTTTTGCTACTACTTTGATTTTATTGCCTGTTACCTGACTGTTCAGGGCTTTTATATCTTCTAAGTTCAGTTTTGTTAATTCATATATATCTAGGAATTTATCCATTTCTTTTGAATTCACCAATGTACTGGAGTACAAGTTCTCAAAGTAGTTACCAATAACATTGTGGATTTTGGCAGTGTCCATTGTGATTTAACCTTTTTCATTTCTAATTGCATTTACTTGGGTTTTTAAATTGCTTTTTCCTGGTAAGATTGGCTCAGGGTTTGTCTACTTTGTTGTTTTTTTTTTTTAAGAACCAGCTCTTCAATTCAGTGATTCTTTGTATAGTTTCAATTTCATGAACTTCTACTCCAATCTTTATAATTTCCTTTGGATTTGGATTGTTCTTATTTCTCTCTTGAGTCTTTTGATTGGGAAATTGAGACAATTCACATTGAAAGTTATTACTGAAAGGTGGTATATTGACAGGAGCATTATTTGATTCATTGTTTCTTTCTAGGATATCCATGAGAATGTTTTTGTAGTGCTGTTTTGGTGTCATGAGTTTCTTGTGGTGCTCTTCTCATGGAAATACCTTATTTCGTCATGAGTTATGACGGACAGTTTTGCAGGGTATATCAGTCTGAGTTGTAAGTTTTATTTTGTTATTTGTGTTTTTTGGTGAGGAGAGAGATGGAAACACTTTGCTCCAGGCCCTCTTTGCTTTTATGGTTTGTGTTGAGAAGTCTGCTATAATTCTAATGGGTTTATCCTCATTCATTTCTTTTCCCTAACAGCTTTTAAGATTCTATCACTGTGTCAGATTTCTGGGATAATATTGAGAGGTTCTTTTTTGATCATAGCTACTTGGAGTTCTGTATGCTTCACTGATTGTGTGTTTAATTCTTTCCTTATATTTGGAAAGTTTCCTGTTATTATTTCTGTAAACAGGTTTTTTTATACCATTTGTGCTCTCTTCTATATTCCACTTCCTCCAGTTAATTAGGTTATTCTTTGCATCATCTAGCAGCTGCTGGTTCTATTTTTCTTGTTGTTTTTAAGATATGTCTGAGTAAGTGGTCTCTGACAGAAGTCCTATCTTCTAATTCTGAAACTCTGTCCTCACACTGGTAACTTCTTCCCATACTTTCAATATAATTTTTAATCATCTGTATTTCTGTCAAAAATCTTTTTGTGGACTATAATTCTTTGTTAAACTGGTCATTGATGTTTTCATTGTTTTATTTAGCTCAGCTAAGTTTTCATTAGTGTCTTCCATAAGTTCTCTAATCATTTTATTACATCCATTGTTTGTTTAATTATATGTTCTGTGAGCATGCTCAACACCTTATGGATCTCTTTCAATCTCCCCTGTTATCTTTTTTTAATAATTTGGCTATGTTACTTTTACTTTCTTCCCTGTCTATGCCCCATAGATAAGCTTTGGGAAGTTGGGGAGTTTGGGGAAGGATTTTGTTGCCTTGAGTTCACATTTCTATTTCATTTGTTGGTGGTTTTGTTCTGTGCTGAGGTTTGCTGGGCACTTATAATAGGAATAACACCTTTCTGCTATATGGAAATCTCTTTATTTAGTGTCTGCTTCTCAGTGATGCACCTCTGGGTGTGCCTACTGTAGTCTTTTGTCTCTGTTCTTAGATCCAGTTACCTCCATTAATTTGGGAGGTGAGGATGAATTGTAATTGGTCCAACTACCAGTTCTTTGGGAATGGACCTTAGTACTGATAATGACACAAAAGTAATCTGTATATTAGCATACAGAGAAAATCTATTAGTAGCAACAACTATGGGACCCTGGCAGTAGCAAGTAAATTAGTGACAATGTCATGGTTTCAGGGTTATTTTGCAAGGGGAAACAGTATAACATAGGACACATATTTTATAAGATTATTTATAATAGTCACCCAAAGAATCATATACAAGAGAGTGCAGGAAATCTGTCCACACACTACAGATCAAAGAATCTAGTGGAGAGCCTGGATCCCACAATAATGTCGGCATGAGTCCAGCTGAAAACCTACAGCCCATAACAGTGCCTCCCAGAGTCCAACTGGAGGCCTAGAGCCCATAATGATATCTCATGCAGGCCTATTTCACGGATCTGCACTGGGAAGGCACAGAGGTCAGTAGTGGAAGCTAGAAAGTCTGTGCCAAAGGTATGAAAGATCTGTGCTGGCGGGCTGAGGGATCTACTCTGGAGCCAGGAAGTGATGCACAAAATAAGAACCAGAGCTCCCTTGAAAAGTACCACAGCCATCCTCAGGAACAGTGAGGTCCTGAGCTCCTCCAATGATCATGACAGCCGAGTTCCCATCAGGAAAGCCAGCATGACAAGCTCCTCCAAAAGAACCAACAGCTCCTTACAGCTTCTACCAGCTCCCAACAGCCATCACTCAGCTCCCAACAGCCTTACTTCTTCTCCAGTTCTGCCTCTTATGCTGCTGGCAACAGTCTTCAGGTGGGCCTCCCATAGCCAGCACCACACTCAGTTCAGCTGGGTGTTATAAGTTGACCACCAGTTGTCAATCGACCACAAACAATAATATCAAGACAGATTAGGTATTGACATAGTATAAGAATCAATAATGTACCACCCTTAACCATAGAGAAAATATCTAAAAGTGTAGTATAAACACTAACACAAACCAAATATTAACACACAGTAAATATCTACTAAATTTGACAATTATACCTCCAGTAACAATAGAATTCTACAGTAGTAATAGTTCACTATCTGTTGTAGTCAGGGTTTGCAAAGGAATAGATTTAATACAGGACATATAATTTATAGGATTATTTTATAATATTCACCCAAGAAGTCAGATGCAGAAGAGTGCAAGAGATCTGTCCATGCACTGGAGACCCAAAGAATCCATCTGAGGGCCTGGATCCCACAGCAATGTCCTGCACAAGTCCATCTGAAGACATAGCGCTCATGGGAATGTCCTCCATGAGTCCAGCTGGAGGCCTAGAGCCCACAACAATATCTCATGCAAATGACAATGTCTCTTGCAAGTTTGTATCAAAGATCTGCACTCAGAAGGTGCAAAAGTCAGTAGTACAAGCTAGAAAGTGTGTGCCAGCAGTGTGAAGGATCTGTGCCACCAGGTTGAGGGATTTGCACTGGAGCCAGGAAGTGATGCTCAAGGTAAAGACCAGAGCTTCCTCAAAGAGAATAGCAGCTATCCTCAGCAACTATGAGGACCCGAGATCCTCCGATGATGATAACAGCTCAGTTCATATCAGGAGAATCAGCATGACAAGCTTCTCCATCAACAAGATGCCATCTTCCCCTCCAGTTCTCCTTTTATACTGTTGGCAATAATCCTCAGGTGGGTCTACCGCACCCAAACCATGACGACTGAACACTAAGTTGGGCTTTCCAAATTGACCATTAGTTAATCTATCGCAATATCTAAAGATTAGTAAAGATTAATGATTATTCTAGTAAAGATATAGAGAGTTGGGAGTGGGAGAATGAAAGAAGAAAAATTGGAAAATTAAACAATGAAGGATTAGAAGGAGGGAAAGTGAGACAAAGGATCCTATAAGGAGTAAATAGAAATTAATAGAATTAAATAGAAATAATAAAAAAGAACAAACAGGAATAAGAAGAAAAAGAGCAAAATAAAAAAAATTTGGAGAAAAAAAAATTCATACAAAAATGTTGAAAGGAGGTAAAAAAGAGGAAAGCAAAAGAGAAAGGAAAATTCCTCATCTCCCAGTAAACTAGTGATGAATAAAGAGGGGGAAAAAAAGAAAATGAGTCCAAAAATAAAATTTTAAAAACCCTCTGTAGTTTTGAATGAGTGCTTACTTTCCAGCATCCACAGTTTGGAGATCCAGGAAGTCAGAGTTTCCTCCCACTAGCTTTAGGGCCTTTGGGTTTGTGAAGTGATCTCCTGTTCTAAAAGCCCCTCTGTTTACCATAGGCTGTGGCAGCTGTCCAAGCTGAGGTGTATCCTTGCTCATGTAGTAGATGGAGAGGGCAATCAGACCTCAAATCTGTGCAGAATGCAGGCAACAGGGCAAAGGTTTAGGTATTTAATGCTAACACTTTCAGATCCAACTATTTCTATGCACAGCACAAGCCTGGCATGGCTTCTGACGATGGAGGGTGGGGCCTGTCTCCTTCGTGGTCTGAGTTTAAAATTCTCAGGGGTTCTCTGTCTAGCCTACTCCCTGCCTGGAACTGCCTCCTATGAATGTCTCTCACCCAGTCACTGTGGGAGGGTTACATTGTGAACCCTGAAGTGAAGAAGTTTTGTTAGTTGTTCTGAGTCTCAAACTTAAGTAATCAATCCCTTCTTGAAATGGCACCTGATTAAGTACTCCCTGTGAGTATGATGGGTGACACTGGATTCCCTCTCTGGCAGTTGCCCACTGTGTAGAGGAGGTAATCTTGGAGCAAAACTTCACACTCATTTTGCAGCTAACAGCAGCCATAGGCACCTCCTGGGTGTATGCCATTGGCGTGTCTACCATTTGTCCCTGGTGCTGCCAGCCCTGGGGGCTTACCTTGTATTTGTGGAAGCAGCTTCCCCTTTCTGGGAGGCTGGGTAAGCTTCCAGACTGCTGTGCTTTTTTCCTCCACATTATGGTCTGTTTTTCCAACTTCTCTGTAGCTTCTCATTTTCATGTTAGTTCCTACCAGAATCTTGGTGATCTTTTTTTCTCTTTGCTGAATTGTTACTTTCCTGGTATCTGTCTGGATTACAGATCTCAGGAAGGCTGAATTTTATCACTCATCACTATTCCACCCATATATTTTATGATAATAAAGAAAAGGTCACCAAAAATAGATCCAGGAAGAAGCAGAAAAAATTTTTTTTTATTCTAAAGAGAAAACAAAACATCACAGGGGCTGGGGATTTAGCTCAGCAGCACAGTGCCTGCCTGGCAAGCAGGAGGTCATGAGTTTGATTCCCGGTACTGGAAAAAAACAAACAAAAAACACTCAAAAACCATAAAAATAATATAGAATTTCAAAACAAGATGATAGGAATTAACAGTGGTTACTGTATTACATATTGCTATCTTCAATGAGTTTGCTCAGATTACCAGATATAAGAATCAAAGACTGATCAAACAACTAAAGAAATTTAAAAAATTAGAAACAATACAGAGCTTCACTAAACAAGATGGTAGAAATTCAACAATAGTTGTTGTATTGCATATTGTTGTCTTCAAATTATTTGATCAGATTAACAGATATAAGCATGCAAAATTGGTCAAAAACTTTAAGCATTAACTGTTCCTTTCAATAAACCAATAGGCATCAGCAACGCAATTATCCCAGCTTTGTTTATACATATATATTTTCCCTTCTTTCTTTCTTTTCTTCTTTCCCTTATCCCAGTTGTTTTTTCCCTTTGAGCAGTTTCTTTCCCTTTCACAATATCTATTGTAACTTTGGGGTTTTATTTATTCTTTCAAGTTCTTACACTAGGGGGACAATAAGATTTATTTCATTTATGAGTATGGTCTCTAGTTGCATCCATTTATGTATAAAAACCATGAGTTTATCTTTTTATAGCTGAATAATACTCCATTATATAAAAATACCACATCTTTTTTTATCCATTCCTCAGTTGATGGGCATTTGAGTTGTTTCCAAGATTTAGATATGTATGACAAATTGCACTGCTATAAACATGGGTGCACGTGTATCACTGTGATATGATGTTTTCAGTTCTTCTGGAAAAATACCCAGAAGGGGAATAGCTGGGTTAAGTGGGACCTCTAACCCTAGTTTTTTTAAGGAATCTGCACACTGATTTCCATAGTGGTTGTACTAGTCTAATTCCCACCAACAGTGGAGAATGGTTCCTTTGTTCCCACAGCTCCTTCAGAATTTGTTTTTGGTTGATTTCTTGATGATAGCCATTCTTTCTGGGGTGAGATGGAATCTCAGTGTTGTTTTAACTTGAATTTCTCAAATGACCAATGATGTTGAACATTTTTTTCAGATATTTATTTGCCATTTGTATTTCTTCATCTGAGAAGTGTATATTCATCTCAGATGCCCATTTTTGGATTGGGTCTTTGAATTTTGGGGAATTGATGTTTTTAAAAATTCTTTATATGTTCTAGATAGAAATCCTTTGTCTGAGGGACAGTTGGCTAAAATTTTTTCCCAATTCATGAGTTTTCTTTTTACCCTATTGGTGATTTCTTTTGATGTACAAAAACTTTTCAATAAGATGAGATCTCAGTTGTTGATTCTTTGAAGTATTTCCCATGCAGTTTGGTTTTTGTTCATGAACTCTCTGCCTACCCATGTCTTCAAGATTTCTACCTACTTTCTCTTCTGGTAGATTTAGTGTTTCTGTTTTAATATTTACATCTTTGATCCATTTTGACATTAGTGCATGGTGGTAGACATGGGTCTAATTTTAGTCTTTGTCATGTGGAAAGCCAGTTTTATAGACACTATTATTAAAGAGGCTATCTTTCTTCCAGTGAACATGTTTGGCCCCTTTGTCAAAGATAAGGTGGCTCAGTGTGTTTAGAGTTGTGTCTGCATCTTCTACTCTGTTCCCTTGATCCTCAGGTCTGTTTTTTGTTGTTTTTTTTTTTCCAATACCACACTGATTTTATTACAGTAGCTTTGTAGTGTAATTTCAAATCAGGGATTGTGATGCCTCCTGCCTTTCTTTTGTTGCCCAGGATTGCTTTTGCTATTCTAGGCCTCTTCTGGTTCCAGATGAATTTTAGGAATATTTTCTGTAGATCTGTGAAGTATACTAATGGTATTTTAATTGGGGTTAAGAAGCAGAAAATTTAAGTAAAGTCTTAAATTACTAAAGCAAAGATTTGACGCTCCACTTCTTCCTGTTGTCTGTTGTCAACATGGCAGCCATGAGCTTATTATAGCAGACTTTGGTCACTGTAGTGACAACTCTGTCTGGCTGCTGCTGCCTTGGCATCCAACTCAATTTTGGAGGCTTTTTTACTTGTGGCTTTCTGAAGACTGTCACTCCTGTACGACACATTGGAGAATATGGGAAAAGACTGTTCATCATCCAGCCTTCAAACTAAGACAATTTTTGGGTTTAGTGAAATCCTACCTTTTGTTGAGTCAGATTCCAATAGCAGTTGGCCTATCTCTGGAAAATGTATTTATTGGTGATGCTGAATAAGCAGAGACTCGAAAAGGATAGTTCCCAAGACACTGGGAATATTGCAGGCGTCCTGTGTCAAGGTAGATTGCATGTAACTTCTTTAATAATCCTGAAAAGAATTATGAGAAAACAATGACTAGCCTCAAATTGAAACTAAAAAGGCTGAATTATGGTTAAAGGAGCAGGAAATTTGAAGATGAATGCAGGAGAGAGGTGATGGGCCCTCGTATCAAAATCCAGCTAATGACAAAGCATTTACTGATCATTCTCCTAAAGCAGCTGCTGACAGCAAATCACTTATTTCTCCAAATACCAAGCATATTCTGAGTGGAAAATAAATTAACAGTCTTTTTTTGGCAGTCATGGGATCAAACCCAGGGCCTCGGGCATGTTAGGCAAGTGCTCTACCCACGAGCTATAGCCACAGCTCCCTCTGGTCTGTGTTTTTCCTCTGTGGTGGATAAAACTTACTTTCATTAGTCTGTTTGTCAGTGTTGGTCCAGATAAAGGTTTTGATTTTGGGGTTTTTGCTTCATTTTTAATGAAAGTTCAGAAAATAATAATAACAACTTGAGAAATAGGAATTTATGAATTTCTTAATTCATAAATTTATGAATTTATGGCAGGTTAGTGTTTTATTTATCTGGCAAATGGAAGTTAGCGAAGAGAAGTCTGTGTTAAGTATCAAGAAATATAGTCCTTTGTGCATTTCTGTATTACAGATATCTGGATTATTCAGGGACTACTTAGAATTTTAAGTTGCACAAGAAGTACTGAATAAGCCATGTAAAAATTAGCACCTTAATAAACAAATTTTCAGTGAACTAAGAGGAGGAAAAGGAGAAAGAAAAATTGGAAATATGATTAAATATATAGCCTTTGCAAAAGCACTAAGGCTGAACATTTTTACAGTGATGTTTTAATTTTACCAAAAAAAATTCAGTGTTACTTAAAATATTGTGAAGCATTGGGCAAAATGGAAAGCTAGATTGTTTTATAAAACCAACACACCCATGGTAATCAAACCAGGCAAATATAAATAAGAATGAGAACCAGAATCGTGCACTAACCTCACTTATGAAAATAGATACAAAAATTCTTAACATTGCCTGACAGAATACAGCACTTATCAGAGGAGTAATATAGTATGACCAAGTGCATTTGTTTCAGGAATGCAAGGATGGTTCGGTAGTTCATTATACAGTACCAGCAAAGGAAGAAAAACACCTGATAGATTAACAGTTGCTGAAATGCCAGTGGTGTCTACTTTCTGGAGAGGCAAGTCTTAATCTCCCACCCCTTAGCTCATCACACATCAGGCCACTATGCTTTGTTTTATGAATATGTCAGTTGATTGGAAATGTAATTTGTAATTTAAGTAGCTGCTTGTGAGGGGCATGAGGGCCATTCACTGATGTCTTTTCACGTAATGACATGTATACCGTGGAATCCTCAACAGCTAGGTAAGTTGCTTGAAATAGTTTAGTCCTTATTGGTGGACTTGTCTAGTGTTACTAAGCTGCAAAAGGGGGGGGCTTCTTATTAATGAAATCTAATTGCTAGGAATAATCAATTCCTTTATATATATATATATATATATTTTTTTTTTTTTAATAACCTCTCCAGATTATTTTGATGCTTGTCATTTTATAAGACTATCCCAGTATCTCTGTCCTGGCATGGATGGACTGTTGACACCCACTGCAGGAATTTCCATTTGCCCCCATAACATTTTGTCTTGTTATTTCCCTATTCTTCCAGCCTGAGACTATCATGTTTCTTGATTTTTGTCATCCAAAGACTTTACTCCTTTGCTGCTGCTCGTCACCTAAGATGTGATGTGTCACTCATCCAAGTCAACAAAACACATTCCCAATAAGGCAAGAAAGCCCCAAACACTTTTTAAACTGTAAATTGTTTTAGAATGTAGTTTTATTTTCTTACTTTTCTTTGATCCATAGCACATTTTCTTCTGAATGTCTTCTTTGAATCATAGCCTGAGAAGCATTTTAAAGTTTTCTGACCCAAATCTACGTCATTCAAGACACTGATACTCTCCACAAATACTATCTATGATAAGAGGACCAGTCGGGGGGAAGCACCTGGGAAAGTGGGGTTCTTCTGCCGTGTAAAATCTAAAAAAAATCTCAGGTGACCAGGATTTCAGCTATTGCCATCCTGCTACAAATAAGATTTAAAACTTGAGAACTCATTTAACCTCTGTTAGCCTTACTATATTCATCCAAATTAAACTCTCAAGGATCTTTTTCCTTTGGAATATTATGTTTCTAAAATATGTGCCATTCTTATTTGATCAGCCTTACAACTTTCTTGCATCATACTACCTCTGTTCTTAATGCTACAGATAATATACTCAAACATTACCTACCTCAGAAAAAACTGCATGACCCAGACTGCCATATATCTTAAGACCTCCTAAAGAAAGGAAACTTTATTACTCTGGAACTATTACACTCATGTAGCCTAAACTCTTCCTGTTATGCATTTTCTCCTCATGTGAACCATATCTACCTACCTGACCTCCTTGAATACCCCCAGTTAAGATGCTTAAATTGTTTTATGTCTAAGCTAATGAGTCTCGATTTCTTTATGCAGTCTCTCCCTCCCGTCAGGTTTCTATCCTTTTATTCCACTGGATTCTGACCCAAGTCTCTGTGACTCTGGTCATAGGAATATCATTGAAGAAAGATGGTGCTGCAGGAATAGCTAAGCACCAGCCAGTACCCTTGCTTCTTGCTGTTGAGGTGCATTCTGCTCTGTAGACCTTGTCATTTATGGGGCGGGTATTATCCCTCTGAAAGACCTGCTCTTTAGTAAGTAGGCTCTGAAATGCTTAAGCAGAAGTAAGAAGCTGTGACCTGGCTGGAGTAATGAGTGACCAGGGTCATCACCCAGGGCTCCCAAAGCCCTTGGAGGAAGGGAGGCAGGGTGGTGAGACAGAGAGAGAGACAGAGAGAGAGAGAGAGAGAGAGAGAGAGAGAGAGAGAGAGAGAGAGAGATGCCTGGGGTGTGACCTTTCCTCAGGAGGTGTCTCCAACATCAGCACCTTGGTCTGCCTGCAGAGTATCCAGTGAAGAGGGTCAGTACCATACCTGAGCACATGCGGGGAGTGAACACCTCCACTTCTTTTCAAGGTTTTAAGCTGGTTGCCTTTGTCTGGGCTCCCTTGTCACCTTCACTGGTAGGAGATTATTATCTTAGCAGAAATCTCCCTCCTCGAGTTTTCCCTGACAGTCTTCCCCACTGCCAGAATGAGAAGCAGGGACCCTCTGTGCATCCTCCATTATCACCTGCATTTTGACCTTGTGAGTCACCTGTGGAGTGGGAGTTTCCTGATGCTCCCATGGGCAGTTCTGCTGCAGCCTGGCCCATAGGGCTCAGCCGCCTGAGTAAAGCATCCTTCCAGTCAGCACCCCAGAACTGTTCACAGGGGGCCAGTGAACAGTTTGGCAATATCTCAAAGCCCTTCCCTGTCCAGTTCCCTGGAGGTGAGCCAGCTCTGATTCCTGGTTAGATGAAAGGGGAGTTCAGGGATATTGTCTGCTCCGGCTGCAGATGCCCCATCCTGATACTAGGACCAGGAACTGGCCCTTTAAAGGGGCCAAGACTGGGGTTTATAACCTGTAGCTGTACACTAGGATCACCTAGAACTTTAAAAACACCGACTTCAGACACTACCATAGGTTGATGGAATCCAGTGCTTTGGGGATAAAGTTTGGGAATGGCTTTTCTGGTGGGTATGTGTTTAAGATTTTAGATAACTCTAATAAGGAATAGAGGTAAACACCAGTGGTCTAAGTCAATAGCTCTAAACATGTGGTCCTCAGCCGCTAGTATCTTCCTCTCAGGAAGTTGTTAGAAATGCACATTCCCAGGTTCTACCCCACACTTACTGGATCAGACACTGAAAAGAGATCTCAGCAATCTGTTTTAACAAGCTCTCTAGGGCAGCCTGCTGCCAAATTCAGTTTAAGAACCACTGGCTTAGGGTATAATACTTTTGCAAAAAGCAGGACAGTTTGATATGACCCGTAAATGTAACTGTGCAAGAGCACCAATAGAAGAGATACTCTGAGAAAGATTGCATAA
The DNA here is from genome assembly GCF_000276665.1 of Chinchilla lanigera. NCBI lineage: Eukaryota > Metazoa > Chordata > Mammalia > Rodentia > Chinchillidae > Chinchilla > Chinchilla lanigera. The sequence continues at coordinate 16,323,734 of NW_004955411.1, forward strand.
AGATTAGTTGAATTGGGTTGTGGAATTAGAGGGGATTTTCTTTTACTTTACAAATTTTTTAGTAATGCATTATGCTTACTATGTATTCTTTGACGATACAGGAAGCTCTGGGTCACAGCAGGGAAGTCTTGGAGTTTTGCACTGACAGGTGGGGACAAGAGCGTCACGAAGAATGTAGTGAGAGGAATGGTTCTTGCTCGGGCAGGCCCAGCCAGGCAGGCTTAGCCTGCGGGCTGCTCTGGGGAGGGGTTATCCGGCCTCTTCATCTTCTCCTGTGTTCTCAACCTGTCACACACTGGAGTCGTTGAGGAGTTGTATAAAGACTGGTACCTGGGCCCCGCTACCAAGAGTTGATCAGACTCAGGAGGAGGGGTTTAGGAATCAGGAAATATCCTCCCCAGGATGTTTTAGTATACAGAGAAAATACATAACCTCTGCTCATCGCCAGGGTTCCGAGAAAGCCAAGCTACTTCTAAGAAACCCCAGAGGTCAGTGTTTAGCCTGGGTCACAACACCTAAGCACTTGCAAGCGCGACATAGAGTCCCATGTCTGCCAGGGACTCCACCCCATAACACCGTCAAGGCAGCGTGGAGGTGGGTAGGAGCACAGGGGCTGGAACAGATGCGTAAGAGACGAGTCCATACTTCAGCTACCTGCTGCATGGCATAGAACAAGTGGCAGTGTCCATGCCTCAGTTTCCTCCTCTGTAAAATAGGCTTAAGAATAGTGTCTACCATACTGGGCTGGGAAGATTGGGTGAGCTAACACATGTAAAGTTCTTTTTTCTTTTTCCTCTGGAAATGGAGATTGAGCCCAGGCCTTAGTTCTGATTCATTTCTCCAGACTTTCTATTTTTTGAGACCGGGTCTTTCTAAGTTGCCAGATGGGTCTTGGACTGACTCAGCCTCCCCAGTGAGCTCCCAGCATGAGCCGCTACACCGAGCCACGTATCTGTACTTCTTAAGACAAGGTGGACCATGCAGTAAAGTTATTGCTGCTGTCTGCTGCTGTTGCCTTTATGAATGTTGGTCTCCCTGGGCTACCAGGGCCTGAGGTGAGTCAGGCTGATCTTTGAGGGTAAAACCCAGGGCAAATTAATGCTTCAAAAGCTTCTTCCACTTACCGTTCATAGTACTGGGTCTTTTACTCCTGTCACCGTTTTTTCCCTGGCCAGACCGAGAGGATGGAAATAGAGTGGCTTCATCCTTGCTTTCCTCCTTTGCTTGACAGTACATGTATGGAGGGACCTTGCCTTGTGCTGGGACAGTGAAAGGGTCAGACGCAGGCAGCTCCAAGTTCTGTAGGAAACAAGTTTCTTCCTTTGCTGCCTCTGTGCCTTTTCCCAGTGCCAGCAAAGAAGCCAAGCACGCAAGGGGGTACAGATCATCCTCAGAGAAGCCCTTGTGTCACTGCTGAGGCTGTTGATACCACCTCAGAGAGGCAGAGACAGCCTAGAAACTGAAGCGTGCACCCACCCTGAATTTCCGTGTATCTTCCTGATGGCAAATCTAGCACAGTTGGGTCTGGTCCTGCCCTGTGCTTGAAAAACACTCTCTCCTATGGCCCTACACTGCCCCCGAGTTGGCCTGGTTCATGATTTGGAGGAAGGTACAGTCCCTGCCCTTCAGGAGACCATAGCCCAGGTGACGCAGCAGGATGCTCTGGTTCCCCCGCAGGGAGCGGAAGTGCTGTCGGTGTGGAGAAGGCAAGTTGAGAACGTGTCTTGCTGTGGAGGCGCAGGCGTAGTTTGGAGATTGGTGTTCTCAGTAAGGAAGGCGGGACCGGTGACTCCTGTGTGTGTGCCCCTCCCCCAGCCTCTCCTCCCGGCCGCTCCCCATTGTGCGCTCTGCTTTCTGGTGATGTGAAGGCATTTTTATCGGACCGTGTTGTCACCGTCCTCACAGCTCAGACGTTTCTCCTCACATCTGTGGTGCGCTGTCCGTGTTTCAGAATGCCTTCGGAAATGTGTGACGGTCACTGATTCAGTGTCAAAGTAGGTCCTTGACAAGGACGCGCGATGACAGATGGCACCTGAGATGGGGCCCGAGGAGTGAAACCCTCTCATTTTGCTCTGTCCAATCAGCTGTGGACACATCATTTAAGGATCAGGGTTAAATAGCATACAGCTGAGCACAGTCACCAGCAAAGAAAGGTCACCCTTTATCTCACCTCGGATATGGTCTCTTTATAAAGGTGTTTTATAGCCCACTTTTTGGGAGTAACTTTGTTCTTAATTAAGAATTCTAATTTTAAAGTGAGCTCTGACCTCTTTCTTTCCGGACTCATTCCAGCGCTGATTGCATCTCGTGAGTGGAAATTAAGATTCTTTATCGTCTGTTACCTCTGTCTTTCTCCACGGCTAGTTATCTATGGCAGCTTGTGCTTTATTGAGACTATAAATAGGCTTATCCGGCTGGAATATTAATCGCCACCTTTGGGTCTTTATGGACGTGGTGAGCAGGGAGTAGGGCTTGGTGAGACTCAGTCCTCAGTGTTGTGTCTCAGTGTGGGTGGTGCAGAGGCTAAATGGTGCGTGAACCTGTTTTTCACAGTGAATCCTGAGGGAACAGAATAGCTCCTTTGGAGAAGCAGGAGTTTGGGAAGGTCGGTTAGTGTCTTGGCTACTTTTCCCTCGTTGCTGAGACAAAATACCCAACGCCCAAAATGAAGGAAGGAAAGGTTTATTTAGCTCACAGTTTGTGGAGGTTTCAGTCCATACTTGGTTGGCTCCGAGGCAGAAGATAGCAAAGCAACAAGAGCAAAGGGTGGAATGGCAGCCGAACAGCAAACAGCCAGAGCAAACCCGGAGGAATGGCGGCAAGCAGCTTCTTTCTTGCTTTACATCGTAAACAGGCTACCCCCACCTAAGGGGCGTGTAGCTCTCACACAATCTCCATGCCCTCCTCTTCCACAGGCTCAGGATGTATACAAAGTAAGTATCCTGGCTTCCTGCTGAGTCACTTAGCCAAACCTCTAGACTCCCCAAGTTGACACAATGTTTCAACCACAACAGTTAGTTTAGACTGAGAAGTGTTATTTCCTCCACGTGTCACCCTTGGTGTTTCATCCCAGGAACCATGTGCTTAGAGCAGCTGAGGGACAGACTTTTCTGTGACGCAGCCAGAGGGCTGAGAAACCCACTCAGCTGTATAAGGAGTGGAGCTGTGTAAGGACTGGTGCCCATCACTACGCGTATGAGTAATAAACTGAGCTATGTGTGATAGTGTGGGAAAAAGTCTTAACAGTATAATGGAGAAAAAGTGCTGAGTGACACCGTACAGTTTAATATCATGGACATAGAGTTTGAAACAAGCACAACCGTGTTTTTATATGGTCTCTGGCCACCAGCCGGTAGTGAAAACATAACAAAGGCCAAAGAAATGATGAACACCAAGTTTGAGAGGGGGATTCCCTCTAGTGCTGGAGAGGGATGAGATCTGGAAGGCATTCCCAACGAGTCAGTCATTCTCTGATCTTTCCTTAAGATGGCAGATGGGTACATAAAGTTTAAAATATTGTATTTTTGAATGGCTGAAATGGTCCATAATTACACAGTGGGGTACTACTCTGCCATACAGAAAAACTTGAGGCATTTGTGGGCAAATGAATGCAACATGAGAACATAGTGGTAAGTGAAATAAGACATACAAGCTTAAATATTGCGTGGTTTCTCTTATATGAGAAACAATACATATATATTATATACACATATTGTGTTATTAATATTCTACATACAAATAAAGAACAAATTAAAAGATAAATAGGAAGTAGGGAGAAGTTCAAACAATTCCAGAAATTACCTATTCTGTTGTTCCAAAAGTATTTTAATATATGTGCCAATTTGTTTCATTTATACTACCAGTTTTTCTTAGTTCATTTAAAAGAAAGTTTTATGTTATTCTGTTTGTTTCTTCTTTGTAAGGGTCTTTTTTGTCTGTCTTGTACTCTGAGTAACTGCTCTTATGGTTGATGCACAGTATATTAACTAAAAATTTTGCTATGAAATTTTTATTTTTTTCATAAAAATGGAAAGTAAACCTTTCCTAATCAGTTTGTGATCTTTAATTTTTTTTTTTTTTTTTTTTTTGGGTCGTTTTTGAGACAGGATCTTGCTATGCCGTTCAGGCTGGCCTTGAATTCACTTTGTAGCCCAGGCTGGTCTTGAACTCACAATGATCCTCCTGCCTCAGCCTCCCGAGTGCTGGGATGACAGGCATGTGCCACCACGCCTGCCTGTGATTTTTAATTTTAAGGAGTTACTAACTGGAGGCAGATTAGCTTGAAATTTGCTATTTTCTTACCCCTTGCCCTGGTTAGCGTCACTGTGGCACTTCACCTTCCCATAGCATTAGCACCAGTGGGAAAATAAGATATGAAACCCTCACTTTGCTACTTTTTACTTTGCTGCTTATGAATGGAAAATAGAAACTATATACTGTATTCAATGAAATCATTTTAAGTATATTTGGTTCATTGATTACAATGTCAGTACCCAAAGTTAACTGAGACAACTTGAATTCTGGGTAATTCCTAAGACTCTCCTGTCAAACTAAAGTGGCAAGGGCAGGGATCTTGAAAACTGTGGTGCTTGGGGCTGGGGATTTAGTTCAGTGGCAGAGCGCCTGCCTGGCAAGTGCAAGGTCTTGAGTTCGATTCCTGGTACTGGAAGAAAAACAAACAAAAAAGGAAAGAAAACTGTGGTGCAAACCTTGCTGTAGCCCCTGCCCCCACCCCCAAAGGAGTGGTTTTGATGTCTTGTTCTGAAATCAGTGTTTGCTTTGCATTGACAGCATGGCCGGACTCCCCTGCACCTTGCTGCCAATAAGGGCCATCTTTCTGTGGTCCAGATCTTGCTGAAGGCCGGCTGTGACCTGGACGTCCAGGATGATGTGAGTAGGAGCCCTCATCCTAGTTGAAAAGGATCTATTCAAGGAGGGTGGGGGATAGATCTCATGGAATCCAAGTAAACAAGGCCTCTTGAGAGTTCACTCTGGTGCTGTGCTATTATCCAGATCTGGCTGCCATGAACTCGGCTCTCAGACTGTCCATTTAATGATCTAGACAGGACTCAGAGTGGCTACCCTGGGATCTGTTGTCCATTTCTGAATCAGTGAGTAGTGGCTGGGGTCGGGTATGTAGCACTGCCCTGCTGATCTTTGGAGAAGGTGAATTCTCTCACAAAGGATTGTCCTCCAAAGAGTCCTTAGGAAAAGGCCCTGTGGGAATGTGATTGGAAACTATTTTCAGAAACTGAACTCTTAAAATGTGTGGTAAACTTCTAAGACATACGAAATTTTGTGGGCAACACAGAAACTTGGAGAGTTCGCCCTTATCATGAATGTCTTCCAGATTCACTTTTAGTAATACTGGCTAGAAAATGTTACTCAAATTTCAGACCGTCAGCCATACAAAGTACAGCTTTGTTTATCACAGTACTTGAAGTGTTCCTTGGGTCTCTGTGTGATATCTTACAACTTGGCAAACACATGTACCAGTGAAAAACGACAGTGTTTGCAAAGACAGTATGTCATTACTTTGAGCACAGGCAGAAGGCCATCTAGTATGTCTCCTAAATCTCTAGATAGGTCTGAAACCTGTTAGGTCATCAAAGATGTTATTTTCGAAAGATGCTGATTAGTTTCAAGCTTTTGATTTTTACCTTGAGTCACATGTTATTTTTTTACATTATTGCCAATATAACGTTCCTAGCTCAAATCATGTCCTTAGATGACAGGAGGGAAATACAGGGAGAGGGAGGAGAGGCTAACCAAAGAAAGAAGGAGGCTTGAATTGCTAGCACAAACATGTTGGGGGCATCTGATGTGCTCTTTGCATTATCAGAGCCCTCATTGGCCCCAAGGGCAAGGCCGCAGGGCCCAGTGTGCGAGCCATCCCACCCAGCAGTGCTGCCTAGCCTACGTCTGGTGCTCCGGAGATCTGGGTTCTTGTGCAGCCAAGCCACGCCAGTTCCTAAAACTGCTGCTGCTTCTGTCCAAGGCAAGGCAAGAGGTAAAAAAGTCTGGAACTGTCACAAAGTGGCCAGGGTGAGGCGTGCTGACCGAAGGAAAGCCAGCCCTGCTGATAGACAGGAGCACCCTCTCTCCTTCACTGAAATTTTCCTACATCTTTTCTTTGTCCCAGCCCGAGAACACACGCATTGCTTAAGTTAAAGGAAAACAACAGTAACAAACAGTCTAAAAAAAGTGGGTGTGGCGAAGGTAGGTTGACCTTCACTACTTCTGAAGTTTTGCATTTGCCGTTATCTGACCCATGGCTGTCTCCTGTGTCCGTATCATGGTTCTTGATGATCAGCCTTGAAATGTATGCAAGAATCAAGGAAGAAATCTCTTTATATCCTTTAAAGAGGGTGGGAGGTCAAGTACTGGGGAAAAAGTTACCTTCAGAAGTTACCTCTCTTGGGCGGTGGGTAGAGAATGCTAATACTGTAAAGAATTTACTCCTAACTTCCTGTTCTACAGATACTGGTCTTTATGGCATGGTAAGGATTGAGAATTAGTTGAAGAATGACCTCCAGTGGTCTGGAGTGGGATTATTATGAATTTCAACCTGTGGAAACCAGTTCTGTAGAATATGCAACTCCAGGTGCAAATTCTCTCTTGCTTCCCACCTATCCCGGCAACCTTCACTGGAACCCTAACGCCATCTCTGATTGGTCAATGAGCAGCCACACACCCCCCTCCTCAGAAATAGTCCAAGACCCCGTGGCCACAGTAAAAGGCATAAAGGAAGAAAAAAATAAGAGCCAGAGAAGAAAGGCTAGGAAGAACTCTACAAGATCAGAGCGAGAAACCGAGGTCAGCAACTGCTTTGCACACCTACCTTGTCTTTACCTCCTTGCAGCGTGCTGCCTTTGACCCTGCAGAGGACTCTGCCTTCCAACGTCACCCCCTAACCTCCCCGCTGTTCCTTTCCTGACCTGGGCTTTGGAGCACCCGCCCAACTGTTTTCCAACATATAAGAGAGAAAATGAAAGTATTTCAAAACAAAATGTTGACTGCAGAGGTTCCAAAGCACTTAAGTGAGAAACACCAATGTGTCAAAAAGCCAAGAACTGGCAGTTCATGTTCTTTTGCAAATAGGTCAGCGTATTCCAAATCAGAGTGCCCAACTGCAAGGTTGCTGGCTTTTCAACTTTCTGACTGCAGCGATTTTTTTCCTTTGGTTCTTTGCAGTTCATCATTCAGTAAATATGTCTTGGGTCCATATTTCGGCCACGGCTCTACCATAAACACTTAGCTTGCGTCACGAGGCAGCCCCAGCCTTCCGAGACCCGTCTTAATTGGCCTCATAGGTTGGGAGCAGCTTGGTGCAAATGGAAAAAGCCTTCGCAATTTGAATTCAGGCCCAGCCACCATACCTCAAATTAGCTAGCTATCCTAAGCAAGGCTCACCAATACATTGAAAGAATTAGATGACCTACACGATGCAGTAATGCATCAATAAGTACTGACTAAACATTGAGTAAATGCTGGGGGAGACCTGTATTTTCCCCAGCGTTTTCTTTTCAGAGTTTCAGGACTCCATGATTGATTTACATTATATAGAAATACAGATTATGTCAAAATTGTTTGGGTTCATTAGTATGTAGAGCTCATCTTCTTTGTCATGTTTTGAGGAAATGTTTCAACATTAAAAAAACTTTTTTAGCATTACATTTGAATACGTAGGAGCCAAGTGTGGATTCCATGGGTAACTGACTGTTTTTCAACCGAGGGTCTAAAAGTGTTCAGTTGTGTTGTGTTCTAGGGAGAGCGGTCCAAGGTGATAGCCTGGGGCGACCCTGTACTGTTCGAGGCAGGGCCTCACTGTGTAGCCCAGACTGGCTTTGAACTTGTGATTCTCCTTCCCTGGCCTCTTGAGGGCTAATTAAGGTGTATGCCAACACGCCTGGCCTTGTTTGTATGTTTTGTCTGTCTGAGTCTTTAGTTCCCATTCTGGTAACTTAAGAGTGTTTGGTTTTTTTAAAGCCAGAGGAAGTTTATTGCTCAGTCCTCCAGAACCATGCCAGCTGGCATGACAAAAGCTAATCGCCCAGTCAAGGACAGCCACTTCTGGGAGAAAAGGGCTGCATGTCACCTACACAGCAGTGTGTATGTGACTAAGAAAGCAAAGGGCCGGGCTCTGTGCAAGTCTGTCCAGGAGGAGTAAAGTAGGGGAGGGGAGATTATGTCCTGGGACGAGCGGGAGTGCAGCTTAAAGCTCCCCACAGAGAAAGGGGCATGCAGTAGACACCTGTGCCGGCCGCCTGGGGACAACTTGTGTTCGGTAGTTAGAGCTCCTTGAGTTTTGATAATCCCTCTGGAAATTAACTCCTAAGAACTGCACTGAAAGTCAGGTTTAGATGCTTGCGCTGAGCTACGTTTTCAGAGAGGAAAGTTGTCCTGCGGTGGGGGAAGCAAATACACTCCGTGACAATGAAGGCAAGCAGTAAATAATGGCACTAGGACAGCTCGAAATCTGCCTCAGCCCATGATTTAGTGAGCAGCTAAGAATCATGACGTAACATATGACCAAGGCATAGGTCAGGCCGTGCCCTGCGTGAAGCCCCTTCATGTGGCTGTCTGCACAGCAAGAATGGCGGACGTCACCCACATGTTTACATGTTCAGGGCTTGTTGTCCGCACTTTCTGCAAAGCACAGACAGAGTTGTGGGTTTGTCTTCTGAGTTGTTCTCACTGAGCTGAGGAGTGCTGGCTAGGCTGCCCGCAGTCTGTAGGGCTGTTGAAAGGTCTCCAACAGCTCACACCTGGCCACGTCAGCAGTATCCTGAAAGTGGGCTGTAGTCTCACCGATCTTGCTGGGAACAGAGCGCCGTCTTTCTCGGCAGGTCCGTAATAGTAAATCATACTTGAGGCCCACTTTGGGCAAGTCTGTGACCCTTCTGATTGGAAAACAGGAAGTCTTGGGAATTCTTACAGAATTTTTTAAAAGGAAGATCTGAACAATCGCTCCTAATGACTTATTTGGGCATCAAGCATTCCTCTTCTGAAGGGATTTGAAATGGGTGATGTAACGGCCCGGCACCCTCCTGCATCCATTGCCTACTGGCCACATTTTCCCATCGACAGAGTGGCACACGAAGAGGGTCCCCTTTCAGTCAAGGGCCTGGGAGGGTGGGCAAGAGAACCAGCCCAAACCTGCCCTGTCATAATGGGATAACAGCAAAAACCAGAGGAACGGATGAGAGCTTAGGAGGCCAAGGGCAGGGTTGCTGATGGCAGTGCTGAGGACAGTAAATGCAGTTGGGGCATAGGGTTGGATGTCTGGGCCCCATCACTCCGGAAGTCCCCAGAATTCTACAAATGAACTCTGAAGAAAGATTGTGAGACATGGATAGATACATTCTGATACATAGTTATTGCTTAGACTTTTAATTAGTATTCTTCCTGATGCTCCAAGTTATATGTGTTAAATATAAAAAATCACAAGATATTAAAGTATAAGGAAGAAAATAAAAATCACTTCCCTTTGTGGATTTTTAGAGACAGAATTTTAATTTTAACAAAACAAATTTGAGTTTTAACTAGGATTGAATAGGTTTTTCACTGTGATAAGGTGTGGGTAAGAAAGTGTACCATCATGGCTTTTTTTTTTTGTACCGGAAATCGAACTCAGGACCTTGTGCTTGCCAGGCAGGCGCTTATGCCACTGAGCTATATCCCCGGTCCGGCCCATCGTGACTATTTTTAAGCATACTGTTCAGGGGCAAAAAGGACATTCTTATTTTTGTGAAACCATCACTGCCATGCTTCTCTGTAGCTTTTTTCAGAGTAAATGCTTTTGATATACATTGTTGGTTAAAGCCCCAGGAAGATTAGTAAATTGAATCTGCATTTTATTAAGGCTGTTTGGAGTTAGTTGCAGGTCCTTACTTTTAAAAATTTGTTATCTGTCCTGCAGTGGTCTCTCTTGGGCTAAGGATGACGGGTGTGCTGGAGCGTGTCTTTTACCTCTCCACACTCTGTCAAGAAAATTCACTTACATAAATCTTACCAACCAAATCATAGAATCCAAACGCAGAAGAGAGGGACCTCTGGCATCCTCAGCCCTCACTTTCTGCAGGTGAAGATCTGAGGCCCACCACGGTGACAGATGTCTCCTGAGGCTGTCCACGGCCCAGCTCTCCTGGACCCCTGGCTGTGTGCTCATTCCTTTCCACCAGGAACTTTCCACACGGTTGACCATCTCTCCTTTCGAACCTGGGTATGGGCCTGACTTGATTTGCCCCAACGTGACTTCCTGAGCACATGTCAGAGATAAATGTGCTCTTAGAGCCTCGGAACTCTCTCTTGTTACAGTCTTGACCTTCTTACCTCTGGGAGTGTTTCATCCTTCTCTCCGCTGCAATTAGGGGAAAGAGTCAAGTTCCCTTTGGCGCCTGAAGGAGAAAACTGGCTCGTGATCCCAGGAATCTGATCACAGCGAAAGGAGGTCCGAATGCAGCATAAATCAGTGAGGATGCAGTGATAGGGTACAGCCCCTGCAGTCCTCAGGTGAAGCAAGGCAGACCCCTGCATTGCTCTTGGCTAGTGCAAAGCAGTGAACAAATTACACACTTGTCATCAAAGCATGAGTGCTACTAACTGAAGTGGCTGGGAAGTAATTCTGTAAGCTGGGACCTCAGGCCTCGGGGATAAAGAATAAAGGCATCACTGCTTTATCTGCATAGAGCACACAGCCTAGCTCCCAGACCCACTGTTTACATGTGTGGCAGTCACGTCTCCGGGAAGACAGGACAGGGTCGGCCCTTCCTTCTGAGGTTGATCTCCATTCTTGCTAGTGATTTCAGGTCCCTGTGAATTACACTGCTTTGCCAGCATGCACTGTCTCCTAACAAGGCCACAAAGCCCACCTTGCCTGAGGTGACCACGATGTTCTGCAAGTGACCAGTCTGCTCCGTGTGGGGACAGGAGATGTCCCGGTGTCCAAGTGGAGGAGTGAGTGCGTGGGGGTGTGCTGGGAGAGTTGACCGCTGTCCCTGCCTCTGTCGCTTTGCAGGGGGACCAGACTGCCTTGCACCGGGCCACGGTGGTGGGCAACACAGAGATCATTGCAGCACTCACTCAGGAGGGATGTGCCCTGGACCGCCAAGACAAGGTGAGGTGGGGGTGTCCGCTACTTACTCCCTAAGGCGGGGGCTGTGATCAGATTCCTAAGGAGTCCGCTTCGTAGCCACTTCATAACCTGATTACTCCTGCTTGTCAGTCGTGATTTCACAAGATGAAATCAGCGCAGATTTCCTCTGAAAGAGTACCTCGTTCCCAACCAGCTGTATTTATGGTAAAACCCCTTTCTCTCTTGTATGGCACCGGTAACAACCACATAAACCCAAATGGTAAAAGGAAAAAAAAAAATCTAGAAATTATCACCTGTGGGGACTTGGAGGATGTGCCTTCAGATGTTCTGTTTACCTTCTGCTTTTAGATAAGAAAGCAAGTTAACGTCTTTAAACCATTGAAAGAAAAAAATAAGCAAAGTCCACGATCTTTAAGAAATCCCAATGGTATGTGTTGACCCAGTGTTTTTACGTTGTCCCTCTTAAAACATGTACCTTGCCTACGTGTAATTCACCTCTGCCTCCTCCCGCTGCCAGCAACTTTCATGTAAAGTGTAGCATACGTGCAGAAAAGCACCCAGATCGTACGTGTGCGCTCCACGAGCCTCACCTCCTGTGTGGGCATCAAATCAAGACACAGCTCCTTCCAGCCCCTGCCGGTGTGGTTTTACACCACCTCTCCCCTTTCCTTCTGTTTCTGCTTTGCATCCGCAAGAGGACACGCATCACCAAAACCATTCTCAGCACTGCCCCACTCCCTGGCCTCGTGGACCTCGACTCCTTTTTGTGGATATCAGCTAGATTAGGCCTCGTCTCTTCATGCGTATTTCTAGGGGCATGGATGCGGCTGAGTAGGTCTCAGCGAGAGCCTGGGTGTATCTGGAGAATGCACCTATGTTGACCTTGCCAAGTGCCCTGTACCTCGGCCAGGGACAGCGTGGCGTCTCTACCTCCCCTCCACGCTGCCCCCCCAGTGACCCCTTCATTCCTGGCTCTCCCTCATTCAGTTCATTGCATTTAATGATATTTCTCTTTTCTCAGTAGTAAGTTAAGCAAATACAAGCTATGTTTACTAATTAGTTTTTATTTAAAAGCCACATATTTAGGACACTTCTTCATCACATTTACAAACCACTTTTTCCTGGCTGCCTACTCTTCTTAGGGCTTTAAGAATAAACTGGATGACATTTTGGTTTAAAAAAAACCCAGCAGTAAGGAGTGGGAAGGGGACCTATCTATGAGGGTCCTGGAACTCATGAAGCAGAAAACTCTTCCCCCTCTTTGCGGGTTCACTCTGGTGTCAGGAACAGAGCAGACCCCAGCGGGCAGGGAGGTGGGGAGGAGTGGACACTGTGCCCTCCTGAATATGTCGCTTTCTACTGGACAGGAGCTGTGGGTGGGTCCTGGGACCTTTCTCAGTAGAGCTCCTAGGGACGTTTAGGCCCTAATCCTTAAGACATCCGTGGAACATCTGAATTCATTTCTCTGTTGTGTACCTGCAGTGGTTCTCACGTGCTGTTTCTGGGAGAATGCAGACACTGGCCACCCAAATCCTTTTTTGTGTTCTGGTTCAGGTGAAGAACCCAGGCTGATGAAGGCCCTGTGGTATCCAGTGTGATATGTTGATCAGTAGGAGAACTCAGTCATGATAACGTACCTTCTCCCCTGTCTGCTCCTTAGGATGGAAACACCGCCCTACATGAAGCGTCCTGGCATGGTTTCAGCCAGTCAGCCAAGCTGCTCGTTAAAGCAGGAGCCAATGTGCTTGCTAGGAACAAGGTGAGGCCCGGCAGGTGCTAGAACTCCTCACTCACAGGTGAGGATGGCTGTGGGTGTCGCTCTCTGGAGGGGTGTCTCCATTCAGCAAGCACAGCGATAGCTCCAAGGAGTACGGAGAGCCCTGCGGGGTCGGTCTTGCCCAGAAGTTTCATTTTCAGAGAAGGCAGAAGCAGATTGATGTTCCAGGTCAGAAACATGCCTAGCCCCAGCTGATGTGAGAGGCCCTGACCGCCACTGGGAACTGACTGGTTACCATACCTACCACTGGATCTATGAAAATTCGGCAAGAGAGAGCGCTATGAAAAAACATCAGCAAAGAGCTGTAAAATACTAAGACCCTACAGTAGCAAGAACGCGGTGAAGTGGGCTCACTCAGGTGCTGCTAGGGGGAGTGTGACGGCACAGCCACTCCTGGGAGGCAATTTGGAAAAACCAATCAAGAACCTAAAAATGGTTCTAATGGGCTGAGGGTAAAGCTCAGTGGGAGAGTGCTTGCCCAGCATAGGTAAGGCCTTGTGCTTGATCCCTAGCATCCAGAAAAGGAAAAGGAAAAAAAAAAAGATTTTATCTTTTTGCCTAGTAACTTCCCTCCCGGGACCTTGAAAAAAAGCAGCAAAATATGTTGGTAAAAAATTTACCTTCAAAGATGGTTATGACAGCAATAATTATAATTTTTTAAATGTGGGAAGAGGAGTGTAGAGTTCTCATCTACTTTTATAATGGAATCAGTATCACTAAAGTCATTGTTTTTAAAATCATGCTTTTGTGAAAAAGCGTGATAAATGGGTACAAAGCTTCATATGAAAGTATATACATTAAAAAGGTGAAGCTCGGAAGGATATTACCAAAATATTAATATGGTTATCTATGGGAACTGAGACTGATTTCTATTTTTGTTTTTACTTTGTACATTTTTCAAAGTTTCCAGAATCAACTGATTTTTTTTTTTTCTACACATTTGGAGAAGCTTATTTTCAAGGTTAAAAAAAAAAAGCATTATCAGTACTCTTGAGATATTTGCAGTAGTGGTGAGAAGAGATCATAAGAGGGCTTGCCCTCTTTTCAGTCCTGGGATGGCCAGGGTGGGTCTGTGGCAAGAATGAGGAGGCCTTAGGATTTCCCACAGTGCACTTGTGCGGTTGGTATCACAGGGTGGTGGGCTCACCTACTAGTGAGGGGGTAATGAATCCCATGTGGGTGGCAGCAGGAGGCTCTAGGCAGGATTAAGTACCTTCCCTAAAACCAGTACACACTGGTCATGTGTACAGCTTCATATCAAAGTAGGATCTGATACCCAGTATCGCTAGCCTAAGACCCAGCATCCCTATCTCCATGCAAGACCTTCAACAGCAAGCAATACCAGGCGAAAGATCTCATATGTAGTGACTTCTGTGGGCCTCACTTCCTATAGGAAATAAAAAGTGAGAGCTGAAAATGTTTCAAAGAATATAGCCTACATGGGGAGCGAGAGAATCTGCTTCAGTGGCTTTGACCACCTTTGAAATCTCCCAGCTCTTCCCATTTTTCCAGGGGCTTACTCGTGTCAAGAAGCAAGCGATCCTTGTCCTCAAGGGGACAGGGACAGAATAAGTGTTTCATCTTCTCCATTGTCATGTCTCCCCTCTCTGGTCATTTATCACGCTGTAAGATGTTCCTTTGATGTGTCCCATCTGCCCCTCTTTCCATGCTCATTATTAAACACCCCTACATTATCTCAGAAACCCTGTGGCATTGCGAGTGGCCCAAATCTAGTGCCTCGTCCATTTCGCTCCTCCAAGGTAGCTCCCAGCCTCCTGCTGCCCTCTGGCTGTCATGTGTCTCCTGTGCTGCCGGAGCAGGGCTCGCCATCTCCTCTGGGTGCATAGTCCTTTAGGAGCAGCCTTTCCTGTCTCTGCCTGCAAACCTCCAGTCTGGACCCCAAGCCTGTCTCTCTCCTGGAAGGCCCGTCAGGCCATTTCCTGCAGCTCTCCCTTGGCGCTGCATCCGGCTTTGTGCTGCTGTCCACGGGTCACGTGCTTCTCATGGTTCCCTCGTGGGTCAAAGGCTTGAGGGAGAGCAGCAAAGCATGTGTGGCAATAGCACCAGTGATGCCTGGCCCACTGCTTGGCCGGCTGTACGTCGTCCTTTTATCCCAACTGTGAGAAATATGTGGTCCCAGTTCAGGATTATTAAGCTTAAGCTGTGGGCCACCTACGCTTTGACTGAGATGTGTGATGGTGACACATTTAGGGCCATAAACTCCCCCTAGTCTGTCTGGTCCACCACCTTGCCTTCTGTCATAGGAAGGGCCCCAACAGAATGGTGAAAAGCCACGCGTTTTCTCTGTAGATAAAGTGGCAGGGGCTTTGGAAGTATTGGTATGGTCTCTCTTGGCATTCCAGAAGAGGGGCTTTTATATTCTGCACTAGACAGTCCATGGAAGGATTCTAGAGAGTTCCTTCTTGCTCAGTAAGTAAAGCAGCCTCTGTCTAGGAAATGAGTACCCATTACTCAGGGTGGCAAAAATGCCTGCTACATATATCTACCATAGGTCACTTTTTTTAATGTTAGGTTTTGAGGTACAATTTACATACATGAAGTTCATTTTTTAGGTATGAACAGTATTGTTTATGAGTTTTGACACCACCCCAGAAAGTTCCTCTGTACCCTTTGGTGGCAGTCCCCAAATCCCCATCCTGGCCTCTGGCAACCACAGATCTGCCTTTTGAGAAATGAGGGCCGGAGATATAGCTCAGTGGCATAAGTGCCTGCCTGGCAAGCACAAGGTCCTGAGTTCAATTCCCGGTACCAAAAAAAAAAAAAAAAAAAGATGAGAAATGCTATGCAGGTGGAATCATGCAACACACAGCCTTCTGTGTCTGACTTCTCTCAGTGCAGTGTGTTTGCGATTCTGTGTGGTTACATGTGTGGACAGCTCAGCATTTTCTATTGCCAAATAGTACTCCACTGGAGATGTACACAAGTTACCATCAGAATCTACAATTTTAATTGTCATGAGCCAAGTACTTTCCACACGATTGATATTTTGTTATTGGCAAAGTAAACTTTGGTATATTTCTGGAGCCATCAGATTTATCTTACTTCCCTCATTGATTCAGTACATATTTAATTGACTCCCTTGAGACTAACAAGTTGGGAGCAAAGCATTTAAATGTAGGCAGAGTCTTCATTGTTGAGAACTAAGTTAGCAGTGGTTCTGTACATGGCTGCATATTAGATTTTCCTGGGGAGTTTGAAACAACAAAAAGTCTAGGCTAACCAGCTGTCCTAGGCAGCCCAGGACAAGTAACTCAGAGTCCCAAGTCCCCAGAAGGGTGGGAGCTGTGCAGGTCCTCTCGGAGACACAACCCCGGGTGACTAATGTGCAGCCAGGAGCTGAGAACCGCTGGGCTCACCAGACCTTCGGGCTTGGAGTCCACCGTGTTCGTGCAGGTAACAGAAAATCCAGGCTGGCAGGAGCTCAGGCTAGGAGAGGGGAAGTAAGGGAACTGGCGACGGACAGTTTCATCTGTCTGTATCTCTCCATCTCTGCTAATTCCTCTTCTGGAAAGGTCAGGAACCTGATATCCTGGAGTTGCGGCAGACAGTGCTGTGAGATCCAGAGGGAAGTAAACGAGGTGAGGGAGAGACAAGCTGCAGGCACCTTCAGGGCCACGTGCCCATGCAGCTACCACCTGACCTGGCTCCCTCACTTAGCGGGACAGACCCCGAGATCGTGCATTAGCATCCGAGTGTGCAGGCAATCTCAGAGGACGCCATGCCTCCTACTGTGTTTCCTGCTCGCGGTGTTACTTCTCTGGAGCTCATCTGCAGCCTTGCAGGCCCTGTTCCCATAGAATCACAAAGCTGTGTACACGTCATGCAGTTCTTTCTGCAAGATTTCCACGGGCAGTGTTTTGTCTCTTGGTTGTCACGGTGAGGCGGCACATTGCCAGGAGAGTCCAAAAAAGCAAGAGAGCGTATGGGAAGCAGTAGACAGAACTGCATTTACAGTATCTCCAGACAGGCGGGGCTCCTCGTTCCTAGTTCCATTTTTGATGTTTTAAGAAAAATACAAGAAAAGCCAGGCGCAGTGGCAGATGCCTGTAACCCCAGCACTCAGGAGACTCAGACAGGAAAGTCACTGTGAGTTTGAGGCCAGCCTGAGCTACACACGGAGCTCAGGGCCAGCCCGGACTACATAGGGAGACCCCGTCTCAAAGAAAAACAAAAACACAGAAACGAAAAAAAAAGAATGGGGAAATCGGATAAATGTTTGCAAGCTGTCTCTCGACTACTGTTAGCCAGCACTTTCGGGAAGTGGTCTATTTGCCTCTTTACCCCACCATTAGTAGCACAGTGTTCCACAGTGTCAGCAGGATGGGAACCCTGCTGGCAGGAAGTCATCTGCAAGAGGGATTCCCAGCTGCGTGCCTGTGCTCCTGCACTCTGCACCTTGCAGCATGCCTCTGACACTCAGACTCAGAGGCTCGGGAGGAAGGGCGCATGCTCCACTTCCCAGGTAAGGAATGGAGGCCGGGCATTTGAAGAGCCTTGCCCAGTGGCTTTCAGCTAGTAAGAGACTCAGCTAGAAGTTGCCACCAAGGTTTTATGTGACACGGAACTCTCCTGCCTGTTTGCACTCCACATCAGTGTTCTTCCTTTGGATCCCTCCACCCCGCAATCAGGAGGCAGAGCAGAATAGCGACTTCCTCCCCCGAGTGAGGACCACTGCTCGGCAAGGTGTGTAGGTTTGTGCAGAAGCCCGGCGCTAACATGTCCTCCCTTCTCTCTGCGTCTCTCCAAGGCGGGGAACACGGCTCTGCACCTGGCCTGCCAGAACAACCACTCTCAGAGCACGCGCATCCTCCTGCTGGGCGGCTCCCGCGCCGACCTCAAAAATAATGTGGGTGAACAAACCGGCTTCTTTCGCGCTCTTTCTCTTGTGTCCTCCTTGAAAAGTAAACCCAGAGGCATACTTGAGTATCAACATCTAGAAATGAAGAGGCAGTTTCTAGTATTTGTGGCCTGCCTCTCAACTCTTCCTTTTTTAAAAATCTTTCTCCCTTTGCTCCTCACCTTTAGTGTTATTTCATCTAACATGTGTCTGGCCAAGACAGTCTAAGAAACCTGTAAATACTTTAAGAAAATCTCCACCTACATAGTATTGTACTATTAGCAAATTCAGGACAGAGCCGGGCGGGGGAGGGCCTGTGACGCTCACTACCCAGCCTGCACACACAGCACCCGTCCTGTGATTACTGCAGTGTCCTTCTGATGAGCTGACCGGAAAGGTCCCCTGAATGTCGCTCCTTCCTCCACAAATGAGCTGTCTCTCCTGTATAAACTCTAGCCTTAATGCATTGGGAAGAGGATCAGAGGCTTCTCCCAGCAGTGCTGTTAGCTGGGGCTGTCCCTTTTGGGGACAGATTTCCTCTGCGGCAGATCTGGAATGCTCTGAACCTCAGCTTTGAGCTTGGCTCTTTCGTACTCCAGGGGAGAAGGTTGTGAGTGGTTGCCATTCTCCAGACAACTAAAATGAAAATGTCAAGAGAACACTGGAGAGCATCACAACTTTGTCTCCACTTTTGTTGTTGAGGCTGTGGGATTTGGGTCTGTGCCCACTAAGGAAGATCCTGACTTTTCCTGAGTGCCCTCTTGTGCTGCCAGCGACTACTTGCGCATCCGCAGTCCAGGCTATTATTCTGTGTGGTAGAGTCCTACCAGCCATGGTGGCTGTGTGCCAAGAAAGGCTTGTTTCCAAAGCAGTGCCACTGGGTCTAATTCACTTCACACCAGACTCTTCGGGCAGCTGGGGAGGCCAGGCCCGTGGGTCCTTATCACCCACCCAAGCTCTTCTGAAGGTCTCGTGAAGAGCAGGCATCCAGTTCACAAGCGTGGAAGCGGAGATTCTGGCTGACCACATGGTTGTTCTTCACAGGTGGAGAGTTAGCAGGCGTGCCGACAGCAGCCATAGTAGCACAGGACTGCACGTCTTGGAGTGGAGCCTCTGTGTTACAAGAGTTGCTTGTTATCCCATTAACGTCCCTTAAAGAATATACCCACCAGCTTTTAAATGATATTTGCCTTTTATTTTTCTGTTTTGTTTTGTAACTGCTGACTGCTTAGAGTTTGATTTCTGTCCGCAGGCAGGCGACACCTGTTTGCACGTTGCTGCTCGCTATAATCACTTGTCCATCATTAGGCTCCTCCTCAGTGCTTTCTGTTCTGTCCATGAAAAGAACCAGGTCAGTGCATGAATCCTCTTCATGGCGCCAGCACCGTTACGTAAGGCCACCGATAGGGGCGGTACTTAACTCCAGCAGAGCAGAGGCTGCTGGGAAATGTTGCCCTCTGACCTGTCTTGGTCTCCAGGAGCACTGGTTCCTGCGGGGCATCCCACTGAATCCCAGTGGCCCTGTCTTCTCTCACTTCCTAGAGAAAGTGCACCCTTATCATTCCTGTTCGTATCACCACATTTTCATATTGAACTTGGTTTTGGAGATCCTAGTGTGAATTTTATTCAAAACATGGTTTCAGAAAGGAAATTCACAAGGAGGAGTGTGGCTCACTACAGAAGGGAATTAGCAGTTTCACGACTCTCCTGAGTTTCTTCCTCGTACTGCCACTTTTATTTGAGCTGTTGCGCTCTTTTGTTTCTGTAAAACCAGGTACATGGCCTGGGTCTGTACCATATAATGGGGTTTTGAAGCGAAGCTTTGATTGTTACAGTCTTCTCTGGAAAGCTACAAGCTTCTCAATAGCCATTTGGATAAAAGAAATAGATTGTCTTCATATTTATTGATACCTAAATGATGCATTGTTTGACTTTTTTGAGTTTGGGTGCATAAATCTGAAATATATTTAAAAATTAGATTGTGGTTCAGATTACAGATACCTTATCTTAGAACAGTGTTTTGACCTGAATGCATATGAAAATCAACAGAGGAACTAAAATTATTCCTAGAACCCAAAGCCCAAACATCTGGGTTTTTGCGGTCCAAGCATTAGTATTTTTTTTAGAGAGCTCCCTCACTGAGCCAGTAGTCACGCCTGTCATTCTGTAACCTCGCTAGTGGATTCTAGTGCATCAGGCTCCCTCTGCAGTCCCCACCAATCAGTGCTGCTTAAGCTTGGCAGCAGCTTACAGTTGCCAGGGAGCTTTAAGAAGATCCTCACACCCAACTCCAACTGCAGACCAATGAGACCAGGTCTGGAGGTAGAACCCTGGCATCAGTGTTTTTTTAAAGCTCCCTAGTGGATTCCAAGATTGGAAACCGCTTCCACGGAGCCTGCTCCCCAACACACACGGCTAAGTGACTCAGAAAAGAAATAACTATTTGTGCTCCTACTTACAGAGATGGCTGAGTTTTCACACTGCCTGTGGAAAGGTATCAAGCTCTCTGCCTTATCACCTGGCAGGGGAGAGAATGAGTATTTTACTTCTCCTATATCTGTCTGACTTATTCATATAGTATTTGAAAATTATAGCATTTGCATTTGGAATTGGCTAAAGTTGCAGTCGTTTTTTTTCTCCTTTTAGAGTGATCAAAAACATTTTGTGTATAAAGAAAATATAAAACATATTTCTAGGCTGTACGGTAAGAGATAGAAAACAGTCTTAAATGAGCACGTGATGTCTCCTCCCAAAGAAAGAACATCCCAAGGCTGCAGGTGGATTTACAAGTCCTTGGGGCTCCTTCAGATCCCTGTGTCTGAGGGCTGGGCTGTACTCCCCCTATCTTTTTTGTACTCTGCTCAGTCCAGCTCTCCTAAGCCACGTTGCTTTCTGAACTCCCTGGGTGGAGGCACAGGGTCCAGAGCCCCAGGATGAGAACCCGCCCACCCTTGGCTTTCTGCCCGTCATCCTGCCTCTGCGATGCTTCGGCCCCACCATTCTCACCAACCAAGCCCAGCAGGACTTTGCTTCTGCATTTAATCCTATTCTGTGACTTCTGGAACCCCCAATCAGAATGTGACATGGGATAGCTGTGTAGTTCCAAGGTCTCTTTAAATAGAACCACGTGACACTTTAACCAAGGGCCTAGGGTTTATGTAAGAGAAATCTTAGTTTGACTTTGGAGAGCTGCCCTAGGCCAGGGGTAAAAGGCTACAGAGCTGAAGGCCAAGATCAGATGGGGTTTAGCAGGGTTTTTTCTGATTTTCAGGCTGGAGACACAGCTCTTCATGTTGCCGCTGCCCTAAATCATAAGAAGGTGGTTAAAATCCTCCTGGAAGCTGGAGCAGATGGGACCATTGTGAATAATGTAAGTTGAATTGCACCTGGTTTCTGAAGACTTTCTCATCCACTCCATGGGGGTGTGTTGCTATAACCCAACTCCTTACAGACCCGAGGGGCCAGCGCGCTCTGCTGGAGCCACAGCCCCTGGGGCTCCTAGGCTTTTGGCTTAGCTGGCACCTACATTATGGTCATAGCTTCTCCACTCTTCTCCAAGAAGAGTCATTGTTACATGGATTTTAGGGTCCTCTGTGTTGTCCTCAGCAGAAGCATCCCTCCTTGATCCCTCTACCCTTCCTCCCTTCTTTTCCTAGTGGGCAGTGCCCTGGACCTTTGCCTCCTAAAGCACTTCTTGATCCCCAGGCAGCACTTGCCCCTGTTGCTGAGAAGTGTTAATTAGCATGTGCTCAGTGGGACGAGGCCCCTCAGTGCATGGCGTGAGGTAAAGAGCAAGCTGTCATGTGGCGGTGTAACGGAGCACAGGCAGATGCTGGGTGTGGTCAGGAGTGGAACTGTGTGCTCCTGGCGAGAGCTATGTGTGACAGGGCTGGTGTCCCTCTCTCACCTGTCCTCTGTCTGCCTTTCCTTAGGCAGGCCAGACTCCGCTGGAGGCTGCCCGCTACCACAATAATCCAGAAGTCGCTCTTCTCCTCACTAAAGCGCCCCAGGTAGGGTTTCTTATACTTTCTATTGTATTGATTATGTGGCTTCAAACTTGTTGTGACTCCTCTGGTTGCAAACTGTTGAAGCCAAATGAAAGTAAGTAAGTAGAGGATTGATCGGTTTAGCCAGGCAGCGGGAAATGTAGGAATATGGTGGGCCTTCTGCATGACTGGAACCAAAGACTTCAAGTCTAGGTCTCTGTATGTGGGCATCATTTTCTGCCTGCAGCTAATCATTGTCACCACCAGTTTCCTGGCCTTAGTTTCCCAGCTACTTGGCCAGGAGCTCCAGTTTAAAACATGACAGGAGAGAGAACCATGATTGAAGAGGTTGGGCAAATGCCACTCCTGAACAGATGGGACGGGGCCTTTGGAATGAGAGGGGGCATTTCCCAGAGGAAAGTGGGAGGGAGAGGACCATTCCGGGCAGACAGAGTAGTAAATGTTCACCAGGGTCTGGTAAGGAGAACATAGTTTTCTTTTCTTTTTTATAGAATAATGGTATTGTGATCCTCATTCAAAAATGGTCGCTGGACGGGGCTGGGGATTTAGCTCAGCGGCAAAAGCGCCTGCCTGGCAAGCGCAAGGTCGTGAGTTCGGTTCCCGGTACCAGAGAAAAACCAAAAACAAAAAACAAAAAAAAAAAATGGTCGCTGGTGCCTCATCATTTGAATTGAGATTGAAATATCTAACAATAAATAAATGTAGTACTAATATATAACACCAGTATTCTGAAATAACTTTGTCTCTTAGCACTACCTTCCACAGGTAGTTTTTCTGTAACCAGGCCTGCATTATGTATGCCCTTTTGTATTCTGCCTTTTATCCTAACTATAATGAGACAACATTCTTCACTCTTCATAATCATTCATTATAATGGAAGCATTATGTTCTTTTTTATTAGTGTCAGTATTTTTAAAACCATTTATTTAATGTTGGACATTTAGGTTATTCACAGATTGGAGCTATTCTATATCACAATACCACAAACACTGACTGATTTTCATCTGATTCTGGCCAATGTTGTGAGAAGGCAAAGTCTCAAGGAGTCAAAAGATTCTGAATACCAGCCTGGACTAGGATTTTGTGTGGTCCTTATTTTTAAATGTTTAAAAACATACCTAACATGACCAGCAGTTTCTGGAATCATTAAGATTTTTGTCTTTTTCCAAAATGGATCAACCTCGTGAGCATAGGCTGATCCTGTGGTTTCTGAAAATCCATAGACTCCTGATAAGAGGTCTGAGGCACTTCTAGACGTGGAATAGTCCATCTCTTACAAGTTTTTTGTTTTTGCAAAGAGTCATCAATTGAATCACATCTACAAATCCAGATGGGAAAATGCTGTCACTCATGGATCAAAAAGTACAGAGTGGGACTGCGCACTGAGCTCAGTGGCAGGACTGCTGCCTAACATGTGTGAAGCCCGGGGTCCAGTCCTCAGTGACACACACGTGTGCACATGTGGTACAAAGTGCTATCTAATGTCAGAATCCATCACACTTATCTGGCATTTCAGCACTTGGCAGTTTGATGGACCACCAGCCCATCCTCAGCTGTACAAAGATCATTAAGTCTTGTGTGGCTGGAGAAGTCCCTAAGCACATGAAGACTGATGTATCTTTAATCCATCTATCATTTGTCTTTTTTTTTTTTTTTTAATTTTAGGAGGTTTTTTTTTGAGGCAGGGTCTCATTATGTAAGCTGATCTTGAACAGGTAGGCAGGCTGATCTTGAACTCCCTATGTAGCCAGGCTGGCCTCAAACTCCTGAGAGCTGGGACTACAGGTGTGCACCACTGTGCCTCGCTGTCATTTGTCTTTGAGAGCCCAAGGAGCTTCACTGACAGGGCAAACAGCTTTGCCATTTCCCAGTGCAGCTTTCCTTTTGTATTTATGTTTAAAAATAATTTAAGTTTTTCTGTGACAGTACTGAATAGCAAATTAGATGATATGTTATAAAAGTTTCATACATAATTGTAGATGCTAAGCCTTATTTGCAACCCAGAGAGGGAACTTTAGAATGTGCATAAACTTTTATGCATACTGTCCTGATGATCTATGGTTACAGAAGCAGCCTCACTGTTTGTTTTGTCTATAAAGAGAAATCCCCTGGCCTCAGCTCCTTAGTTAGCATGCACTTGAATGGGCCACAAAGGCCCATTCAAGTACTAAGAGGAAACTTTTTTCTGAGCCTTCAAGATCAGTGTTCCCTGATTTCTGTGGACTGGAAAAGATTAATAGTATTCAGTTTGATGGATGGTATGGTTCTTTTGAGAGGCTAAAAGCCATACCATTATTTTCACTGGCTGAAAACATAGTAAATGGAGGGAATCCTTCTCATGATTATTTTGTATGGATGACCTCTATGATCATTTATCATATTTGACTAACATAATTTACCCATACTGTATGAGTGAGTTGCAGGCTGAGATTTGGGCTGTGTCCTGTTCAAAAAGTCCACAAATCAGGTGAGTAATCTCAAATAGGTTTTTATCAGACTTAACTTCCAAATGGGTCTGAGTACAGCACTGAGATAGCTTAGAGCAGTGGCCTGCAGACTTTTTTGGTCCAAGCATCCTTTTACATTCTTAAATATTGTACAGGCCAGAGGTTGAAGGGCTCCACCAGGTCAAAGATCTGTTCCCTGTGTGGTTGAATATCCTCTATCAGTTAAGTAACGCTATGTTAGTTACGTTTCTCTCATTGCTGGGACAAAATACCCGGCATCCAAAATTAAGGAAGGAAAGGTTTATTTAGCTCACAATCTGTGGAGGTGTCAGTGTATATAATCAGCTGGCTCCAAGGCAGGGCGGCATGGCATGGGGCAACAGATCAAGGCAGCAGAAGACAGCAAAAGCACCAAGAGCAAAGCGGAGAGCAAGCCCCTTTTCCTCCCTTATATCGTATGCAGGCTCTCCATCCTAGGGTGGGACCTCCTCTTGCACAGCCTCAGGATGTTTACAGTGAGGACTTGGCTCCCTGCTGAGTGGCTTAGTTAGTGCCTAAACTTCTCAAGGCAGACACAATGTATCAACCATTACAAACAGTATGGCAGATGGGGAGGCACCTGGCAGGGATGGTCCACTGTATGAGTCACTTACTACTACTCTTGGTTAATCCCAACAACTCCCCAATTTTACTATTCTTAAGACAGTGTCTCGATGTGTAGTTCAGGCTTGAATTCATTATGTAGCTCAGGGTGGCGCTGACCTTGTAGCAGTCTTCCTGCCTCTGCCTCCTGAGTGTAGGACGACAGGCAGGCACCAGCATGCCCGCCTCGCAACTTTGCATTTGAGAAGGTAGAGCACAGAAAGGTCACATCACAGACTAAATTTCCTTGTGGAAGCCACAGTTGGAACAGTGGCTCAGGGATGCACCTCAGTGACGTTTGGGTCACAGTGAGTATGACTTGTGCACAGGTTATGGAGGGAAATCTGATGGGTCCAGCGCACCAAGGTCGAGACTCTGCCTGGCGCTGGGCTTCCACACTGCACGACCCCAGGCAACGTCGTGTACATGGTGCTGTTCCTGGTGTACACTGACTTGGCCATTCTAGCCCAGCCCGTGAATGCTTGTGTTGCTGTTACCATGACACAGTCCGAACTTCCTGAGGTTGGAAGTTACAATATCTTACACCCACAATCCAGGGCCCTGCATTGCCCAGCGCAAGACCTGAGAGGCACAGTGGGCACAGAATCGCTCATTTTCTGTGAATGTTTGGTCTCCTCCACGTGGCTGCAGGAGCACCAGGCCCAGGGGTGAGTCCTTCCCGCCAGCGCTGCACAGCCCAGTGGCCCGTAACGACACCCTTTGCCTCCCATAGGTCTTGCGCTTCAGTCGCGGGCGAAGCCTGAGGAAAAGGAGAGAGAGGCTCAAGGAGGAGAGGAGGGCGCAGTCTGTACCGAGAGAGGAGGTTGCACAGAGCAAGGTGGGGTCCTGCTGCCCGCCCGGCCGTGGCTGGCCGCCCGACCGATGCCCTGCCTTCTTCCACTGGCTTCCCTGGCTCTCATGCCCTCCTCGGCCTCTGCTTCCCCCTGGGGCTCCTCAAACGGCCACCAGCCTTCTCCTCCTGCGTCGCATCCTCCCTGCCCTCTGCTGGGATTCCGGACCCTGTGCCTTGGCGTGTGCCGCCCCATCTCTGTCCAGCCGCCTGGACGGCACGTTCAGCCCCGTATCTGTGGCCCGGACAGCACTGCCTCTCTGACCCTGTGCCCTTAACTGTGCAGAGCAGTGCTTCTCTAAGTGCAGGGTCCGTGCGGCACCGGGGACCTTGTTACAAGCAGGTTCTCAGGCCTCCCACACCGGTGCCCAGCAGCTCTGGGTGGAGCCCAGCCCCTGGGTTTGAAAAGTCCTCCAGTGGTTCCTGCTGAGACCCACTGGCGCGGCTGCTCCCTCACTTAGAGAAGAGCTTGCACAACCCTTCCCAGCCTCTCGGGGGAAGGCAAGGACACTGAGATGACTTGTGGCATAGCAGATGCTACCACCAAGTATTTGCTCTTCTGTCATTTTTTTTTAAAAAGCCTCTCATCAAAAAATAAATAAGTAAGAGCCTCTCATCAATTGCCGGTGTTCAGGCATTGTGACTCTCAGCTCCTGTGTGTGAATTGTACATGTTAAATTGTAAAAGTTCTCCCAAGAAGGAGAAACAGGACCTTTTTTTCATTTCTGAGTATTTTTACTCTCTGCTATAGATTGTGGGGGTCCAAGTTCAGAGGATGCAAGAGGTTATATATTTTATTGAAAGGCAAAAGACCAAAAATCTAATGCTTTCTTGTGCCTAGTAGGTTCCTGGAATTCTAGTATTAGACCCAAGACTGTTTCATTTGAGACCTAACAAAATAAAAGCCGAATATTCAGCCAAACAGGAAAAGCGTTACATGTTAAGGCCACCGGGCAGTGTTCCTTGCGTCTGAAATTCACCGGTAAAGAGTCCCACGGGCCTCACTGGATGGAGCCTTGCAAGCGTCCACCTTTACCCCGTTGGTGAAAAGGCTGAAGGCGTAGGTGGCACAGGCTTGTGGGCTCTTCCTTCCGCAGGGCAGTGTCTCAGCAGGAGACACCCCCAGCAGCGAACAGGCTGAGGTCAGAAAAGAGGAAGCCAGAGAAGACTTTCTGTCTGCCTCCCCAGAGCCCCGAGGAAAGGATAACAGGAGAAGAAAGTCAAAGCCCAAGGTCAGGAGGCACGCGAAAGCAGCCGGGAGGGAGATGGCAGAGGATCCTGGGGTTGGTCGTGCCCACTGGCTGAGGAGCCTCCTCACCTGGCTGGGTGGTTTGGAGCCAGAACGTAGAACTTACTCCTGGCTAGGTTCAGACAGGAGGTGGGCCTGCCGGTGTGGGGCTGGGGGCGGACACCACATGGCGAAGCAAGGTGTGGGATTCTCTGCTGAATGGGGGAGTGGGAGCCCCCTGCTGGGGTCACTCTTGCCGATGTTGCGGGGCTCAGGGGTGTTGGCGCTGTCTCCCTCACAGGTGTCAGCATTGTCTGACCTCATCCCCCCAGAAGACCAACAGCCGGGACCCCAGAAGGACCCACATGCTCATCATCACCCTAAAAAGAAAAGCAAACATCGGTGCTTGTCCCCACCACCGCCCCATGAGTTCAGAGCGTACCAGCTGTACACACTGTACCGGGGCAAGGATGGGAAAGTGATGCAGGTACCGTGGGGCTCGTCAGGAAGGGGCCAGAGACCACCAGCAAGGCTGTCCATGGGGGCTCGTCAGGAAGGGGCCAGGGACCACCAGCAAGGCTGTCCATGGGGGCTCGTCAGGAAGGGGCCAGGGACCACCAGCAAGGCTGTCCATGGGGGCTCGTCAGGAAGGGGCCAGGGACCACCAGCAAGGCTGTCCATGGAACGCTATTCCAGGGGGCTGGGGGCACCTCAGGCCTTGACCTAGAAGATGCTCCTGCCACTTAGGACCCAGTAGATGGAGGCTCAGTTACAGAGCCTCGCCATTCTCAGGTGACTAGGGGAGAAAAGCAGCTTGAAGACAGAGGGACCGTCTCTCACCTCAGAATGTTCTTAGTGCCCGCTGGGCCCAACGCTCAGGCTGTAGGACCTTCCGGTGAGGACAGGGTGGACCTGGCTCCTCCATCACCTGTATCTCCCTGGTGTTCTGCCTGGCACGTAGTGGCTGCCCAAAACGTGTTGAAGGAATGAAGGAGAGTTTGATTGCTTTTGGATTTCCCTTAGGCACCAATAAATGGCTGTCGATGTGAACCTCTAATCAACAAGCTGGAGAATCAATTGGAGGCAACTGTGGAGGAGATAAAAGCAGAGCTGGGATCAGTTCAGGATAAAATGAATACGAAGCTGGGGCATATGGAGAGTAAGACCCAGCACCAAGTAAGCAAGCACCCGGCCTCCTGACTGCCTTGGGCTCTAACAGAAAATGAAATCAAAGACTTTGAACATTTTAAGGTGTATTTGGTGTTTCCATTATGTGGAAAGGCTGTTTGAAAAATCTTAGGGCTATGATGGATTGCCTAAGGCTGTTTTAGCTAGCCCCTCTCATAGAGGACTACTTTAGACTGATGCTAGGTATCCCAAGGGCCTCTCTTCACTTCAAAGAAGTTGAAAGATTGGGGTGTAAGGTCAGTCCTCCTTCCAAATGGCTGGGACAGAATTTTGGCTCAGTGTAAGTCAGGTACTGAGGCCTAGACCAGTTCCCTGCAACCCAGGAGCAAAGCCCTGCATACACAGGACTGCAGATGGCAGAGACGCCTCCACAGGAAGAGGATGCAGAGCAGGGAATAGGTGGTCGTAGGAAACATTGATACAGTTCACTAACATGGGGACGGAGGAGAAAAACATCATAAGGTGCTCTCCACAGCCTCAGAACCACTGTTTGTCTTTTAATTGTCTGAACATCTGTGTGTGGAAGGCCATATATGTTGCCAACAGGAGAGGAACTCGCAGTGGGCCGTCACAGGCTGGCTCCTGCTAATAGCAGTTCCGGTCTTTTCCTCCGACTATGACAAAATGGCGCTAGGTGTTCAGGCCTCCAGGAGATGTCAGATGGAGGCAGGCTCCCAGAGGGTGCGACTAAAAACGACAATCACTTGCTGTGTAAAGCAATTCCTTAGTCTTCCCACACCTTTTTTATACATGCTTTGACTACTTTTAATGTAGCACCAAAAATATCGGCTCACTGCGTATTCTGCTTGTTTCATTACCCCTTGGGCATCTGTTCATGTTTGCATAATTGGGTGAATAAGGGTAGAGTAAGGCTAATAGCTCCACATTTTAGAGAAAGTTTTTCCTAATAATAGTCTTGAAAATAATATTCTAAGGCTTAGAAAATTCATGTCTGCCTACAAGGTCTGCATTGCTCAAGTTGTATATTTACTGTGTCTTCATAGTCTCTTAAATCCATTAGGACTTTCACAAATGAGAAAAAGAAAGAACACTGAAATATGCTCAGGAATTCTGAAAAGCTAGCGTCCTAAGAACACTGTGTGAAAAGAGAACTGGGTTTGCTTGTGTGTTTGTGGACTGTTCTGAATACCTGAGCCTGTCCTCACGCATGGAGAGACCCAGGCCTGTCCTACATCATCTCACTGTGCGCTCTGTTCCCCTTGAACCCCAGATGCGTGTTTTGGACAAGCTGATGGTTGAGCGACTCTCGGCAGAGAGGACAGAATGCCTGAACCGCCTGCAGCAGCACTCGGATGCTGAGAAGCATGAGGGAGAGAAACGGCAGGTAAAGGCCAGTAGCTGTCTGTTTTCACTGAGGATTTACTTGGCTACAGAGTTAGAAGATTTAGACCTGTCATTGAAAATGCTGGGGCTGAGACTCCCTCCCAAAGCATTTCCCCTTATTTTTATGACCCCAAAATGTAGTTCACAGCAAAAAACCTGTAGTTTGGTCTGTGGCCGTTGCTGGATGTGCGGGCAGTCGGTGGAGACAGCATGTTGGGGAAAAGGACATCCCACCTGAGACAGCTCCATGTACTGGGCGTGCCCTGGCTGGTATGCTTGTCGAACATGGGTCCTCCCTGAAGGCATGCACTCAGAAATAAAAGATGTGCCATTTGTGAGTGTGTGAGAATTCATGCTCCTAAGCATCCAGAAATGTTTGATTTGGAAGGTTTGGCTGGCTCTAAGCCTCGGAATGAAGATTATAGATAGCTCATGATTTGGGTGCTACGTCTGGCTTATGGGTGAATGGGTAATGCACAACTTTTAGGTTTATCAAAATGGGTAACCTCAATTATCATTCAAAAGGGCCTCCTTAACTCATAGTCTTAATACTTCTAACTCACAATCAAATCCACTTGATTGTTTGTGTGCTAATTACTTATTTTTAGATGTCCTTGGTGGATGAGTTAAAAACTTGGTGCATGTTGAAGATTCAGAATCTGGAGCTGAAGCTTTCTGGGGACTCTAGGGCCTCCAGGGCTAAATCCACACCATCTACTTGCGAATCCTCTACAGGTAACCCATGTGCAGAGAGCGCCTCTCTGCTTAAAGGTAACGGAGCCCCCAGACTTTGTTCTCCCCAGCCTCTGGAGGCCAGGGCTGTGGAACAGTTGGACTGTGGAGTAGGCCCTAGAGGGAAATGGACCATGTTTTGTTCACAACTACGTATTCAGTTCCTATACAGTAATAAAGAATGTCATTTCCGTGCTCAAACATTTGAATGAAGAAGGAATAAAACTGTTGGTCAACAGTAACAGTGCATCAGGTGCAGTGTTGGTGGGATTGGTGTGGACCCCAAAGAGGAGGGTGATGAATGACCATCTGTCTCCCCAGCAGGGCTTTGTCCCTTGTCTGTTGCACCCTTTCCCCTATACTCTTCTTGATTGGCCTTTACTTTTGTCCAACAGTGCAAAACCTCATTAAATGGTAGTTCATATACCGAACTTGCCCCAGGTGCAAGAGATACTTCAAGCAAAGCGTCTTTATATTAGCTACTAGTGCTTAACCCAAATGGTTATTTCTTTTATTGGTACCTAGGGCCTTTGCACTGAACTATGTCCCCAGCCCCGACCCCCTTTTAATTCTGAGACAGTAGCTCACTAAGTTACTGAGTTGCCCAGGTAGGGCTCAGACTTACGACCCTCCTGCCTTAACCTCCCAGAGTGCTACACGTGCTTGCCACTGTGGCTGACTCGGTGGTGATAATTTTGAGGCCGCTCAGAGCCTTGTAACTAAGCTCACTGCAGCGCTCGGATATATCAAATGTTTTGTGTTCTCACTGCCTTTTCTGGAAACGTACTTTTATCTTATTAGTGCTAACAACACTGGGAAACATCCTGGCAGAGTTTTCAGGCGAAGGCTAGTCATGGGGCTTGTCCTGGAGCTTTGGGTATATGGAACAGGCCCACTTTCCAAAATGAAGCCTAAGACAAAGAAGCACACAGATCTTACAGAAATTAGAGAATGGGGTTATTTCTCTAATAGATAAATGTTCATTCTGTTTTGAGACACATGTTGAGCTGTCATCTTTACATATCAGAAGATGAGACCTAGAGCCTTTCTAAGGTAGAACTGAGACAGGAAAAAAGGAAAGCCTGGCGGATTTTTTGGCTTAGATGCGACCAACATGGCTAACACGGAGCTCATGAAAGTCCTGACGAGCCAAACTGACAATCTTGGGAGGTGAAGTAGGAAGGAGGGACAAAAAGGCAAAGAGAACCAGAGAGAATATGCTGATGGTATACAGGATCCCCAGGGCTCTCAAATGCCACCCCACTGCCACCTGGTTGTGAATGTGGGTTTGCTCTGATGCCTGTTCTCCTTCTGAAACCAGGTGTGGATCAATCAGTGGTGACTGCAGGCCCAGCAGCGGCGTCCGACAGTTCTTCACAAGTGGTTAGGCCCAAGGAAAAGGCCCCCAGCACCACTGCTCCCCACAGACTCCAGGAGCTGTCCTCCTCTGACTGTACAGGCTCCCGACTGAGGAATGTCAAGGTCCAGACAGCCCAGCTGCCCGTGAATGAGGCATCCAAGTGTGACCAGCAGGCTGGGCCATGTGTCAACAGAGGCACTCAAACCAAGAAGTCTGGGAAGAGTGGGCAGATGAGGCATCGGACCCAGCAGCCCAGTGGCACCTGTGGGCAGCCAGCAGCAGGCAGCGAGCAGACGGCCCCTCGTGTCCGCAACACTTCCCAAGCCCTGGAGCTTACCCAGTATTTTTTTGAAGCTGTTTCTACCCAGATGGAAAAGTGGTACGAAAGGAAGATTGAAGAAGCACGAAGTCAGGCCAATCAGAAAGCCCAGCAGGACAAGGCCACACTGAAGGAACACATTAAAAGTTTAGAAGAGGAACTTGCTAAACTGAGGACTAAGGTGCAGAAGGAAAATTAGGATATGGAGAATAGAACAAAAGAGAATTCTTGAGGATTTCTAGCTTTGCAACTGCAGAATAGCTGTGGCTAAGAAGCTGTTCATGTAACAGATCTGCCTTTTAAAAAAATCACTACTTTCTGAAATGTGCCATAGACACGCTTCATGTACCCTGCAGTTACTGAGAAGAGACATCAGCAATTAAGCTGAAACCAGGGGAAACTTGCTCTTTCAGGTTTCACTACAAACGCTAAACCTCAGCCCAGGGTCATCTGAAGGTCAAAAGCTCAGATTAAGCAAACTATGTAAGAAACAGAATGATGTGTAACCCTAAACCCTAAAATTCAGGATGTGTGAAATTCTAAGTCAAAAGCAAGAAAATTACATCCTTGTAAACTCAGTGAGTCATTCATATGAATACACCTGCCGTGCCTAGATAAGAGCGTCTTTGTAAGAGAGGTGGAGCGCTGAGACGGGCTCAGCCCTCTTTGTCAGAACTCCAGTCCTCAAAGTGGTGATGTTTTAACCAGGTCAGAATTTACCACATAGATTCTGAGTGGAAGGAGATTTTCATGACCTCATAAGATCCAGTATATCTTAATTTTCTGAAACGCCAAGAGATTATTTAAATGACAGGACGCTGGCTAACAGGACCAGAGATGCTAATGAGCTCAAATGAGAAAACTTCCAAAGATTTAATCATGGTTTCTATATTTTCGGCAAAAGAACAATCGCAGCAGATTAATGGGAAGAACATCTAGGTAACAAATACCTGCAACTTCTATAATCCACTCATAAACCTAATAATCTTAGAGTACCTTTCTGAGACTGAGCTACATTTTTTTTTAAGGTGTCCCTTTAAAGTATTTGATTTTAAATGGAGTTCTGTCACTGAAGCAGCTCGGAAACTTTCCGTGGCTTTCAGTGACTGTGTCACGGTGATGTCAGTGATGAGGTTTAGACACCGCTGCTCCCCAGCCTGACGGAGCCCTTAAGACTATACTTCAGCAGCAGTGAAATGAACACAGGGAAAAAGGCATCAGAGCAGCTTGGCTATGTTGCAACTTCGGATTTAATTACCTTTCAAGCTTTTGTCCTTTGATATGTGGGATTATCAGTCTCCTCAAAATCCCACACATGCTAGAAACTTCAATTCTGTTTCTATTAACACAAGACTCTAGCAGCTACCGGCCATAATTGTGAATAAAGTACTGCTCACTGAGCCAAAGAAAAACGACTTGTTGACATGAAAACACCCTGAAAAACAGTAAGCGTTTAGTCCCGTTAGCTCAGTTTTGGTTTTTTTCTGATGGGGGCAATTCAAGGATAGATAGTCTAGAAATGTAAGTCAGCATCACGGTTGGAGACGCTGCAGATGGAATGCATGTGATCTCAAGGTGATGTCGTGTTGTGAGCTGTCCTGTTCCTCAGCTCCACAGTAGGGAAGTCCTTCCCCAGACACTCACCAGCGTGATCATCTAGGGCTCTTCTCCCTTCTCAGCTCACTGTTTCCCATGCCGAATCACAGGCTTGTAGAGGTAGACAGTTCTAGCTTCAGTTTTCTCAGTCTATTCCCAAGATATCAAAAACTTCTGTAGGATCATGCTTCAGGATATACTGTCCTATTGGGACCTGCCTAATGTTCAAAGAGAGAAAATCCTGAGAAGTTCCATAAGTCATTTCCCAAGCGGGAGTTACTGTCATTTATCAGAATATATTTTCCTCAAGGTTTCCTTGTGAAATAGGCCATAAAGTGCTTTGATGGGAGTGTTTTGGTTGTGTACCTCCTGTCCATTAGGAGCGGGCAGCTTATAACTGTGAACCGGGTATTTTTGTCAAAAGTCACAACTAGGGAAGAGATTAGAGAGGAATTAGAAATGTCAAATGGACCTAGTCCGGCAGTCTCCAAGAGTGTCTCTTTGTGCTCTGTCACAGAAATCAAGAGAGGCAGGAAAGAGAACAGGGTCGGTCAGCTTTCTACTCAGTGGGCTGAAGTGTCAGTGAAGGCTATCACATGAGTGTTGCAATTTCAACAACTGTCAAGTCTTTTTTGTTCCTTAGCATTGTCAGAACAACTGCAGGTCTGGTATTTTTCTGTATTTTCCCCTTGAGCTATCTGCTACAATAAGCAAATGCCCCAAGTTCACTTTTCTGGAGAAACAGAACTATAAACAATTGATAGCCTGTCATCTAAGTCATATTTCAATTTGAGGCTGAAACTTCCAACAGCTGTGGGAAAGTGATGTGAAACAGAAAAAAACTGTGTATTACATTTTAAAATTATTAGTACATTATTACATTGAGTATACTAAATATATGTGATAAACTGAATGTTAGTTCTCAGCTCACTTTGACTTTGGGAACCCAAAATAAAGGAAATGATATTTTTATGGTTATACTTCTTTTTCTGAGTCAAATGTTGATATAACTGGGAAGCATGTTTGTCTTCTATTTAATATTTTTATCACCTTGAATTTGTGTCTGCTCCAAGTGTTAAATGTTGTTCCCAATACGATGGACCTTAAACTCATTAAAAAATTAAAATGTAACTACTCTGTTTAGCCTATGGTTTCATTTGTTGAAGTTGACTAAATTTTACGGTTCTTGAAAGAATACCTTGAGCCAGCCACACTTGTAAAAGTGTGATTTAGAGGAAATCCATCTGTCTGCTTTAAAGTTGAGATGAGGTGCACTGAATCAAAATAGAACTGCTGTAGCATGGCAGATTTCTCAGTACAGTCGTAACTGATTTAACTGTTGACCGTTTGGAAAGTACTGAACAAAGGGGGAGGACAAAATATCATTTGTACTATAAATAATATGTAAGCCAAGATAACATCATACTTTGACAAACTCTTGCTAATAGTAAATATAGTTCCTCTTGTGAATTATAAAAGCCAATTAAATATGATTTAAAAGGACAATTTAAAAAGACCTTCTGTGAATAAAACAAATGTTCATTTGTAATTTTAAGTGGAAATATTCTTTCCCTTTAAATCAAATGTGAACACCTTAAACCTACGAGACACAAAAGACAGAATGAAGTACTTTTCAAAAGTGATTTATTCTTTTCAGTGAATAAAAATAATAAACTTAATCCTAATATGATTTCGTAAAGGCCTGAATCAACCAGAGGAAATAGCCGGTAGTGATTTCTAGCTTGGCAGACTGACAATGTTTTTGATCACATGCAAGTCTGCTGGTGTGACTGCAGTAACACAAAGGACAGGGACGTGCTCTGCTTTCCTGCTATTCCAAAGTCATCTGTCTCGGGAGGCTCATCCACAGCCCTGCTTGTACCATGAACTTAAGGCTTCCAATCTGACGGCACATTTTTAAAGGGGAGAATGATGTGGAGACAAACAAATGGTGTGTACACAGTGCACGTGGCCATTTCTCTTGTTATAAAAGGATTATTGTTCACATGCATAGCTTCACAGTCACACATCTTAAACTTTAGGAACAAAAGTCTAACTCTCAAACAGGAGTACAGTTTATAGGGAAAAACCGTCTAATCCCCAAAACTGATACAGATCACTTCATGAATAAAATGTCTAACCAGCAGTTCTACGCTGACCACTATCTTAAGGACTGTGGTTTCTTACCTGAGAAGAAACTGCTAAAATGAATCTCTTTAGCACAAGAGAAGATTTGATCTCCAACTCAGAGGCTCAATCAAAGCATATAAGTGAACAAAGTAAACTACTTTGTAGAGATGAAGATTTAAAAACAAAAAAAATGGACATTACATTAATTTTAGCCTCTGGGAAAAAATTCAATTTTCAGTGTTTTACCTAATTCAAAAAACAACACAAACCCCAGCTTAAGTTCTCTTGGAGTCTGATATCTGCATCTTAAATTCAAACCACAAATGCTCAAGTTTGCATACACTCCTGCAAAAAGTCACCGATTGCATATTCCACAAAAGGATTTTTTTTTACATTCAGGATTTTAGGTGTATTTAGCTAGGTGTAGTGGCACGTGCATATAATCCCAGCACTCCAGAGGCTAAGGCAGGAGAATTGCTGAGAGTTTGAGGCCAGCTACAAAGTGAATTCAAGGCCAGTGTGAACTGCACAGCGAAACCCTATCTCAAAAAAACAAAAACAAAAAGGAAAAGATTATGTTTATGATAGACTATGTTTGAGTATGCAAGTCAACCATACCACACAAAGTATTTCCGAAGTATTCTTTATTCAAAAACTTAGGATGCTTCTCTTTTTTGCCAGATGGTTTTGCAACATATTAATGCTTCTTTAGGAGCCTGAAAGCTGGCTCATACAAGCATTCTGCATTAGTAGATTACTCTCTCAGAAGGGTATTCAGAAGTACTTTATGTTGTGAATTCTGAGGCTATAGGAAGTGGAGCTCTGGCATCCACACCTTTGGTTGGTGCTGCTCCTCTGGCTTACAGTGCAGTTACTAGGTACCATGTTTCATTCTGCAAAATTTTGTCTACATCTTCTGAGATTCTATATCTGGCCGGATTCTTGGATTAGTGTCTCTATCTGACCAGATTCTTGGATTAGCTTCTTAGCACTTCTCTGTTGATGAACATGACTTAAGTTTGCAGGACTGATAACCCAAGCACCTTTTTAAAACCCCGTAAGCTTTTACTTCCACATCTTTGATTAAATTAATTGTATGTAATAAATTTAATTGCTTTCAAAAGTGTCCTTAGTCAACTCTGGTTGTGATGTATTTGTCTCTGACGTAGTCTTCAAAATTCTTTGTTTTTCCTATACTTGGAGAAGAACCTGACACACCAAGGATTCTCCTTCAGGATATACTCCTATCCACATCGAAATTAAGGTAATCGTGGAAGTTTCACCCAGAAGTTACCTACAGTTTTCCCTGATCTTTTTGCTGTTTCACTGTGTTCACTAAATTCTTTTTGTTTTCTTTCCAGCAAAGATCCAGATTTGCCAGTGATGGGTTTTTTTGAGTCCTTTGGCTATCAAATCATGGAACAGCTGAACAAGGTACTTCAATGACCCTTAAGGGTAATACACAAGGATTTTTCAATAAGATTCCAGAGTGCCGGGATTACAGGTATGTGCTACTGAGCAATTTTGCCACATCTTCACCAACATTTACTTTCCTTTTTAATTACAGCCACTGTAGTGAAAATGAAGTGCTATCTCATTATGGTTTTTTTGGGTTTTTTTTTTGTCTTTTTAAGACAGGGTATCACTATGCAGTGCAGGCTGGCCTTGAACTCACTTTGTAGCTCAGGCTGGTCTCTAACACGCAGCAATCTTCCTGCCTCAGCCTCCCAAGTGCTGGGATTACAAGCATACACCACCATGCCTGGCTGTCTTTACGGTTCTGTTATGCATTTTCCTGATGATTTGTGTTGAGCATCTTTTCATGTGCAGCTGGCTATTTGTTAATACTTTTTGCTTCTTATGAAAATAGATGACACATTTTCAGAACATTCTAGAAACATTCTCAGAAGTCAGGTGAATTTCTCAGATCTAAAGCAGCTGTTTCATTGTGCTTTTCTTTGGTCTCTCTGACATCCTGTGCTCCACCTTCTGAAATTGTGCCTGAGTGCTATACACATCAACAGTTTGACTTGGCTTTGAGCTGTCCATTATCCTAAACTCAACAGAACATGAGTATTTGAAAATCCTTTGGAAAAATGCTAGTTAAGATTTTGCTAATGCAAGTGTTTTTTCTAACTCCTTCAGCTGGATATTGCCTTGAGTAATCATCATCCGGATTGTGTCCTGTATTAGAAAGTGAAATATGGTTATCATTCTATCTCATTAAATAAGGTATAGTTCTGCTATTTTATTTATAAAAGTCAAAAACCAATAGGGGTGGGCTGTGGGTGTAGCTCAGTGGTAGGGAATGGGTTTACTATGCACAAAGCTGTGGGTTCAATTCCAGCACCACACACACTCCAACAATAACACAAAGTCAACAGTGTGATTGGAACTGCTACACATTAGGAAAGCTAAAATCTATGTGGTACAGCATAAAAGCCAAGTAATGCTACTGTATAGATATAACTTAAAATTTTAAAATGTCATTTGAATAGAAATAAGTACCATTACAAGTAATGATCAAAATATACTGCCTTAGCTGGGTGGGCACCTATAATCCTTGGCATTCTCGGAGGCTGAGGCAGGACGATCCCAAATTTGAACCCAGCCTGGGCAACTTAGTCATTTAGTGAAAACCGATGTCAAAAAACAAACAGAAAAAGCTGGGGACGTAGCTCAGAGATTCAGTGCTTGCCTAGCATGTGAAAGGTCCTGGATTCAATCCCAAGTGACCCGCCCCTCCACCAAAAAAAAAATTATACCACCTCAGTGACATTTATATTTCAAGATGTCTACTAAATTAAAAAAATCACTGATCAATACAAAAGAGCCAAGCTGTTCTCACTATGATTTTGTTCTCACCTCTTCTGTGGCGCTTTTATTTCTTTTGAATTCTTCCCTTGCCCAGTTCTTCAGGTACTAGCGGTCAGACACATTTGGAACTTGCTGGAATGCTTGCAAAATCCTTCTGTAGAGGAGGAGAACTTGTTGCCTTCTCAGGAACTGTACAGGGGACAAGAACTGACATTTACAACTACACGATCGCCAGCTCTACTTTAGCAAAACAGACTGTAACCAGGCACTCTCTTTAGTCTTCAATTTTATAAAGGAGAAAGAAAAACTTTATTTTGACAGAAAAAAGTGCATTTGGGCGTTTATTGCTTATTGCTTATTTCCCTGTCAAACCTGATCAGGAACCTTTAAAATGAAGAGCTCGCCAGTGGGCAGAAAAAGGGCTTCTAAAAGCTGTCATAGCAACAGTACCTTTTCTAAATGAACACAGTTGTTCAGATTCTTTGTTCCTTATCGCAGAGCAGCCTTCACCGAGGTTATCGGGTAAGGAAGCATCTAGGCTCCGAGAAGTAAGAGGCTGGCCCGCCTCCGGCGCCCACCGTGAGCCCCGCACACTTCCCGTGGCTCCCACCGAGGGAAGCCCCAGCCCTACGCCCCCGATCACAGGCTGCAGGCTCAGGTTCAGGAATGCTGCTCTAGCCGGGCGTTGGGAAGTACTGGTACAGTACCTGCTTTAGCGTCAGCGTCCCTGGGGGTAGGCGGGAGGCGGCCATGTCAATCGGACCGCGGGTCTGGCCGGGAGCGGAAGTGGCGGGATCACTTCCTGGGTCAGGGGGCGGGGCGAGCTCGGTTTCCCGGGGAACCGCGCGGGGCGCCGCGGCGACCTGGGTGTGAGGGAAGCCCTGGAATTTGCAGTCCGTAGACTCGGATAACAGTTCGTGCATATAAGGACTTTGCGAGAAGGCAATAAAAATGATAAGGCATTGGGCACAGTTCTTAGCATGGGACGCAGTTAAGAATTCATTAAATGGGGGCTGGGGATTTAGCTCAGCGGCAAAAGCGCCTGCCTAGCAAGCGCAAGGTCGTGAGTTCGGTTCCCGGTACCGGAAAAAAAAAAAAAAAAAAAAGAATTCATTAAATGGAAGGTAATTTTTTGGGAGAAAATCACTATACTCATTTTGAGTCCTTAATGTGTATGTTTGAACGGACTGAAATGTTAATTTCTTTTAAAATTTGCATCCTGCACTTTCCCCCCTTTTCCTCGTCCTTTTTCACAAGCATTTGCCCCGTGGTAGTCATCAAGATCATTTGTAACACGGCTTTTAAATGGGCACCCCGTTGTGGTTTTAAGCACTTATATTAAAAAAAAAAAAAATCACGGATGAGGAATTGAACAAGCTAGGAGCTTTTACTTCCTGTTTTTACACTTTCTTCTTTCTCTCCAGAAACATTTTCTCATGCTAGACACAGTTAATACTGTCACAAGTTACATATACTTTCTGTCCTCAAAGATTAAGATTTTGGGCAGGAAATTGTAAGTTCAATGCAATGCCACGAAATGTTGCTGTTCATACTGTTGAATCTCATTCGTCCTGGGAAGTCTTGAAGTGTTTGTCTAAAAGACAAAGGAGCTAAGAGGACTCCACACAACACATGGACACGGGCGGATTGTAGGAACTCTGGAAGGCTGTGAGCAGATGAGTGGTGCTGATGCGGGTCCAGGGCCAGAAGAGAGGCAGGGAACCGCATAGGTTGGCCTAACTTGAGTAACAGGAAGCTCTGGAGGGATTTCTAGCTTGAGAGGTTTTATAAAGATCTCCTTGGATGTTGTGATTAGGATGAAATGAAGTAAGCAAAGATAATGACTACTTTGCCGAATACTCCACGGTAGAGATTAAAAGAGCCCCAGCTGCCCTGGTGGAGTCAGAGAACGGAGGGGATGATAGATGTGTTCAGAGGTATCCAGAGAAACATGACAAGACTGTAATCATGAAGATGGAGAGGGAAGCAAAGCAGATGTGTAGGCTGGCTCTGTAAATAGTCTGGCTGCAGGAGTGGCCAACTCACATGGGCATACTGGAGAAGTCTGGGATCAGATAAATGGTGCTTTTGAACAAAACACATCTAATGAGTGCTCAAGTAACAGCTCCAGCAGGTATCTGAATGTACAGTACAGATATGTATGGTATATGTTTTGAGCCACAAGGGACTGCATTTATGGTGGCGACCCCATAAGCTTCTATCATCTAAGTGACATCATAGCTTAGTTTTTACAGGTACAGTCTGTTATCCTTTCAATACAGTAAAAATGCCCAACACTGGATTTCTCAGAATGTATCCCAGTCATTCACTAATGACTGTAACTGGGAACGTAAGAGAGAAGAGCCTTGCCAGATGTCTAGATAGAAATTTTTGCAAGCCTTTTGCTCAGACAATGGTCGAAGTTGTTGCTAAAATAGGATTACATAAGCATGCAAAGTATTTGTGCTCTGCTGCCCATTCCTTAAATGTCGGAACTCAGCATCAGCTGCTGTGACAGCACTCCCTATTCCTATCACAAGTTGGCAGTGGCACTCTTGGGTACCCGCTCACCAGAATTCTTTCTTTCCCAAATCCCAGAAAAGCCATAGGAATCACTTTAGGCACTCCAGTTGGGAAGCCCCACCGTGTGTAAGACCTGCCCATCAAAGGTAAATAGACTGTATCACTGTCAGTGTTGCTGTCTTTCTCTCCCAGACCCAACCCTGCTGGAGGAGTACATTTTCTGCCCCTAGGACAGCTTGGGCCAATCAAATGTGAGTAGGGGAGAGGTCAGTTTGATTCGCCTCCGTGCAGTTCTGCCTAACTCACCCGTTTCCATCTGCCACAAAGCCAGCGAGGTGCAGCTTACCCACCAGAGACATGAATATGAGTGAGAAAGTCTTACTGTATTAAACCATTGATGTTGCTGGTCCCATTAGTTTGGTATGAACTGAATGGTCTGCTGGTCAAGTACGCAAGATCAATCCCCTGTCATATTCTATTAAGAATGATCACAAATGATCTCAATGGTGGTAAATCTTTTAATAGTTTTCAGAATATAAACTGCATAGATTTTCAGAATAAAAAATAACAATGATACAACTTCAGGTACATGCTTTAGGACACTTGGTTAAACAAGCAAGCTGCATGTGATGGCCACCGTATAAGGGTACAGGCTTCACAATGTAACTTGGAAACAGACACGGGGACAAGGACACAGATGCCTACAAAGAACATTCTGACAGAACATTAAACAGAACACAGCACACAGTTTCAAGTATTCAAACACTGCTTTCTGGCCAAGTAAAAACTGCCTCAAAACCACTGGTGTGTTCTGACTGGAAGAAAAAGAAAAATAAAGGTAGGGGCTTAGTTCTTGTGGACACGGCATTTCTTTTGGAGAATGAGACTGGCTCAGTCTAGCTTGAAAGCACTGGGGAATGATTCT
Source organism: Chinchilla lanigera (assembly GCF_000276665.1). Classification (NCBI taxonomy): domain Eukaryota; kingdom Metazoa; phylum Chordata; class Mammalia; order Rodentia; family Chinchillidae; genus Chinchilla; species Chinchilla lanigera. The sequence goes on from NW_004955411.1 coordinate 16,365,575, forward strand.
TCCCCTAACTGTTAAGGGGGAGGAGGGGGAAGAACTAAAGAAATAAATTACTATAACTGGGACTATGGCACTGAGAGAGTGAAACAAAGGAAAAACCATCTTTCTGTCATTGCATAGTCTCCCGAAGCAGCAAATGTGAATGAAGGACACTGAAAAGCCGCTTCATTTTTACACAGCCCAAGGCTTCTTTGTTGATTACTCGGGCTACTGTAATGTGCAGCTAAAAATGAGAACACGTACACTATAAGCTTCCTGTCCTTGGAGAGAACAGAATAACCTTTTCACAATAAAAAAATGCAAAATCAGGCTCCCAGAAAACTGTAGACATCTCAGCCACAGGACAGCCTTTGGGTTCCTATCAAGAGCTTGCCATGGCAGGGCTTAAAGAGGATCAAAAGGGCTGCTCTCTTTATTCCTCTGTCCAAAGAACTGGCATGGTCCAGTCCCACTCTTGCGGCAACACCTCCTTAAGGAAGGTGCCCAACAGTCGGGTACGGGGGCACACGTCTGTAATCCCAGGTACTCAGAAGAATCAGAAATTTGAGGCCAGCCTGAGCAACTTAGTGGGACCCTAAGTCCAATCCCCTGTACAGCCCCTCCCTCCAAAAGGATGTTTAGAGCCTCTGCAAGGAGACTGGAGGGGCTGGGTTGTAGAGAGGGCGTCAGGCTCCCCAGTTAGGCTCCCACTGCCCCAGATTTCAAAACGAGCCCAGGAAAAGCACAGAGCCTGAGAACTCTCTGAGCTATACTGGGAAATAAAAATAAAATGCGATTTTACAGTGGCAAGTTCAGAAACAGTTGTTTTAAAAAGGAGTAGGGACCACCTGGGTATGATGTCACTTTCTGAACGTGGTTCATACCGTCTCACTTTGGACTGCGCTTGCTGTACTATGGGTGGGCAGAGGCTGTCACCAACTCAAACCATTGTCTGAGGGCATCGCTGAGTGTCTCAGGAAGTGCGTTCACGTCTCGAAGAATGATATAGAATGGGAACGGGAATTCCTCCATGTAGGATCGGATTTCAGGCATCTCTCCAGGTCCTTTGAATATTGGTACTTTAATGTCCAAGATAGAATCCTGTTGCCAAAGTATTTTGTAAGAAAAAAGGAAAAGTCAGTTGTCTTCTCTGATCTCTTTCGCTGACAATTGTCTCCCATGTCTTATCTCTACATGTGAAATTACCCTTAATTTTCGGAACGCATTAAGGAGGCAGATGTCTGAGCATCTGTTCCAGGAGAATGAAGACTTTAAAAGGAAGAGGGATAAACGAGAAATCTACCTTGTCTACAATGGTGTCTCTATTCTCCATAGGAAGAATTCCCAGTAAATCTGTCTTGCCTGCAGGGACAGTGCCTCCTCAGAAACAGAACTGCTCTGCTCTGAGGACTGGTGAGATAGGGTGGGAAGGCCAGTCTTCAGTAGCAGGAGGAGCCCATTATCAAGGCTGTAATACCTGCTATACAGAAGAAACTGTGACCCAGAAGACAGATTATCGAGTCTGTAGGAGTCGTGGCTCTCCTACTCATTACCTGTAATATTTCTGTGTTGCTGTCCTTCACTTAGTGGAAAAACACTCCTATCTCATTGAGTTGTTGTGAGTATTACACAAAGAATAGTATTACACAAAGAATGGTGCCTGACAGAACACCTCGGACACTAGGAATTCTCAATATGATAAAGCAGCCCCAACCTGTATTTCAAAACAGGCTGAAGGGAATCCCTTTATCTCCAGAAAATGTGGCTTCTAGCAGTCACTCACCCGTGAACTGGGACTGTCCAAAACAACAAAAATGACAAAGATGTTAGCATTCCGGGCAGCCTGAACTGCTGCCATGACTCTTTCTTTGCCCTCGAGGAAAAGGCCTCGTCCATCAGAGACTATCAGGAGAAGTTGTGCGGTTTCTATATTAGATGTGAGAGGAAAAAAGGGAATAAAATGAAATCATTTAAAAAAACTCAAAACCACCTACAGTGTGGCAAATTAGTGTAGGCTTTCTCTGTACTATTAAGACCAAACACCTCTGAACAAAGGAGACCTTTGATGAAATCTATTACTTAGGAGAGAAAAGATGTATTAAACCTCTGTCAATGTGGCAGAATTTCCCAGGAGTGCTTTCAGGCAATGTCAAGTGTAGATCAGCGGCACTTGTAGATTAACATACATCAAAACATGTTTATGACTGTGAACCATATGGACAAGTACTGAATAAGCCAAAAGAAGGAAGTGCTCAAGACAGAAATGGAGAGTTTTACATTTTAGTTGTCTATCGCCTGATTTTTGTCAATTCTTTGTACCTATTTTGCTTAATACTGACTCATTTAAACAACTTACATAAAAAGGAACTAGAATAGTGAGTAAAGTGTTTTAAAATTTTTGGCTACATGTCTGTAGCCAAAGATTACTGTGCTTGAAGGTGGCCTCAACTTAGGTGTGAACCACCTGCTTCAAAGAGGATGTTTCTGCATGACAGTATCAGGACTGAGCAATTTTGGAAAGAGCATGGTATGTTTCAAATCCCAGATCAATAATAGATGGATTCTCTGGTTTCTGAATCGCATCCTTCTCCAGAGCTGTCTTGGTACTGAATTCCACAACCCTGCTCCTTTCTCTCCCAACCTCCGACCCAACCTGTCACAGAAGGGTGTATCAGCATCTGGCTTACTCGCTGATCACAAGCCTCATGGCGAGGGGCTCAGCAGAAATTTCTGAATGAAGAGTGAGTGAGGCCTAGCGGTCCTCTATCTGCTTGTCTTCCCTGTGCAACACATACTTTTTTTTGTCTTTTTGAAATAGGGTCTCGCTAGGCAGGTCAGGCTGGCCTTGAGCTCACTTTGTGGCCTAGGCTGGTCTCAAACTCACAACGATCCTCCTGCCTCAGCCTCCCGAGTGCTGGGATTACAGGCATGAGCCACCACACCCGACACAGCACATACTTTAAATGATGGTGACAGACACAGAGAAAGAAATGCAGCTCACCTGGACTCATGTTTTGTGAGAAATGCTGAGCAGCTGCAAACATGCTGGCTACAGACTCTAGAAACTGAACCAACAAAGATAATTAGGAAACTGGTAAGCTTCTTTTTCCACCACCATAAAAACAAATGACTTGAGACGGAAGTGAGTATTAGGGATCTAGCTTGGGTTAATAAGCAACAGGCTTCCCCACCATCCACCTGGAGTAAACAAAGGATGATCCTTGTACTGAATAGCATTTGTCCTTGAATGCAAGAATAGACAGACATGTTGTGGGCTATCAAACTTCTTGTGTTCTGAAGTATACCTTAAAAGAAATATTACTCCCTAGAAATAGGAAGTCTGTAATGTGAATATCCATGAACAAAACAGCTGTCTTCTCTCAAAAAAATGAAGGCTGGGGATATACCTCAACGGCCCAGTGCCTGCCTGGCAAGCACAGGGTTGTGAGTTCGATTTTTGATACAAAAACAAAAAACACGAAAAATAAAATGAGTACAAAAGAAGGTAAAGCAGGAACTAGAAGGACAGAAAATATTACCCCTGCTGTTTTGTCATCCTGAACAAATCACTGGCTTTATCTCATGTTATTGCTTCTCTCGCCTACATGGGAGAGGGAAATGCCCTGATCCACCTGATAGGACTGGGAGATGGGTTTGTTGTTGCAAAATGTTCCAAACCACTCAAATACGGGGAGCCAAAAATCAATGGTGCCAAGTCATACGATCTCTGAGGAACTAAGAAAAGGCGAGTTGCACCTTTGTTTATAAAGGATGCCAAAGAAGCTTCCATTACAGTACGCCAGCCAAGGTTTAAGACTATTCATGTCAATTTTTTTTTGTCCTAAATACTATAGGGGGTTGTAAAAATTATGTCTGTCCAACATCAGCTTATAAATAACTGTGAAAAAAAATTTGATTTCATCAGCATACCTGAGCAATCTTAGTTTTCTTTTGTTGGAATTTGCAGAGTCGTAGAATCTGGGCCCCTGAGTAATCACTGAACTGCTCATGGAACGGGTGTAACAGCTTGACAGACTCACCAAAACTTGGGGGAGAAAACCAAATACAGTGGGGGTTATTTTTATCATGACATCAAACTGACAAGGCTGTGAAAAGGGTTTCCCCAGTGTGAGCAATCATACCTGCACACTGCAATCTGACCCACTTCCAGGAGGGTTAGAGCGTTTCCAATCACAGCCAACGACTCAAACGCAAGCTATGAAACAGAGAAAGGTCTAAGGAATCGGAAAGCCTCTCAGACACTTTTTACCATCAAGATGCACACAGGAAACACTTTCGTATGGTACACAGGTATTACTGAGGCTTCAGGGGTCTCAGGTCCTCCTCAGCACCACAGATGCTGAAGCACAGAATCCATTAAACGGGTAAGAATGGTTTTCCAAGAAGTCATCTTAGTAATTCTGATATCTGTGGCCCCATAAAATAACATTTTTTCCTTCTGTTTTGGGAGGAGAACTATAAAAAATAATTTTTTATGGGTAATAAGTTTTTTTTTTGGTCTTTTTGAGACAGGTTTTCACTATGCAGTTCAGGCTAGCCTTGAACTCACAGCAATCCTCCTGCCTCAGCCTCCCAAGTGCTGGGATTACAGGTGTGTGCCACCATGCCTGGCTGGATAACAAGATTTAAAAACCAATTAAAATTCAGGTAGTAAACTCAATGTAGAATTTGAGTTAGTTGAAGCAGCACTAAGACGAGTTGCTATAATCTTGATTTTCTTTAGAAAAGGAAATCAGCTTTTAAAATAAATTGCTCTGAAGTCATATAGTAATTAAGTGGGAAGCTTAGGGGTGTGAACCCAGGCTCAGAGGTTACTCCTTTCCCAGCAGAACATACACATTTTAGGTTGCTCACAGGCTTATGCTGGATCACAGCATCACTGTAAAAACTGACAAACATCTCAGTGCCTATAATGGTGGCAATGTAAGTAATCCTATTCAGGCTCCTAAGCTTTGCCAACGTTAACAGAATACTAACTGTGTATAATTTCAGACTAAATAAAATATACATATTCAGAATACATTTTTAAAAATCAAGCTGTACATATTAGTATATTATGTACATTTTTAAAGAATAGTTTCAATACTGCATTACTGCACTTTATAGAAAACAATTGGATTTACTTAAAATGCAGGTAGAAAATAGTATGGTTAAGATCTAAAACAATTTAGAAGACTACAACAGTAAGGGACCAAAATAATTGTCCTTTTGAACTCGAAATTCCTAGATCTTCTCAAACATGTTTATCATATTTTTTGTTAGGCCACAGTTAAAACATTTAAGATAGCCCAGAGAATGTGGTTTGGCATTAATCTTCCATCAGATTGCTATACTTTTCTCTTGCTTACCTGTTTGGTATGGTTGTCTACCATACTAGAAGAGTCATCAATGGCTAAACAAATCTGATATTGGCGTTTACTGGGCTTGGTCCTTCGAAGCCAAATTTTGTCTTTCCGAAACTGACTGGCAATGTATGGAATGACCTTCCGCATGTTCAGTCGCTTCCCTGTTCGATAGTCTCCTCTATCAAATGTACCCAAACAGGGCAAAGATCACATTAATAATATCTTAAAACACTACCAAATAATTAGTCCCATAGCACAATTAAGAGTTCTTATCAACTGAGGACACAGGACCACTAACTTCCTCACCACCAGTGAGAAACATTGACTGCCGATGTTGCAATAAATTGTGCACTAGATATGAAGTTTTAGATTCTTTTTTATTCTAAACTATGGCTTTAGACACAACTTTGGAAAGATCTAGGTGAGCAACACAGCAAGTAGACAAGAGAACTGCAAAGGCTCAGCTAGTTTCCCATCTGGTAGGAATGGAGATGGGAGACTGTCTTCATAACCAGTATCATAGAAACCCTCGTGGTAGAGGTAACGGGTAAGGAAGGCCCATGGTGCCTGTATGGCAGAGCGGCAACCTAGAAGCCAGCACCATAAATGGCTCATTGCTGAGCTCTAAAGCAGTACTATCATCGTTTCAGGTAATGGGAGGGCTTCCAATGGAAGACTCACTTCAGCTTGGCTGCCTGGGTGGGCTCTAATATGAGACGAAGTTGTTCACATAACTGCTGTGAAAGAGGTGCAGTGAGGATCACATAACTCTGCCACATCTCAGCTGCAGCCTTCTCCTGTGACAATGACAAAAAAGGGAGATAACCTTACAATATCAAAGCCAACCAAGTCATTCTAGCAAGATGAAGGCAGAAAATAACTTGCATAAACCACCTCAACAGACGCACTTTAGAATTTCTCTAAGCAAGCTGCTAATTCACTTGTTTAAAAATGTTGTCTCTTCCACCAAAACTAGACCCACAGTTCAAAGAATGAAACAAGGCAGTAATTACTGGAATTTATGGCCAACCAAATCGATGCCTTATTCGTATCATTTAGACTTTAACCAATGTGAGCAGATGTGAATGTGTAGTTTTGGTGCCAGCAGGCCAGCTACTTATTTGTAGGCTCTCAGTCACGTGTGTTTCAAAAATAGGTGACAAGTGCAAATCCCTCACATAATACACTTAGTCCCTAGCACAAAGCCCCATGCTTTCTCTACTAGGACAGCACTCAACACACACACACAGTAGGAGTAATAATATAAAACATACACACATATTATAATTTTAGGAAGCAGAGTCATTAAATTCCTGGCAGATCCACATGGCCAGCAATGAATTGGTGGACGCATAGTAGACTCTTGCCCAGCTTTTCAAACACTGTCATATATTACCTACTTGACGGGGCCAGCAACACAGTTAAAGGAACTAGACTTGTTGGTTTCTCTATTTAAATAAAGCTATGTATCTAGTGGGAAAGTGTGCAAAAGGTAATGGATAGACTTAGGCTTTGGGTCTGTAACTGTATTCTCCATGTACCCAGTCCCTAGCACAAAGGCAGCTGGAGGTAAGGACCTAGTGAGTTGGCTATGCATTAAAAAAAATTTTAGTCACACTTATATGAAAAACCCAGAATAAACATACAGAGCAAAATGAAATAGGAAGTGGGGAGACAGATCACTCTCAAATGGGAAGGGGGATCAAGAGATAAAGGGAAGGAAAAAGACGAAAGAAAGGAACTGGATGTGTCATGCATATGTACAAACTCCACACAAGGACTGTGAACAGTGTGTACTGCAAACATGCACAGAAAAAGGGAGGAGGGATTGGAAAAAAATTAAGCTGTTACATACATGTACCACTTTCCCAAAAGGAATGTAAACATTATATGCTACACAGATGTACTAATAAAATAAACCCGATAGTGTTCATGTTAGCCAGTCATGTAGTAGCAAGATGCATAGCAGTATTATGTCCACTGAAGGAGTCAGAAAATAGGTTCACAAATAGTTATAAGTTTGATAGTTCTACAGATGAACAGAAATACTTACATAAAAGTACATTCACAGTGTACCTGCTCTCACATTAACTGCATGACTGTTACTCATTTTTAGAGTCCAATATACAATCTACCATTTCCAATATTCCTTTCCTAATTGATAAAATCTCAGACAGCTAGACCTGTGTTTATAGTAAGTTTTAAGTTATCAAGTTTACTCGAAGTGGTTGTTTACTTCTTCCCTCTAATAAAGTATGACTCATTAGTGGGAAAGGTACTTAGGAAGAAAACCCCAGTGACTTACTTCTTCTGCATTTCCAGGTTCATGTAGCTGCCAGGTTTCCAGCTGTCTCTCCAGCTCCTGTCTTAGCTCACTGGCATCTTTTAAAAAGGGCTAAGAAGAGAAAGCCACAGATAAGAGGTGGCCGAGGTTGGAATCACCAGGTAATCATTAGCTGCCTTCCTCCCTGCAGTATGAACTTGGCAGATGCAGTCAAATGCCTGAGACTCAAAACTTAAGCAAATTTAACAGCGCAATGAGAGGATGCCAGACAACTGTTCTGCTCTCCATTCTAGAGAAACAGTGTAGATTAAAGGATGCCTTCTTTTTTTTGTTGTTTTGTTTTGTTTTTGGTTTTTCTCCGGTACCGGGAACCGAATTCACGACCTTGCGCTTGCCAGGCAGGCGCTTTTGCCGCTGAGCTAAATCCCCAGCCCTTAAAGGATGCTTTCAACACCCCAGTCAAACAAAAACCAAATCTTAACTCACCAATGATGAAAATGGTCCCTGATAAATCTACACTGTCCTTAAATCAAACTACTAGGGGCAATAACTTAAACATCTGCAAATGTAGGCATTATGCGAACGTTCTTGTCACTTCACTATCATGAACTGTTAACTGACCCGAAGATTCCTCACAAAGATCTAAGAGCAGAACGTGAAGGCCAAGGACCAGGGCCATCATGATAGACAAGTCAGGGCACTGTAACCATTCTGGTTTATACCGAGATCATGGCTCATATTAAGATGTGTCCCTAAAGCCTCACGTCACAGGCAGGATCTTAGAGATGAGAATGAATTATGGGGGCTTATTCGGAGGTGAGTCACTGCGGGCACGGCCTGGAAGCTTTTGTCTTCCTTAACAGCTCCTCCTTTTCACACTCTGCTTCTTGTCCTTCATGCCACGCGCAGCTTTCCTCCGCCATGCTACCCTACCTGGGCTTGTGGACTGAACTGTGAGCCAAACAGTGCTCGCTTTGGGAGCACATACACTAAAATGTGAGTCGAAGTAAACCTTTGCTCTTTTACTTTATGGGTGTTGGGTATTGTGTCTCAGTGATGAGGAAAGTGACTGAGACAGTGACCCTGGGGTTAACTGCTGGAACAGTGTCATGTGCTTAAAGACTTGGGCAGAGGGAAGGTTATAGCTCACCGGAGGAAGACTTGTTTAGTATGCTTGATACCCTGTGTTCAAATCCTAGCACTGCATAAAACACAGAAAGAGCACTTGTATATTCCAGTAATATTTTTGAAAATTCGATAAGGACATGATACCCTCTAGACAACAGCTGCTCCATAAAGCTCTAAAGACAAAGATCCGAAAGCAATTTAAACTTGCTGCTTTAATAATCTGCAAAAAAATTTGTGAAAGTTTCAGCACCTGGAAAATGGTATCTATGAGGAACTGATGGGCTGTGTGAATGGTCGAATCTTGGCTTCTTTCTGGCTTCTTGTCCACTGTCTCACTTTCGGACCCGTCTGTCTTGGGGTCTTTGTGCTCTTCTGTTTTAATAGTCTGGGTCTCCATCTCCATCTCATCCAAGCCTATTTTCATAGAAGGACATAGTTTCATTTATTATGTTAAATAACATAAACAGCCTTTACTGTCGCCTAACAGTGAAGCAAATTACACTCATCACATTTCCACACGTTCTTTTTTTTGTCTTTTTGAGATAAGGTCTCACTATGCAGTTGAGGTTGGCCTTGAACTCGCAACAATCCTCCTGCCTCAGCCTCCCGAGTGCTGGGATTACAGGTGTGCGCCACCATGCCCGGCTCTCTGAGATAGTTCCTGCTCTCTGAGATAGTGACTGCAAGTTCTTACTGACTTCCCCACTCCTCACCCTGATATTGAAAGCAACTGTTCTGGGGAGAAGATACAAAGAAGACTGTCGTTTGCATTAATAAGTCATAAAACTGCAATTCTTTTGGTTATGTGCATGTAGAACTTTGGTAAAAATGGAAACTCAGGGGTGGAGGGTGTAGCTCACTGGTAGGGAGTTTTCCTATCAGGCATGAGGCCCAGGGGTCTAATACCCAGGACTGCAAAAATAAAAAGCCATTGTTCCATCTTATAGATAGGGAAAATGAGGAAAAGAAAAACAGCAATTTGCCTCATCCCATAAAGTAATAAGCAAAGCTAGAGTTTTAAGTTCAGGGAAATCTAAACTCACAGCTCTGTCTTTCCCACTATAGTAAATGGCAGGGCACTGGACAGTGTTTACCATTCTTAAGGACAGATATTCAGAAAAGCTTTTGAATTCTTTTGATTCTGCATTTACTGCATTTCTGATAAAGCTGATATTTGCTGTATGCATGCCTCTTTTAAAAACAAACTATCTGGTAACAGGATTTGGTGAGTGTTACAGGTAGAATCCAAAATGCCCCCCAAAGGGCACGCTATGTTGGAGGTTTTGTCATTACTTGATGGGCTTTTAGAACATGATTTGAACATGAGGTTCTATCTTTTTGAAGGAGATTAATCCATTCACAAATTAATTAGCTAAATGGGCTTATTACCCATATGAGGTGGAGCCTACCTGGATGAAGCAAGTCACAAATCCAGGGATTGTGGCTTAAAGAGTATTTTTCCTTGCTGGCTCCTTTCTCTCCGACCCTCTGGCTCTTTTCCTAGCTGCTTCCTGACTGCCATGAGAGTAGCTCTCCTCTGCCACACTTTCTGCCATCATGTTTCTGCTTTAGACCCAGCAGGCCAGGAACCAAAACCTGAACCATGAGCTAAAACAGAGCTTTCCTCCTTGTAAGTGGTTTACGTCAGGTGTTCTGTTACAGTGACAAGCAGCCCACTAATGCAATTAGCAATGAAATGGAAACTTGTTACCTTCTCACATTCACGTTTTTCTCACTGTTTCTTTTAATAACCTCAGTAATCAAGGGTACACCTTCCCATCACAATTGTGCTAAACATACCATTCTATATTCTTCTACATATTTTTAAAGACTGATGGAATTTTGAAATTGCAGTATCAACTTTCTGAGGTTTTCTTAAAGCATAGCATCCTGTTCACTCCACTTGTCCATCTTTCTACCCCAAACAAAATACGGCAAATTATTATTTGCTCAGGTAATTACCTGAGCCACGGGTTAGAACATGAAACAGAAAAGACCAGAGTAGACTACAGGCCAGAGAACTGACATCTCTAAGTCAGACAGCTGAAGCGGGGAGGGGAGAACTCCTGGGCACTAGCAGGACGTACCAGAACCTGCTGTGGTTCCTGACTTGACTTCCTCTGGCTTCAGCTGCTCCGTGTCCACTGCTCTAAGTTCTCCCTGCTCTTCCATATCCATGATGGCATCTTCTGTCTCCTCCTCCTCCTGATCCCTTCCGGACTCTTTTGCAGTCTGTTGTTGCTCCTTGCTGGCCACATCTGCAAAAAGTGCACATACATTACAAAGTTTAGGGTTTTGCAGAACGATGCAATGAGTGGGTGGCGGTAGCTGACACAATATAATTACACACATGACCACAGAAATAGTGTTTAACTGGGATTTTACTGGTATGACCACAAAATGAACTAGAATACTTTGGGCACACGAATCAGAAGAGCTAATGAAAATTATGACCCTCTGTCACCAACCTGTAGGGTAAGTGTAATTTATCAAAAGTGAAGAGTATTTAAACTGAGCATGGTGGTACAACCTGTAAATCCAGCACTGTGGGAGACTGAGGCAAAAAGATCACAAGTTTGAGGCCAGCCAAGGAAATTAGTGAGACAGTCTCAGGAAATTAAAAAAGAGCTGAGGAAGTTACCTCAGGCCAAAGGCCCTGGGTTCAATCCCCAGTACTACAAAAAATAAAAATGGTTTTAAAAAAAGGATCCCAGACCAACACTGGTATCGCTGCCCTGTCATCTTGGATAAATTGTTGATCTTCTTTGGCCTTGGTATGCTCACCTCTATAGACCTATCCTAGCTTATATGATTATTTGAGGAATTCCATGTTCATGCAGTGAAAGGCTCAGAAGCTTTTGACACAAAGCAAAAGGCTCAAAGTGTAGATAGGACTTCTAGACAGCATAGCTCAGTTAGAACAGTATTTTAGAACAATATTCCTCTCTGTGCCTGGACCAGGGCAGAAATCCACTTTCTGTCCCTTTCTGGTCATTTAGAGTGACAAATTCAAACACAAAGATCCATCATAGGCTCCTGCTGTATTAGGAGCTGACACACTGCCTACGATGGTAGGAGCGGGACCAATTATAAACAGTTTTTAATAAATGCTCTGAGTTCGAGTAAGAGTGGACAAAAAGACAAAAATAACCTACTGCAGAGGAGTTATTTTTATACTATCTTTATAGCTAGATATTATTACCACTAGTTTATACATGAGGAGTGAAACCACCAAGAGGACTAGAATCCTTTCTGTGCTAGAAAATTTTCTCCCTCACCTTTTCACTCATGAGTAAAAACACACAACTCAAGTTCATACCACCTACCACTGTAGAAAGCTACCTGGAGGTGACCATGAAAAAAGGTCTAGTAGGAAACCCTGAGATCAGCCAGAGGCTTAGATATGGCTAACTTCACAGGCTATTTGGAAGGCTTACTTTAAACTCAGGAACCCTGAGCATTTCCAGTTGGCTATGGATACCTTGATACCAAAACCAAACTGTACTTTTGCTTTAGAAAAATACTTTTTTATTTACTCTGTACTTATTTTGAAGTGAAAAATAGTTCAGAGAAACATTTCTTCTCCCTCCTAATTTGCCTGGCAAGCTCATAGTCATATAGCCTAAGCTTTCAGAGAGAGGTCAGTGAGCAAAAGAAGCACTTTCTGCATCATACCATAGGTCTGTGCGTCGTACGTATCACTGCCCTGTTTAATGTGCTCAAATGCATCTGCATCTTCCACCTGGATCTGAGGTTGGGATGGGCCCCGTTCAGCCTGGGTGTCATTATCCACAGTCCTCAGTCTCTTATGCACATGCTCGTTGTGATCACCCATGGAGCGTTCATTGTCAGCCTGCCCAGGTTTCCTTTTAAAACTCTGAAGGAAGAAACAAGGAAATTCATCAGAACCTTGTCTGTAATGACAAAAAGACATAAGAACCACAGTAAATTAGGTACAGTCATACAACAATGAAATTCAATGCAGCTATTAAAAAGGCTTATCTATTTTCATATCTAAAAAAGTGGAGAAATACACATGCACACATGTATCTATGTCCACAATACATATGAGAAAAATATCTCTAAAAGATGATAAAATTAGCAGCATCAATTTGCTCTGGGAATGGTCCCCTAGGTAGCTTGAGTAAAGGATAGCATACTTTTTTAGGGGATTTGTTTTTATATAGTAATTTCATGAGCATGAATTATACCTCATCTGAAAAAAACAAACAAACCAGTAACAGTGAAAAGAGGGACTGGTTGGTGCTGGACAGCAGGGAAACAGCACTGGGCTCTCAAGCTCCGCAGCAGAGCAGGGTGCGAGTGCAGAGAAGAAGCCCCAGTGACAAGTTTCCAGAGGGAGAACCTCGGTCCTCATCTGCTCAGTCAGGCTGTCATCACCGTGTCTGGTAGGGGAGCAAAGGTTGGGGGAATGGCATTTTTTTTTAATCTACTACATTTTACAGCATATTTTTCGACATGCAGATTTCACCTAAGTTTAGCTGAAGAGTAATACAAACCTGTGTATTTTTCCTGGTGTGTTTCTGGGAAGCCAACCGGGCAATAAAATTGGATTCGTGGCCTTCTGCCTGGTTTGCATCTGCAGCTCCACTTCCATGTTCCTAGGAAATCCAAACCATAAAAGAATGAGACGGAGAAGCTATTACAAATGCTGCTAACTGTGCTGCACGGAGTATTTCTCTCACCATCATGCTCATCTCAGAGCCAGGTGATCAGCCCTACCTACCTGGTTGCTCTGGAGCTCCTCCATGACTAAAGCCCACCTGGGACAGAAAAACAGGAGTGACAAGACCCAGGTCTAGGCTGTTCTCTCTGGTGCCCATGTTCTGCAAGGCTGATTGCCTGTCTACAAAAGCATAACATCTGACTCCAAAGAGAGGACAGACCTCAGAAACCAGCTTCATCAACCAGCCGAGCACCCTTCAATTTGTCATTTAAGTTCACTGAGGCTTACTTTGTTCAAATATAAAATGGAGAAAATAGCAAACACAACATTATCTATCTGGGGCTATTAGGGGAGCTGGTGAAGTAACGAAAATGCTTAGCACCTAATAGATGCTTAATGTATGAGGCTAATCAGCAAGTCCTCTGATATTCAGTGCTATTTAATGATGCAAACACCACCTGAACTGTGCTATACCAGAACACACTGCTAGGAGGTCAAGGAATAAAGTGCTTTGCTTTTTAAACTAAAATGTTTAGAAGCCTAGTGAAGTGCAAGGAAAAGTGAAGTACCCTTAGACACACAGGTGCATAAAGTCTGAATTAACCCTTGCTTCTTCAGAAGCTTTCTGAGAAACAGTATGAACCAGATTTTCCTATTGAGAACCACCAGTCTAGTAACTTTTCCTTATTAAGTAAACCACTTAAATAAGCCTGTAGCAAATGTTCTGAGATTTGTCCTGAGGCAGATGAAAGTATGTATGCAATAATTTTCTCCAAAAATGGGAGATAAGCTCTTAGACATCAACAATAACATAAAAGATCGCACATAAACCAATGATGGCTAAAGAATATGATTTCCAACAGGAAGAGGCGGCAGGCCCAGGCAGTGAAGATGGGGTACCTCCTTCCCCTGCTCCTTCTCAGGTGCAGCTCCAGCCAGCTCCATGGCCTGTGCGCTCTGCACGTTCTCCACATCAGTCTGCCCACAGGATGCGTGTTCCTTCCTCTCGGCAGCTTCGGGCACCTGCTCCTCTGGGTCAGACGTCTCTCCCTCTTCTTTTGGCTTCAGCAAAGAAATTACACAGCATTAAATGTAGTGGGAGATAAACACGAGGTAGGAGTCTGTGCAGCAAGCAGGCTCCCAACTCTGTAGGAACAGAACGGCCAGAGAGGATCTTTCAACAGAACCTTAGAACTCCTTTGCAGAGCCACCCAGAAGAGATTCTACATAACTGGGAATAAAGTATTTTCTCCTTTTTTTTCTTTTTGAGACAGGCTCACTCTAATTCAGGATGGCCTCAAACTTGTGGCAATCCTCCTACCTCAGCAACCCAAGTGCTGGGATTACAGGTGTGTGCCACCACACCCAGCTCTTCCCCATTTTTAACTGAAGAAAAAGCCATACACCCATAATACCTGGGGCTGGAGACCTTGGTCAACAGGGATGCTATTTTCTCCCCCTTCCTCGGTATCTTCCCTGTCCTCTTCCTCCAGAGCTTGCTGCGGCTCCTCTGAGTTTTCTTCAGGGTGCTCAGTACTGTCTTTGTCCTGCTCATCAGCTCCTGTGTCCATCTCCTCCTCCCCTTCCACCTTGTCATCGCCACGGGGGTTTTCCTCAGGCCTGTGTGGATCTTCACCTTCATTCCGGTCAGCCTCAGTCTCTTCATACATTTCCTCAGTTTCATGACCTGCTTCTTCTGTATCCACTGATTTTTCTTTGATCTCCAATGGGTTCTCTTCTGGGTGGATACAACAAAAAAGGAACTCAGAATTTTTAAAACTTGTAATTTCTTAAGCTGGGAAGTAATTATGCAAAGATTATTGTCCTGTAAGCCAGGGACTGCCAGAATACAGCCCAAAGGTCAAACCTGGGCTTCCACGTTTCTGTCAGGGAAGTTTTGCTAGAACACGGCCACCTCCATGTTGCCCTCCACCATTGTGTGCTGTCTACAACTGCTTTCACACTGCAACTACGGACCTGAGTACATGCACCAGCACATTTACGGACTGCAAAGCCTAAAATATTTGCCTTGTATTTTATAGAAAAAGTCTGCCCACCCTTGCTCTAAATTATACTCTCATGTCACACACAATCATTTCAATAAAAGTAATCCACTTAAAAAATCATGCACTGAAAAACCCCAATAGGAAAATAAAATGGAAGTTTAATGCTCAGTTTATCAGTGCTGTTATTAATCAGTGTCATTCTTTATCACACACAGAAAATATACCTCACATTCAAATGGAAACAATCTTATTTGCATATGTTTTGTTTATTAAGAGATTTGCTTTTCTACACTTTGGTTGTTCAGAAATCAGTTAATTTCATTAGCAAGTAATTTAAAATAAACTGTTCCTTAGTATGTGTACACAAATATCCTATGTGAGTCTGGATACTTCAAAGTACATAGCTTATTATACTGTCAGTGGGTTAATCTTAATTTTAGGCTTCCTTGGTTGCTGACTCCAGGGATTCAGTCAGATTCCAAAATTGCATTTTTATATAAATGGTACTGCTTACTCATTCTTCTTTACTTTGCTGGTTTTGTTCCAATATGGTATCTCTATCTTTAAAAATAGCTTTATGAAGTATGTAACCCATTCACATCAGTGAGGCTAACTTACATCTCTGTCTGCTGAACTAATCAGCATGAATGGGGACCCTTCATTGTGGGGGCCTCTTGCACAGTACTATTCTCCACAGAGCACTCCCTAGGGGGTCACCAGGGTTGAAAAGTTGATAACAAAGGCATTGGTTACTATCTTGCACATGGATTTTCTTGGATTTGTTCAGTCTCATTCCATAATATAATGACTTCGTATTTCAGAATAAACACGTAACAGTCAATAACCAAAATCATCATTTCCCTGAAAAAACTAACTGGGCTACAAGAGAAGCTTGGGCACACACCAAGGCTGCATTAGTGTTGATGTCAACCCACAAGACGGGCACATAGCAATAGTTTTGGAGAGATGGAGCTGTGTGTAGCGACATACCACCAGGGCACAGCAATGCTAAGATCTAGGACAGAGGTATCAGATCTGCTAGCTTGTGAGCTTTGAGCTGCAGGTCTACTCAAATGAGAAACATAAATGAAAAGCAGTTTTTTCAAATCAAGACTGGGCTAGCCAAACAATACATATGAACTGGCTCTGACACTCCTTGGGTTTTTGAACAAACTTACCTTCTCGCTCCTCATTGTCTGTGTCCTCACCAGCATTCTGGTCTTCACTGTCAAGGTTCAAGTTATCTGGAAGGTCCAAGGCCTCAGGTTCTGGCAGCTTTTCGTGACTGCCATGGTAAGGGTCCACCTCATTCTCATCATATTCTCTCTTTGGGGTAATAAGGAAAACAAGAATTGCCAGTATTGTGTTAAACAAAACAAAACAAAACAAAACACAGAGAAAGAGCTTTTAAAAAAATACAATATACAAGAAATTATTTATACCACACCGAAAGAATGCCATGTCTCTCTTCCCTAAAATACCAGCATACTTTAGTATTTTAATAATATTTTTAGGTCTTTTGTGTTAGAATTTCAAATTTCACCTTCTGTTAGGTTTTCCAAGGATAACAGGCCCTGTGTTACTTTAATCTCAAAGAAGGAATTTATGAGAATAAAGGATAACAAGTTTTAGCTTTAACTATAGCACAAGTCCAAATACCATGTATACCACCTCATCAGTAACCATTATTTTATGTCCTTTTAAGAGCTTTTGTTGCACATTTCTTTTATAAAGCAATGGGAGGGAAATGGGTGACTAGGGAAAAAAATGTCCTGAAACACTTGAAGAATTATGCAAAGCTGGGGTCGTGGTCTTGCGACAGTAGAGAAGATGAGTTTCAAATCCTTGTTACCTCATCTATTTGTTCATTAATTTTGTCTTGGCCTTGTCCACCATCATCAGATTCTGCTTCTTCTTTTTCTTCTTTCTTCTTTTGCTGGTTTTTATTTTTGTCCAAATTTCCAGCATCCAAGTTGTCATCTTTAGCAACAAGTTCAGAGTCTTCCTACATGTTAAAGTAGGAAAAATAACTTCATCATAATCAATCCAAGAAACTGCTCTGCATGAATTCATTCTGTTTAATGTTGCTCCTTAGACCTGGATAATTTCTGCCTACTAGATGTACCCCACAGACATATGCACGACTTCCAGGACGACTCAAGTCTCCCCAGACTGCAACAACTATTGAGTGGTGGTGTGATTATTAGAGGCATCACACTCTGTAACTGCCTGTGACCTGAACTGGGAGCCAGAGAACTTCAGTAACCAACGAGAGAATCAGTTTAGAGAACTGTACTAAATCTTAACTTCCCTCCTCCATAAAACAAGGGATAACTCATGTCAGCTACTCTTCCAGCTCTACATACAATCAATGAGGTTAGAGAGAAAAGGAAAAAAAGGGAAGGAAGAGAAGAAGAAAAAGAAAAGGAAGAACAGTAAGTGAAGGCGGTAGGAAGATTACCTCTTCTCTCAGCCTGTGAACTTTGGAGATAGGAAAATCTTTAATACCTCATCCATTCCTGGACCTGTTTCTTCAGTTTTATTGTCTTCTTCATCTTCTTCATCGTCATCACCCCAAAGTCTCTCATCTAGTTTGTCAGCTTCCTCACCATTGAGATCGCCCATCTGTTTATCCAGTTCTCCATCCTCACTATCTGATTTATCATCATCCTCTTCTGAAAAGGAAGGTACAGAGCTTAGGCAGATTCCCCAAACTAACCCGGTCCTCTGTGTATATAAAAGGCACACGGCCACTTCTTGGCAAGCATCCCCTGTGGGATTTACTTCAGTTCTGCTGTATTCTGCACAGTGGAGGAGTAAGACTGAAATGTGTGAGTAAACGCTAAGCAGAGTGCTGTCAGGCCATCACGGTCTGACGCTGGGGGGAACTGCCCATTATGGGACTCAGCAAGCTCACTGAGCTTCACTCAGACCTCTGGAGTGACAGATGGGATTGGGTGATTTGTGAGTCATCCCCTCCCATCTCCAAAAACTGATACCTATGATTTCATCAAACATCTAAAACAGACTACAGAGCTGCACATGGTCTGTGTGATATATATATATACCGTAAGTGGAAAAAAACACATCAGAATTTATTAAGTGACTTGAGTGCTAGGCCTAAAGGGTCTCTTTTCTTTCTTACAGGTTCATTCCAACAGCTGTTTATTATACTTGTAAGGAAAGCTCATTTTTAAAAAACTACCGAGAACAACTTGCTTGAGGTTGATGGTCACTATACTGGAGAGGGAAACTTGCCCTTTGGGATTCTCCCCAGGAGGGCACTGCGGAGCCGCCACAGCTAATACGAGGCAGCCAGGACATCAATCGGTCTCTTAGCACTCAAGAAGGGTCTGCAGAACTCTGCCTCAGTGGGACACTGACAGTAGAGAGAGCTGCTGAGGTTACCACATGCAGTTATACAAGGAACCAGAGTTTTTCAAGGGACTGCAACAGGCCTACTGAGAACCTGTAATTTCCTAGATAGAACGCTTATGCTTTCCGAAGTAAGACTAAGGGAACAATCTCACACCTTGTTCTTCAAGCTCCCCATCATGCATTTTCCCTTCAAAGTCCTCTGACATCTCGATGGCATTATCCTCGCCCTTAATATTAGATTTTGAGTCAGGCTCTTCATTGTCCTTTTCTTGACCCTTCTGAAATGAATCTTCTACCTGTATCAAAAAGCATTACACAAAACATAAAAAGAAGTTTTAACTTTCCTATGATTTACTTTAGTTCTATAATGTAAGCGCCAAGGTTAATAGTGTAAAAGTATTCTGGGGCGAGAAAAAGAACCAACAGTCACATGCAGTAATTTACAGAAAGCTTGTTTGAATTTCTCAAGTTAACTTTCACTTTACTGCTTTTCTGATCAGAGTATGGGACTTTGTTCATGTTTTTTTCACAAGAGTTAATAAAATTTTTTTTTTAAATTCCAAAGATATATTAAAAGAGTATGTATTGCTTTCTAAAATTAAAACAAAATTCTACTGTTATCCAAATCTTTCATTTTATCACTTTGATCACTGAAAGACAAGATGACACTCCACAGTAAATATAATTAACTTTTCTTTAATGGTACCATAGTTTCCTTAATTGTCTTCTGCTAAATATTTGAATCATCTTATAATTTTCAGCATTATATAATGAACATCCTTGTATAAATATATACGCTCATATACTTATTTATCTTTGACCCTTACTAACATTTCTGTAAGGAAACATGGGATTACTGGGTGAAGTAATATATTGCCAAATTTTCTGGTAGCTTTTTACCCCACTTAAGGTTTATTTTGGATCGTACTTTTCTACCAAGTTTCACTTTTTAAAAAACTTAATTTCTTTTCATTAAGGAAAGTAGTATAATTAAGTAAAAAATACAGAAAAGTCAAAATAACAAAGACAGAGTTCCACCATATAAACACTAACAATGCCCTTTTAGCTTTTAATTTCTTTGTAGTTTTTCCTGCCAAAAAAGAGAAATAAAATGGGATTTGTTTTTGTTGTTGTTTTTTCCAAAAAATAGCTGTAATTAGAACTGGTTATTTTTATGTGCTCATTTTGGCACTGGTTTTTCAACAGCTGTAACCACAGACTTAAATACAACTTTATGATCTGATTTAGACTTAGAATCTAAGTGATAAAAAATTTAGTTTTTATTTCCTCAGGTAACAGCTGATTAATCTAAGTAACTAATACACTGTTATGGTTTAATCTAAAATGGCTCCCAGCAGCACAGTGGCACACGCCTGTAATCCCAGCCCTTGGGAAGCTGAGGAGGATCACCATGAGTTCGAGGCCAGCCGGGTTACACAGTAAGTTCAAGGCTTGCCTGAACTACATAGTGAGACCCTGTCTCAAAAAAATTTTAAAAAATTGAGTTAACTCCCAAAGCCTCGTGTGTCTGAAAGGTGACTGGATGATGGGGTGGTAGAGCTGCCTTGCTGCTGCGAGGCAGGGTCTGATATGAGGGGATGGGTCACAGGGGACATGGACTAGCTCCCCCCTCTCTCTCTAGACTTCCAGAATGCCATGCCCTTAGCAGCTTTTCTCCACTCAGGTCCTCCTCCCATGCTAACAACAACGCGAAGACCACAGTTTCTAAGCTGTGTGCCAAACACGCCTCTCCTCCTGTAAGGCTATCATGCTTTATGTCCCAGCGACCAGGAAGGTAACTAAGACATGTCGCGGATGGGCTGAGCATTCTAAAAGGCAACGCAACAATCATCATAGTCATAGCACTTGAACGTTTTAAAGGCATTCTTTTTTTTGGTTTTTCTCCGGTACCGGGAACCGAACTCACGACCTTGCGCTTGCCAGGCAGGCGCTTTTGCCGCTGAGCTAAATCCCCAGCCCCTTAAAGGCATTCTTGATTCTAACCAAAGGAGGCTATGTGTTTTAACATTTTAACATGTTTTAAAGACAATGACAAAATCTATTAACAGTAAATGGTGCCATTATTGTTTAATGCAGTTATCATTATAATAGCTAATCTTTTTATCCTTATAAATACTACTACCAAAAAATATGAGAAAATATCTACCTACTTAAAAAAAAAATGTAAGCCAGGCATGGTGGCACACACCTGTAATCCTAGCACTCAGAAGGCCAGCCTAGGCTCTATAATGAGTTCAAGGCCAGCCTGAACTAAAAGCAAGACCCTGTCTCCAAAACAAACAAATAAACAAACCAAAGCTGTAAGTCATTCCCTCCAAAACTATGTAATCAATGACTGGGTTACAAAAGTCCTCCCTGTGGCTCTTAGGCCTTTTATTTATACCCACTACTCAAAACATTAATACCCTTGGGCTCCACAGGTCAGGGTGAAAACCATTAACACTGCACAACTACATATATGTATAACTGAGATATTGAAAAGGGAAAGGCAAAGGGGGTCAGCATTTGTAAACTGCATACTACTGCATGCATGTGAAACCTACCTGCTCTTCACTTTCTATCCTATCACTCACGTCCTTCGTGCCCTCGCCTTCTCCAAGGCCACCTCCCTCATAGTCGTGGAATTCCGTTGCTCCCTCTCCTGATGAGTCTTCCATAAATTCTTTAGGCAGGCAAAATCCCTTGGGGAAAAAATGGACAGAAGGGTTAGGCACAAATGCAATTTTTAGAAAGTGCTTAAAGTCCTATCACAGGAAAAATAAAAAACAAAGGCTCAGTTATTTTTATTTTTCTGGTTATCTTAAACCTGCGCAAGTACAGGAGACCTCAGACATTCTCTTCTTTGTGGTTAACAGTCGCTAGGCAGTTGACTCTAGACTCTAGCACAGGTAAGATGTCACTCTGCCGGTATGAAAGTTTGAATGGTGTATACTAAAAGGAGGAAACCGAGGAGGAAGTCAGTGAGCTAGGACAGAATGGGGTCTAGAGAGAAGAACACAGACCTGCTAACAAGTCCGCAGGGTCACCCAAACTGTTTCATATCCAAAAATAGTCTGAAAAGAAAAAACCACTAGCCTGTGGGAAAAAGGTAAACAGAGAAAGTAATATATGAAAGACTTGCAATCCAAAGAGAAAAAAAAAATGTTATCAAGATATTTCTCAATCTTAGGATGAAAATGTACTTAAAAAAATAAGCTGCCAATTTGGTTACTTGTTTTTTCACTGAGCTATATTAAAAGAACCATGTTTGGATGTAGGCAGGAGGAGAGTCAAAAGGACGTTCAGGACAATCACTGCAGTAACTACACTGGGACAGCCTCTGGGCTGCCACACATCATCGGTGCAGAGCTTTCCCATGCTCAGATGCCCACCTGGAACCAGACCAAAGTTATTTCAGAGCCTGTCAGATGAGCCCAGCTGTGCAAAGGGACAAACGCAGCTGACCTAGATCTCAAGGCATCCTTGTCTTATCTCTGACAGCTTACTGACTGGCTTATAAAGAGGGGACAAACCTGAGAAGCACTTATAATTCAACAGGTACAAACATATTTGTGAGACACTGAGCTTGCCTCTTACTTTTTAACTCTTTACAGTATTTCAGACTAGACTAAAAATTTCTGAGTGTTATAAGAACCCCAGACCCCATCTTCAGTTTGTAAATTCATTATCTTCCACAAATGAATCTCATTTGTATTGTACTTATTTGGAAAAAAATTAGAACACTAAAGAAGCAAAAAAAATAACCAGGCATGATGGCACATGCCTGTAATCTCAGTACTTAGGAAGCTGAGATAGGAGGAACACCTCGAGTTCAAGGCCAGCCTGGGCTACACAGTGAGTCCAAGACCAGTCTGTACTATGTAATGAGACCTTGTCTTAAAAAACCAAAAAAATTTAAAAATTTAAAAAATAACAAAAAGGATGAAACAAAATAACTTATATACTCATTGCAAGGTAGTTCTCACAAAAAATGCTAACAAACTCAGGCAAACTCCATCTCACTTATGAAGTGAGTTCTGGAAAGGTTACATGATGAACTGAGGCGTCCAAGAATAGGACACCCCTATGACTGGACCTGCCATGCCCTGCTGTGTCTTTCAGAATTCACTGTCTCCTATGCCTTGAATTTCAAGGGCAGGGTCTATAATCTCTAAGTCTTTGGTGCTTTTCACAGTACTGAGTACATGGCTGAATGAATTAGTGACTTCCTTATTGAAGAAGAACCCTCCTCCTGATACCAAGAGCTCCTTTATTATTTCATCTTAATCAAATATAACTAGCTTAAAGAAAGTTACACTAAGGACTGATCCCACAGGTCAAGGTCAGGAAGTTCAAACTGGGAGCAAGGGAGGGAAGGGTGTGCTGGCAGAAAGCAGTGGCCTACAGTTAGCACCTGTAGTCTAGGAACTCAATGCGGGTGGTCTGCAAGGTCTGATACTTTACTGGAAACAGCATGACGAAGGTACTAAACAAAGCCCTAAAAACTTAACAGTGAGAGCAAGTCACCTGCTATTTGTGACAGTCCAAACTAAAAGTCCACCGAACCCGACACTGAGGGATCCTTGCTCTTCATGTGAACAGTCCTTACCTTCTGGGCAAGCTCCGTGAAGACCTGGGCAAGCACAGAAAGCAGCTTTGCAGTACTCCGGTGAGTCGCCAATGATATGGTCAGGAAGAAGAGGACAAGGTCTGAGAAGCTGCAGAGCATTGGCATCAGGCGCACCAGCAGGCAGCAGAACTGGCTGAAGAGCTAGGGACAGACAAGACAACCAACAGGCCAGCTGACACCACTGTTCTTTGGGGTGATTAATACTGTTCTAGAACTAGGGGCAACGGCTGTACAACTTTATAAATGTGAAAAATGTCGTGTGTTTTTATATATCCTCTCCCATAACTCAGTTGATTTCTTCCTTATATACACAAACTCACAAAAGTACACTTAAAAGCTCAGTTACTTTAGTCTCACTTAGTTTACAGTGCTTTCGATAAAATATTTATAAAGAAATTCTGTTAGAAAATCCAAGTTGGAATTAAAGCAGTGCTAACATACAATGAATGTCCTACAAAGTAAGTTCTCTCTCTGGACTGAATTCAGATACTGTAACTTACTCTGCTAGCTTACTGTGAAGGGAATGGGCTTTTCAGAGGATGCCTATTAAGTCTTGATAGCAGCAACATCCCCATCAACATCAAATACCTGAGAGTCCATAACTGAGATATGAAAGAATCCGGAAATAACTTGTTTGTTTTGCAAACACGCAACTCACAATTGCAACCCTTAGCAAACCCCAAACTTTTCTCAAAGCTTCTCAATGATGTTTACATTTATAAGTAAACTAAATTCTTAGTGATTCTGAGGCATGCTTTGGGACTCTCACATGGACAGATGAGGGCCACTCTGCCTTTGCTTAGGTGATTCTCAAAAGAACAAGCTTGTAAAAAGCAGTTGATTACCACGTGCTTTGATGCTGTGCCATCTTCTCCGTATGATTTTAGTCTCTCCAATAGCTCAGAGACAGCAGAAATTATTTTCTGCACATGCAAAGTGCTCACATCAGCCCAGAAGTCATCCTCTAAGAGTTTCGTTAGATGTCCTGGTTGCAGCCTCTCAACGTCTGCTCCTGCTTTCATTCACAAAAAATAACACAGTGAACAACAGAAAATAACCTCTCCATCTCTACTCATGCACTCATCTATTTCTAACATGTATCCTTAACTACTTAGTTACACAAATAAACCATTAAGAAACAGATCAACTGCAAAGCTAATTTCCGTCTGATTTTAATTAAACATACCGTCTTCTTCTTGTGGTCCTTTCTGGGCAGTGCTCTCCTCTGCTTTTTTACTACTTCTTTCTGCTAAGTTCTGGATGGCACAAAGAATGGCCCGGATGGCAGTTTCCATTTGCTCTGAAAAATCTTCCACAAAGCTTTCATCCAACATTTGGGTTGCTGATTAGAAATGTGGTACAAAACAAACAGAAAACAATCATCACTTCCTTCGGTGCCTCTGGAAATCATTGACAACACTCATTTGTTATTTTAACAACTGGTTACCAGGTAAGCAAGCACTTACTTTAGTGAGCCACATTATCAAGCTACACTGGATGCAAACCTGTTTAAGACATATTCCTTGCCTAGATGAACCTACAAGTTTATCACTCTACATTAAGCAATTTGTGAAAAGAACACCCCCCCAAAGGAAAATAAATTAAGACAGTATGTCTGCCTTAGTCCAGGAATCAGCCCCAGGCTAAAAACTGGTACACACAAGTGAGCCTGTGCTGCCTTCCTATACATTCCTACTACTAAGTGTGTGACATAATGACCACCCAAAGACAAGGCATTCAAACAAATGAGGAAAAGAAGGTTCAGCTGTGGATTCTAACCACACTTTCCTGCCTTGGGACCCCAGAAAGGTATAGCAAATCTGTAAGACATCATACTTCTGTGATGGACTTTCACTTCTTTATGAACAGTCCTTACCTTCTTGGCTGCTTGAAGTGAGTAAATGTGTTTTCCAAGTAGCAAAGTCACCCACAGCTTTATCGATTTCCCTTTTTACATATTCTATGCTTTCAACTAATGCCATTTGTGGATCTGTTTGCTCAACCTCCGCTCCTGGAACGATGAACAAGGACTCTAGGCCTTGCAAATGAGCTGACACCTGGGACAGGCAAGTGAGCCCAGAAGAGCAAACTTCAAAATCTTTCCTGCAACAGCAATGCCACAGTGTTGAAAGGAAGGGATGTAATACAAACACACACACCCCCTCCCTCCAACCCCTACACTGTACACAGAGCAAAACTCCTGGTATCTGGAGGTTTACAGCAAGGTATTTGACACAAAGTAGCATGCAAGTCCCACTGACCAGCAGAGGACTGAAGCACAATTTTCTCATAATTTTATCTGAGAACTGAATACTGACTGAATACTCAGGCACACAAAGAGTAAATACATAGAGACACTCACCAAGAATGAAAGAGAGTCTCACAAGCCTGCTGCCTAATTTTGTCGACATCAGTTTTCACTGTTCTAATGGTTTTCAGCATCTCTGTTATCCTTGCTGTCGACTCTTGCCAAAGCTGGTCCTGTTTACGCATCCGGCAACCAGAGGGCAGTTGAGTTCCAGGTACTGGGGATGGGTAGCCCACATCAGAGGGAATTATGTCTGGCACTGCTCCAGAGAGCTGTTCCTTGGTGAGTTCCAGTCTTTCCAGGTGGAGGGCGCAAGGGTGGCCCTGCACTGCAGCTTGATCGTGGCCTGCGGCCAGCCCTGCACTGGGACAACACTGGAAGAGCCAGGAGAGCTGCTCAAGCAGAATTTGGCTCTGCATGGCCAGATGCTGTAGCCGCTCCGTCCACTGCTGCACACCATCCTGAGGTGGGAAGGCCACAGGGTAGACCAGGGGCCCTGTCAGTCTGCTGTGGATCTCCTGCACACAGCTGAGAAGGTTCCTATGCGAATAAACCCGTTGGAAAACACAATGGCACCTTGAACAATGTCACCATGTTGTTTTTAACAATAATTTTTCTTTTTGTAGCTTCTGAAGAAGCACGAGCTTTTCCATGTAATTAAAGAAGGGTTGGGCTTATTGCTTAGTAAAGAGTGCTTACCTAGCATGTAAGAAGCCCCAGGTTTGATCCCCAGCACCCCTACACACGTTCCCCCAAATACGTGAGTCTGTTCAAACACCTCCCAAAGTATTTAAACACATCCTTCAGTCTTTCAAGAGAGGTATCAAAACTCATGTCTTGTCATCTGACCCGTAAGAGTCCACATAACCTCCACTGCAGTGATTTCAATCATCTATCACCTAGTAAATGTTTGTACTTTGCTAAATAAACCCTAGTGAATGC
This sequence comes from Chinchilla lanigera, assembly GCF_000276665.1. NCBI lineage: Eukaryota > Metazoa > Chordata > Mammalia > Rodentia > Chinchillidae > Chinchilla > Chinchilla lanigera. The sequence goes on from NW_004955411.1 coordinate 16,392,280, forward strand.
AGCGAAAGTTACATGAAGCCAAAGTGAACACAGTCTGGAAACACTACCTCTCAGCCCAGAATCCAGTAAGTGAAATGACGACAGCCTTCCTGTTTTCACTGAGAAACTTTATGTATAGCTCAGGAAACTGCCAGCTGGTGATCCCAAAAGACTAAAAGAAGCAGACCTCAAATCTTACTTCTGTGCGGATACTACGATACCTGATACAATGAACACTACCTATCAGGCCAGAGCTATTTTCAGCCTCATTTTAGATCCACGTGTAGTTAACCCAGGACAATCTGACTTAGGCCTGTAATCACTCCTCAGGCATCATTCCCTCCAGAGGTATGGCCACATCATGGGGCACAGGGGAATCAGAGACATATCACCAAAACCATGTAGCAAGCGAGGCATGGTGGCATTAATCCCAGCACTCTGGGAAGCTGAGGCAGGAAGATCACAAGTTTGAGTACAGCCTGAGCAACGTAGTGAGATCCTGTCTCTAGATTAAAAAAAAGCCTGGGGATATAGTTCAGCACGAAGACCCTGGGTTCAATCCTCAGTACCACCAAAAAACACCCAAGCAGCTGGGCCAAGAGAAACCCTTTCTGCCTCTTTGGGCCTCAGGCTCATTTCACAGTTGACAGCAGTTTCTATTCTTCCCACCGTGTGCAGCAAATCCATGTGGCCTACACGGTACCTACTAATATATGCCACCAACTGAACTCTAGCTGATACCTGAGGATGATCCACCGCTCGGTCAGTGTTGTTAGGGAGCGTCGCTGTCGAATGAGTATCTTCATCAAATGTGCCGAGAACCCTTTGCACCTCTCAATGTTCCCCACGCCCATCTCCTGGCAGGGGGAGAAAAAGCATGCTGAGGATGCTGCTGGCAAAAACCACCCATGGAGGCTCAGCTAGAAAACTGTTTCACAGGACACTCTGTATGGTAGAGTCCCTTGCTTTTGTAATAAATTCTGGTGTGTTTAAAGGCAACACATTCGTCTTTTTTGAGCAGTGTTTCTCAGGTTACACTTCCAAGAGATCACTGAAATTCCATTAGCAGGAACTAGGATTAACATAAAAAAATTAATAGTCTTAATTCACAATGGAAAAAAGATTAAGATGGCATTCTCAGTAAGTTTTTATTGCGTAATTTTTCTTAAATAGTTGGTTCTAAGTACTAATAGAACTTCTTAGGAGATGCCTTATGATTTACCCCAAATTATAGCGGTTTATTGTATTTGGAGTACAATGATTTCCGCACCCTGCAAAGCTCAGTCACTTTCACTAATGGCTATTATCACTTAACAAGCTCTGACAATGTCACCCTGGGACATACTGACTGGAAGCCTTCCCTGGGCTCTGCAATTCCTACATTTTATCATTCTACCTTGGCAGGAGTTGCTAGGGCTGCATTAAGCCTGGTGTGCCGGGCAAGAGAGCGATAAAAATACTTCTGGCATCCATCCCACAAAGACGCAATTTCTGCAAGCAGCCTGGAAAGAAATCAACAATGAATTATTTTATTAAAACTACAATCGCCTATCCCAGATCCTAAAGACTGAAGAGACTGGTACAGCTGGTCACAACCACAGAGTCAACAGTCTAAGCAGATTTATTTCTGTGAGGATTCATTCAATCAGGCACATATTCCCTTACTGAAAGGTGGTATTATATATCGAGCATTAGAAGTACCATGGGAAAGTAAATTACAATAATATGGTTTCCTCAATTAAGTCTCTACAACTGTTCTGGCAGCTGAGGTTAGGAGTCATGAATTTTGATGCCTACCAGGGTTAGGTAGACAGTATAAATCATTAAGGATAGAAATGATACATGGTGGTGACAGGTGACCTCAATGTTAGAGAAGTCATAGTGGTAGCTGAGAACTAAGGTAAATTGGAGATCATGGGTCCCATCAAAAGGAGAGCCCTGACTCGGCTATGGCAAACTGATGACCAAAGAGAAACACAAGTCCACCAGCAAATCATCCCAAAAAGCCCGAAGTCTAGGGTGCTGGTGTAAAATGTCCTCTTTCTACAATGCTGTATGATTCACATTTAAAGCCCTCTGAGGGACACTGAACAAAACACATGCAAAGTATCATTTACAAACAACCTCTGTGTAGTTCATATGGAAGTAATTATCTCGAAATTTTATGGACTCTCAAATTCAAGAATATTATCAGAAGCTAGATATATGAAAGGCAGCAAAAAATGTGGTCAAAGCCAACTGTAGTGGCATTTGCCCATATTCCCAGCACTCAGGAGGCTGAAGCAGGAGGATTACTGTGAGCTTGAGGCCAGTCTGTGGTACACTGTGAGTTCAGGGTCAGCCTGAACTACATCAGTGGAATCCTGTCTCTAAAAAACAAAACAAAACATGCAAGCAAACAAAAAAAAGTAAGCCATTCTTTCAGCCTTCTATCCATACAATCAAATCACGTCAGGAAACCTCAGGAAAACCAAAGGACCAGAAAAAAAGAACACAGGCCGAGGATGTAGTTCAGTGGTAAAACATATGCCTAGCATACCCTGGGTTCAATCCCTAGCACCACAAAAACAAAAAGAAAAGATGAAAAACAGGAAAAGTGAATACAAGAAAGAAAAAGGGAAAAAGAAGAAAACTAATACTTTCTGAATCCTGAGCCAGGCAGTTTTATAAATGGTGTATTTCTCAATCTTTACACTTCTGCTAGAGAGGCAGCGCTATCCTCTTTTTTTGGCAAGTGAGGTCATGGAGGCTTAACTGACTTGTTCCATTTGTAGAGCAAGGGGAAAAAACAACAAACAAACCTAGAATCGGCCTCTTGAGTGCTGCTGACTATGGACAGTGCTCTCCGGAGATCTAATGGGTGAAGATGAAGCAATTCTTGCGGGTCTTTTGAACGGGCCCAGGTGAGACCCTTTCGGTATGACAAACCTAGGAAACAGCATTCATTTAGGCAAAGAAACTTGGGGAGAAAGCATTGCCTTTACCCCTCCACACACAGTGAAGTCCTGTGAATAGCAACACCCAGAAGCTTGTTGAGAGGCAGGCTCTTGCCCTGCCACTCAGGGACAAGTAAGCACCCACTTTAACATGATTCCCCAGAAGATTCATGCTCAGCAAAGTTTGAAAGGAAGGGCGGGTGCCATACAATACAGCGTGATACAAAACATGGACTCTGAGAAACCTCATTACAAAATTCTAGATATGTGGGAATCAACAGTCCAACGTAGCATTGTTCTGCCTATGAGACCTCTCGGAATAACATTTTAAAACCTTTCCTGCCACTGTGTTTTTCACTATCTCTTGACTGTCTCCCCAAATCACCACCCATTGTTTTTCAGCCCCCAAAAGTTGATGACTGTATCTCATGGTGCTTCAGGCAAAAACCTTACCAGTTTTTGCAAGGTGCTTAAAGAGGTCTGATAAAGCTCGCTGCTTCTGCATGAGAATGTGCTTGGCCTCTGACCGCTGCTTCTCTTTCTCGGCAGATGGCTCTACCTTTAGGCTCTGCAGCTCACTTAGAGAGGAAATCACTTCACCTGAGGGGAAGACACAAAAATCCCAAAGGGTCATGAATATGTCCACGCTGCTCATTACTCAGGCCCTTTTGTTGCATATGAGGACCAGATACCATTTATCTCTGTATCTGGGTAACTAACATAGTCCCTAGTGTTGGATAAATGCTCACTGCGTGCTCGAACTAAACTGGTAGAGCCATATGGAAACAGAAACGTAAGAGTACAAAGAATTTCATGTCTCTTCACAATAAACAAAAAAGTGATTTTTAAAAAAAATTTAGGGCTTTTATAAAGCAATCAAGCAAAAAAGCACTAACAATGCGCAATATTATACTAGGAATTTTAATCACCTGAGGGAAATTTCTGATAAATACCATATGTATTAAGTTCCTACCTTGTAACCAATACTTAGTAAATGTTCTTTTAATCTGCAAAACCTCAGCAGCACTTACAATTCCATTATACAGGCTTTAAAGGAAGGTTCAGTGGTGTAGTCATTTCTAAAGGCCGTCCAGCTAGTAAGTGGCTGCATCAGAACCCCAGCCTGCCCACCTTCAACTCTCAAGTTCTTTTCCAGTATTATTCTGCCTTCCTGAATATAAACATGCACTGCCACCTTGCCACAGACAGTGTTACTGTACTGCACCCACCCCCACAAAATTACTATGTTAAAGTCCAGGCCCCCTACCTCAGAATGTGATATTTGGAGATAGGGATTTTTTTTGGTACTGAGAATGAAACTCAGGACCTTGCTTTTGCCAGGTGCAAACAGGGTTTTAAGAAGGTACTTAACGTAAAGTGAGGGTATGCCCTAACTCAATGACTAGAGTCCTTGAGAGATCAGAACCCAGAATAGAACACAAAGATGAAAGAGTAACCTGGAAGGATACAAGAGGAAGGTGGTCATCTGCAAGCCAAGGAGGGAGGCCTCAGGAAAAAACCAACCCTACTGGCATGGTGATCTTGGACTTCAGTTTCTGAAACTGTACATAAGAAATTTCTGTTGGTTAAGCTACCAGGCCTGTTGTTCTTTGTTAAGGCAGCCCGAGCAGACAAATATAAGCAATCACCAGTGCACTGCACTCCTTATGCTGACATTACAGAACAGTTAACAGAACAAATCCTATACTTACAAACAGCGTGTCCCCTTCCAGGAGATGCACATGAATGTGTACTCCACACATCACCGTCCTTGGGTTCAGGGAGAAGTCACCTTAAGCAATGGATTGTAGGCTATTATCCTATTTAAATTGCAAAAATCAAGAGCTCCCTGACTTCAGATAGTGGCCTCATTAAAAGCAGGCCAGCCTCACTGTGACAGCTCACTCCCAGGAGGTAAAAAGCTGCCCAAACGGTCTATGAAGATCCAGATCCCTCTGTTATACTACCAAACACATCTTGGCTCTCATCTTTTCTCACTGCCCTGAGGAAGGACAACCAGGGAAATAAAACTGCTATCCCTCTTTGAAGGGAAGAAAGCAAGAGGATGATGACTATGGGTGAATCTTCCTTCTATTCAAGGGAGACAAATGAGATAGTCTAGAGACTGAGAAATTCACCTCCGTGCCCCTTGACCATGCCGCTGGCCAAAGAGAACTGGTAGAGGCAAGGCTAATAGAGAAAATGTCCAGGTTGCGAGTGGTGGTGTGCTACAGATAGGATCTCTTGAGCTAATTCAAGACCAGCAGGGGCAATGCAGCAAAACTATGTTTTTTTTTAAAAAAGATGGGTAACCTGTCAGTAGTTTACATCAGAGAATATGATGAAAATGAAGACAGTCTGTGTGTTCTCAGTGGGCTGCTCTGGTTTTGGGCCTCTGTCCTTACTTAGTGAACTGTTTAACACGGGGCCGCAGATATAGCTCAGGGCATAAGCACCTGCCTGACAAGCAAAAGGTCCTGAGTTCGATTCCCAGTACCAAAACAACAACAACAACTGTTTAACATTATGCAAGATGTAAAACAGGACACAGGTACCACCTCCAAGCCCTCTTGGGCCACTGGGGAAAATAGAACAAGTGCCACCAACCAGTGAACTGATCAAGGCCCTCCACTAGGTGCAGCAAAGGGCTCTCCCTCATGAAGGAAAGGCACATCTTCCTCATTCGTTTCATGAACTTCGGTAAGCGACGCAGAAGCTCCCCTTCCATGGAGAACGGAGCGGCACTCGAACACTGCTCTGGAACTGTGGTCTGTGAGACAGCAGAGGTCAGTCTAAGAAAGACTGTAATAATTTTAACCTGCATGAGTGCTAACTTAAGTGCTACCCACACAAGACCCTAGTTCAGCATAAAATTATTACCATCTCAGAAGTCTCACAACAAATGTAGTACACAAAAGTTAAAGTGGGCATGTACTATGAATATTTGGAAAACTGCATCACTGCTTCATGTGAGATCCCTGTAACGCCCCCTAGGGCTTTCTATTCTTATCACAGGAAGACTGGTTCTGGCCTAAGAACACAACAGAATGAGTAACAGAACTGCTGCCCTCGAGGTGCTCACGCCACACTGCTTCTCAGACATACAGCAAGGCAAAATCTACTATCTTCCCCCGATTCCTCACTAACAGTTCAAATGTTAGGAATTCAGTTATTAGATGAAGGGAAGAACTTTCACATGTTGGGATATATTTTCATTATTTTTTTTCTGAAGAATTCCTGAAATTCCTGGTACTGTCATTAGCAAATCAGTATTTTTAACTAAAATGACAGAAGCAATAATCTGGTGAATGCAGTAGAAAGAAAAGAAATTTTTCAGTCATATGATATCTGTATAGTCATGGCTATATGCTCAGTTTCTTTGATACTTTTTGAACTAGTAAAATATTAAAATAGCTCAGTGACCTTTATTACTAACTCAATAAACTTCAGGGTAAAAAGTAAGAAGTCAAATATGATTCCGCTCCTGAAGAATGGTTCCCATTCCAAGGGTAAGAAGCATTAACAGCCATCCTACAATAGATCTGCTCACTTAAGATCGTTGTTAAATTTTTAGAATTCTGCAAGCCAACTCATAATTTAGTGCAGGAAATTAGCCACGATGGGAGTGTTTATGCTGCAGGAATCAGCAGCCCTAAAACCAGTACACACTGCACACATTCACTCCTGAGCAGGAGCTTCCACACGTGGCAGCCCACAGGCAGCTTCAATGGCACATTCCTAAACTGTTGCTTCAAAGCTTCCCTTATAAAACACAGATCCCAACATGACTAGCTGGGAAAATGCATACACTATCCCCCAAGCTAGTACCTGCCCAGCTGGTGGCCAGACTAGCAGCGCCTCCCTCAGTGCCCTGTTCAGACGCTGAATGGGAGATGTCTCACTCATGGCTTCATCTGTTGGCCTGGGCAAAAAGTCAGGCTGTTCTTCCTTATCACTCTCCATCAGGGATGACCGGCAAGGTTCACTTAGGACAGCTTCAAATTTCTTCATGAATTTAAAAAGGGTCCTGATCACAGACAGAAACAGAGATAAGAAGGTAAACCTGGGCTGAAAACCAGAAATATTTTTCAAAAATTGTAACACATACATACAGACATAACTTAATAACCTGTGTTTTCTGTAAGCAATGATTTCCTTCAATATTCACAATCGTTTTATTTTTTAAAGGAAAAATATGGCAAGTATCATCTTTTCTAGAATACTGAAGGTTGCTTTAATACTGGTGGGTTTGCTTTGATCAAGATAAACAGCTATTTTGTAAATGGGAAGGAGACAGAGACAGAAGGAGGGAAGGAAGGAGAGGGCAAGGGACATGAAAAGCATTCAGATGTGTTATGTACATGTACCAACTCCCCACAATGAGGGTAATCACAATGCCCTGCAAACAAGGACTAATAAAAATATAAAAAAATAATGAAATAGAGCTCTTCAATCCAATCCAAAATTGTGAGCTATTAAATGGATATTGTGTTAGAAGTTTGAAAAAAAAGATAAACAGCTAGTAAGTGGCAGACCAGCTCTTCTAGACCACACAGCCTGCTCTGTTTCAAGACATACCCATTCTTCCCACAGACAAGACTCTGCTCTGGGCAGCTGGGGTGGTATAGGAAAGTTCCACCAAAATAATCTAGTAAATTTGTGATTTGGTTTGTTGTTTTGTTTTTTTGAAACAGGGTCTCACTACATAGTTCAAATGGGCTTTGAACTCACTATGTAGCCCAGGATGGCCTCAGACTTGCGGCAATCCTCCGGTCTAAGCCTCCCAAGTGTTGAGATTACAGCCATGTGCCATCACACCTGGCTTCTAGCAAACTTCTGTAGAAGCTCAAGGCATTTGTATTAAGTCAGAAATGACAAGAACATAGCCTTGCAGCCTACCACACAAAATTAGGAGTTTTGGTCACACCCAGTTTTAAAAGATAAATTACCTATGTGTCTTTTCCACAGATTGTTTAATGGACCAGAAGCTGACATCATTCCACTTCGATATCTTAACAAATTCCTGAAAGATAAATGAAGCTCAAGAAATGGCTTATAAAGCTAGTGTTATTCTGTTTCTTGCCAGATCATCTGTTTCTCAAAGACCAGAGCCCATACCATCCATACACAGGTGTATGTGTCAGGCACCAAGAAGGTAAGTCTAAAAGGGGAACCATATATTGTCACAATCCAATCAAAAAGAGCACTGCTATAATTAATAGGTCATTTGACATGTACTCCATCTTAGAAACTACTGAGTCAATCCAAGAGTTCCTTATCCCAGGGCCGGTTTCATAGCCACTGAAGTGTCAAAAAGAGATGGCCTCCCTTTCCCCACAGCCGAACCCAAACCATATGACACATCTCTGAGAGGGACAGAGCGCCTCAGGAAGCACACACAGATTCCTGTAGCAATCCTGGAAGGAACCTCTGTAGGGGCCGCTCCACTGACCCCTGGGCAGCTGGGGTGGTATAGGAAAGTTCTTATAAATGTAGGCAGGTAGGCAGCGATGCCAATACTGCACAGTGTACTTCTGTCATCTTACCTACCAGCTGCAATGCTTGGCTCAACTCCCCTGGTCCCTGCCTCCTTATTAAACAGATGAAAGAACAGAATTGGAGAAAAGGGCTATTTTGATTTTGTCCTCCCGATGGTGATCACAATAGCTGTTTATCTTACTTTAAGTTCTTTTTCTAGGGGGGAACGAAGTTCCACAATTTTGGCCTGGACCCGGTCAAAGAACTGCTTGTAATAATGGTACAAATTCCACAGGACACTGCAAAGTGAATCTGGAAGAAATGAAAAGGAAACAAAAATACTCACTTGCTGCATTTGCTAACAGTGCCACCTGTGGGTTTCACATTTCGGTGATGATCCTTCCTCAATCTTTACACCATGAGGTTACAGCATTTTTCACAAGCAGATTAACTGAAGGAGCCTGTCTGAGCTGAGCAGTCCACAGAAATGCAGGCTGTCAACACAGCTTAGAGCTATTTCAGCTTATTTCAGCTTGGAGCATATTTTTTTTGTTGCACTTTTACTCTCAGAGATGATGTACACAGAGTTTCTGATAAAATCACTATATCAAACGCTCTGAATCTTACAAAATCAAAAACACTGCATCTATTTTAAAGGATGGATTATAAGAAGTTCCCTTCAACTGCTCAATCATGTGTAGTGTACTTAAGACTCACTTTGTAGTGACAGTTTTATCCAAAGCCTACTGTGGTCAAGGACAACAACTGACAGCAGTAGTTTTATGTGCAGGTCCTTTATCCACAGCAGTGCTCTCACTAAATCAGAGGACACAATCATGGCCTAGCTCAACCAGCAGCTTAGCAGGAAATACATAATGTCTACACAGAAAGATGTGCTGGTTTGACTTGCCAGTTCCTAAGTGCTTCATTTTTAATTTACTTCTGCCAGAGTTCACCAGGTAGTGGTTCATTTATAGTTAGACTATACTTTCATTGTTCTTTTCTGTACCGAATGTGAATCATGTTAAAATTAAAGATGATTAGAAGTGTCTTTTTGAAAATCTGGTATGCAATAACATATCTACCTCATGGAAAATCCACAGCATAGCCCATTTAACAGTGCAGCCTAAGAAGAAAAGGAAAAAAATTCCTCACCCTTTCCTTCAACTTGTGGCATCAGCAAAACATGACAGTGGAAAACCAGTAACATCTGAAGTCGCACATGGAATTCTCCCAGAGAAGATCCTTCAATAAATGCTTGTAACGTGCTAACCAACAACATCAGGGTCATCTGTTTGTCATCTTCAGAGATTCAAAAAGGAAAGCATGTAAGGGCCTTCAGCCATCACTGCCTGTCTCCTAGTGCATTCAGTCTACTATGGGATACACAGGTTGGCCACTTAGGTAGAGACCACAAGGTGAAGCTTTGAACCACGGATTATGGACTGACTTAAAGGATTGTGGACTGACTTAAAAAGTAACAGTTGCATACAAGGTATGTACTAAATGCACTCACAGCAAATTGTGAAACTGAATTATAAGGTGCTTGCTGTAAGTATGAAACCCAACTCAAGCACGTTAACTACCATCTATCAAAAAGGCAACCTTCATTTTGACTTATCTGGTGCGCATAGAGAATAACAACTTTATTATTATGACTGGTACTCAAGACTTCGCTAAGTTGCTGGAACCTGACTTCTCTTATTCTCCCAGTAGCACTATGTACACAGCTTTCTTGGCTGAGCTCTGAGAAATAGTAAGTCAAATGCTACATCTTTCCAGGTGAAAGCAGCAATGAGGAAAAACAGGTCAAGGAGCAGGTCAAGGCGACACTTTGCAGGACTCAAATGAGCAGGCAGATCCTGCCAGGCATTACCTTCATGTCCCTCGGTTTGCTCCTGCATGTGTTTTTCAAGCATCTGGTAGATGGAGAACCAGTGCTTGGTGGATTTCTCGGTGTGGCGTTTCATGGTGTTGTCTAAACTCATGGACCAGCAGCTGAAACACAAAGGGGCCATGGAGACACTTAGGCAAACCCGTTTTAAACAGATGAAATAACAGAAGCCGAAGCTAAATACTCACTATTCTCATAAATACACATAAGCCACCCAGTTTACTGCATCAAAACTGTTACATGAGGTCATTTTATGTCTTGCTTTAAAATTCATCATTAATAAAGAACACACTCACTAGCTGCTTTACGAAACTCTGAAGAAATTCAGTACACCAGCAGACAGTTTAGGAGTGAGGACAGAAACTCACTCACTTCAGTTCCAGTTTGCGCCAACGAATGATCATCTGACTGACCAAATTGAGATGTTTCCGCAGAGACAAAGCCCGACTTGCATTCTCCTCCCAATCCTAGAGAAATGAAGACAGAATTCACTATGGCCACATGAAACCCATTATTTACTTTCTTCCCTAAGTACATCTTGGACTTTCCTTGAGAAGACTACTGGGCCCTTAGGCACTGTTACAAGTAACTTCGAGAAGCTTATAAGTATACCCAGCTTCTAAATCCAGCTTCATTCAAGTTCCTTCTGGTCATATGGAAGAACTCTAGCAGGGCCAATGTTACAGGCAGGTTAAAAAAAAAAAAAAATCACTGGGTTTGTAGAATTAAGTGTTTGAATTCCTACTATTAAAGATCTGACCTTGAACGAAGTCAGTGGTCCTTTCCTATCACATGGAGGTACCAGCCACCTCAGTGGCTATATGGGAACAGAGGAGGATAACATGTAAGCACTCAGCCAGAGTGATGGCCTGCTGGGCCTGCCGGCACAGTAAATCCCTCAGTACTAGTGGGTACCTCACCCCATTCTCAAAACTCAGTGAGGTGGTCATGCCTATCATGGGGCAGGGTATTCACATCAGATGATCTCATTCATCTCTTGCCAGAAAAACCAAGGATGTTTACCCTTCTCCAACACAAACTAACTTTCTGTCCTACTAACGAAGGAGCCACGAGACAAATCTTTTGTCAAATTATGCAAATTATAACAACCTGAACAAGGAAAATAGGGAATTACCTTACCTGTGCCTTTGCCAGAAGGATCTCTAAGCCATTCAGGAACTTTGAGATGGGACTGGAAAGTGGGAAACTACGAATTCTCTCCATTACGACCAGTAGCTACAGAGAAAAAGATTTGGGTATTTCAGTAGAAATAGCTGATGATGCAAAGTCACAGAATACCAAAGGAAATACTAGCAGCAAGTTTTACTTTCTGTTTTGAAAACTGCTATGGTTATGGATCCGAGATAAACTTCTTCATTAGCTGCATTACTCTGGAAATAAGACTGAGTCTTGGGAAGATAATTACTCACTTTCTGTACTGAGAGTTACTAAAGACGTGGCTGAAGACCAGAGCAATGTATGAGTTGGAACTGCCAATCTTAAGTAAGCAAGGTCTACTTCTAGTACATAAGAAGATACTTATGTACAGACAGAAACACTATGTGGAGAGCAACTCTTGAAATAAAATTTTGAGTTATTTTGAGCTACATCTCCAGTCTCAAACTGAGATTCTTTAAAGCTCTGTTTATATACACAAATGTGGAAGTGAATGCTCTTGGAACTAACATGAGGTCACATACTTGGTGATTAGATCCCAGTGGGCATTTCACCCCTTCAAGTGGCTGCCCTACCTGCTCAAGGGCAGGGTGTTCTGGCCAATCCTGCAGCAAATGACTGACAGCCTCTGAGAAACCCTGAAGCATAGGTTGGCACTGTTGTGCTTCCGGCACATTGGGGTGCTGGTAGAAATCATAGGGCCCAGAAGGATTCACCATCAGGTCTGACGTTGCTTCCCCGGAGAGAGTATTGTGAGAGAGGGTGCAGGCCAAAAGTTGGCTGCCCAAGAGTTGGTCATTCAACTCAACTCCTGCGAAGTGAACAAGATCATGGTATAGTCAAAGTGATTTATGAACAAATTAAAAGACATCAGAAACAATGAGCTAACTAGAACTAATGAAACAGGTATTTCAATGCTACTCTTCCCCTAAATCAACAAAATTGTGACCCCAACAGTACAGTAGCTACCACAAGCTCTCTCAAATTTCTGACATATGTACAGGCAGGAAGTCAGATGTGCCTAGGTATAAACAAGAGGACACAGTTTCAACTGATCCATTCAAATTCTCAGTTTCTATAGACATGCTGGGTTAAGTAGAAAGAAAATTTAAAGCTGTCTCCCGACTTGCATCAAATAACCAGCAGGTCATACAGGAAACTGCAGCACACTAACTTGCCACCAAATCATACTGAAAGATTAAGTTCCAAGTTCTGAGGTTGCTCCCAAGAATTTATGATTTTATCAGAAAAGCACTATGGCTATTACAGGGAAAGTGGAAATAATATTAAGGAAAAACACCATGTAAACTATACTAAACTAAGTCTATATCCTTTACCCAAAATGACTCCAATGATGAAAATCCATCTTATTCACAATTTTAAATCACTTTTTAAAATTACCAAATGTCTTAAACTAAGGAAACTATCAAAGAATGAAAATAAAGAATTTACTATTTTAATTTTTCAGAAGCAGTGATTATCTATTTGTTTTGATTTTCCATGAGTACACCAAAATGAAATGCCATACCCATCAGGGGGTAGAAACGTGCCACAAGAGATGCCCCAGTCTGATAGCAAGACAGAAACAGGCTGAGGTAGTGCTTTGTCTCGTGTGATGGCATAGTCTGCTGCTGGTACCACAGGGAGCGAGCAAAGCTGAGGCACAACTGCTGGTGTATGAGCATCACCGCTTGCATTGAACTTTGGGAAAAGACAGCTGGGTCTGTGGCTGCTTCGACATCTTGCCCATCTGAAGGTTCTTTTTTGTCTTCTAATATTGGTTCTACCAAAATATCTGCGAAGTCCTATAAATAAAATTAAACTTTTAAAATTTAGAACCTGGTTGTAATTATCCTACAAGGAAACAGAGAAAAGCATGAACCGTAAGAAAATGACATATGCACTGTGATATGTTAAAGACTACAAAGCTATTCAGAAGCAACACATATGGCATCAGAGGAATTCCCAGGTAAATCCTGACACCACCACCCTACCTTTTCATGCAGTGGAAACTGTTTTCTGAATTCCTGTTCTTCCTCCTCCTCCTCACTCAACGCTGTCCTTGAGCTCCTGCTCTTGTATCTGTAGAGGCTGCTTTCCTGCTCCACCTTTTCTTGCGCCACACGTTCCTGTTCATCCCACTCATTGATGATCTCCTGCAAAGTCACACATGCAGAAGGACTCACAACGAACACAGGCAAGATTTGCACTTAGTTCCTCAAGACAATGACCAAGAACCTAATTACTATGTAAGAGTAAATAGGCTCTGTTTTCCTTCCATGCATCTTCAGCAACCAATTTTTTTAAGACTCTCCCCCTTCACAACTGCCAGCATGAAATGAATGGGAACTTCCTGCCTGGGGTTAGGGGCACTTTGTGCCAAGGACAAGCTTGAGGTTAGCTGGGTTGGGGATGCAAGTGAGACTGCACTTGGCAGGTATATCCAGGAGCTGGCCCAGAGCTCAGGAAACATCAGACCAGGCCAGAGGTGGGTAGTTCAAAAGTATCACCAAGGCAAAAGGAGACCACGCTTTAGTAATATGTGCTGCCAAAGCGAGCACTAGACTGCTTCACCACAGACACATCTTGATTCCTCTACTTACCTCTATGATGTTAGGTCCCTAAACTGGCAAAAAGTACAAACTGAAGAAACCAACAAGTGGTGCTAAGGACTGAGAACATGAGCATCTACCATCAAAGCAAGTAAAATGTACTAAAACCCGAGGGGTCTCACTTCTGTCCCAGCAATTCTGACCTCCAGAATTCACACCCAAAATATAAGATTGTTTATTTTGCCTGGTTTTTTCCCAAAATAATAAAAATAAAATTATACATAAATGTAAATTTTCAACAGGAATTAGTTAAATGAATTATGGCATACACACGGTAGAAAATTAGGCAGACATTAAATAAAAATTACATAGAGTAGGGAGGGATAATGACTAGGTCCTGTTAAGTTTTATAAAACAAAGGACTTCCTAGTGTTTTGCTGTACATTTTATAAAGTTTTTCCATTTTAAGGTCAGGCATCAGGTGTGGGCCATGAACCTTAACCAGTATTTTGAGTAACTCTGCTAAGGTTTACATTTGTAAGAAGCTGTTACTTTAAAAAGGGGGCGGGGATATAGCTCAGTAGTGGCACAAGCACCTGCCTGGCAAATGCAAGGTCTTGAGTTCAATTCCTGACACACACAAAAAGAGGAATATTTAAAAAAAAAAAAACTCTTGGAGCCAGGCGTGGTGGTGCACGTCTGTAATCCCAGCACTCAGGAGGCTGAGGCAGGAGGATTGTTCCAAGTTCAAGACCAACCTGGGCTACAAAGTGAGCTCAAGACCAGCCTGAACTGCACAGTGAGATCCTGTCTCAAAAAGACAAAAATACATAAAATAAATTTAAAAATTAAAAAATTTAAAAAAAAAAATCTGTAAGCTCCTGGGACACAGTATCTAAAAAAATTTACAGTGTCACAGATATGCATCTACAGGAATATATGTCCTGTACATACATGCACCCACACATGCAAACTTAGAATGGGATATACCAGTATGTTAATAGGGACAAGTGACAGGATTATTTTAAAATTTTGCTTATACTTATTTTAACTGCCCACAGTGACAACATATTTTTTGTTTATTAATAAAGGAAAACCAAGTTGTTTCCTTAATATTGATAAACCTGACAGAATTATATGGCAAAATGACTGTCAACAAAGACAGGGCTGGGGATTTAGCTCAGCAGCACAATGCCTGCCGGGCAAGCACAACATCCTGAGTTTGACATCTGGTACCAAAAAAAAAAAAAATAAGTTGAAAGATAACCAGCAAAGTAGAAAAACACGTTTGCAGTACATCTCTCAAGTGTGATGTCTGATGTGAGTGTCAACTTGACTGGCTTTGGGATCTGCCCCTGGGAACTGGTAAAGCCACTTCTAGTGTATCTGAGTGGGCCATAGAGGTGTGACTCTGAAATCTTATGTCCTCGCCCCTTTCTCTCTGGCACAGTTCCCTGCTCTACTTCTCGGCTACCATGCTCTGGGCAACTCTGCTCTACCAAGCCCTCTGCCATGTTTCTGCCTTGCAGCCAGCCCACTATGAAATGAAACTGTAAACCGAAGTTAACTCCTTCTCCTTTACCCTTTAGGTTCAGGTATCATGCCCCAGTGACAGAAAAGCTTACTAATATAGAAAATTTGTATCAGAGAAACAGGGTCATTGTTGTGAGTACACCTAACCATGTGGTTTAAAAGCCTTTGGAAATGGTTTGGAAGGGTAGCTTGAAAAGACTTGGAAAAGCAAGCTTGAGAGGCCCTAGAATGCTGCAACCAGCTCATAAAGGGTGATTCCGGTCAGAGCTCAGAAGACCAGAATACTCACAGAATAGAACACAAGCAGTAATGGCCCATCTCAGGAAGTATCAGCTGGGAACAAGGATACCAGTGAGGGCTGGGTTAGAGGTCATGTGTGTTACACTTGGGCACAGAATTTGTCTACATCTTGCTCATGTCCTGAGACTTTTCGATAAACAGAGATTAATGTTGAACTGATCTTGTGGATAAAGTAAAAAGCAGCCTAATATTCAGGCTGTAGCATGTATAATGCTGGTTGGTTTTAGTCAAATTTACAGTGAGAATCACAGGCAAAAAACATCAAAAAATTTGAAAAACTTAAAAATTTTGCCCAAAAGAAACCATGTGTAAATCCAAGGCTAAAGCAGGTGTGGTTGCACAAGAGATTAGCATCATTCAAAAGTTCTTTGTACATGGACAAGATGATTCGAAGGCATCTCAAGAATCAGCAAGGTTCCCCACATCGCTTGTAGTGTTAAAGTGTAAAACTTTCATGAGAGCCCTGGGCTCTCTGCTTGAGAGGGGCAGCCTAAGGAATTGGTTCCCCAGGACCCACTTCAATGGGGTCAGCAATCTAGGCACTCAAAGGTGCTGGAACCATCATTCAAGAAAGGCCAAGTAAGAAGCCCCTAAGGAATAATGGGTAAAGTTGTGGGAATGAAGTCAAAGGTGCAAAGGAGATCCCAAGTCAGAGATGCCAAGAAGATGCAAGATCTGTCAAGGAGAGCTGCAGCCTTGGTGGAGCCAGCCTAAGAGAGGGGTCATGTGGGCAGCAACTAGCACGGCCATAGGTTGGGGTTGCTCAAGCCCTCTGGAAGCCACACTTCACTATGTGCCTTACACGCCTGACATGGAACTACAAGACTTAATGTTTACCCTGCTTTGGTCTTGCTTCGGTCCTGCTCTTTTCTATTCCCCCACACCTGCCTTTTGGAATGGGAATATTTACCCTGTGCCACTATACTTGGGATTATATAACTCGTTTGATGTTTTACAGATGTTTACAGCTAAGAGTTTGCCTTGAGTCTCAGAAGAGACTGACCTTTAAAAAATGCTGGAACAACTGACACTTTGGGTAAGGGCCCGTAACCTTGCCAGCTATACACAGAATAGATGTGTTTGGTGGGATTATGAACTTGCTATTATCTTTATTTGGAGACTAAGTATAGTTTAAGATGATGTGTTGGGTGTGAAGTCAACAAGGTATGGGATGTGGCAGTTGGGATGAAATGTCAATCTCACTAGCTTTGGGATCTGCCTGGCGAACTGGCGGAGCACACTTATGGGTATGTCTAGGTGGGTCATGAGGCAGTGGCCTCTGAGCATGTGTCTGATCCCTCATCCCTTCCTCTCCAGCACTACAGTCCTGCTCTGCTACCTGGCTGCCAGAAACCAAGCAGCTTTGCTCCACTAAGCTCTTCTACCACGATATTCCTATGTCCTGACCACAATCTAAATCCCCTGAGCCAAATTAAATCTCTTCTCCTTTAAGTTGTAGATGATGGGTACTGAGTCCCTGCAACAGAAAACCTGACATAAGTGAAAAGCTAGCATCACTAATTATTTCTCTTTTAATCTCTTAAGAACTGAGAGACAAAGCCACTCAAACCTGTAATTAAATAAGAACAAAGAAAGGAAAGTGTAAGCATTCCCATTTCCCAAACACTATTTCTACACCTGCTGAGCATGCCTATCATGCTGCAGGCTGTGCGCCCAGACAGGAGCATACCTGGCACACATGTCTGAAGAGCAGCAGGGCCCTCTGGTCCATCTCTCCCTTGCACAGCACATGGGAGTGCAGGTAAAGGAGTGCATTCATTAGTAGCTGTTCCCGGGTGGGGCAGGCTTGTTGGCCCTTGCCTTCTGGCTCCTTTCCTCCAAAACGTTTGAGGATTAGCTTCCCAAGGCCTCGAAGAACCTCCTCTGACTTCACCAAACACAAAGCATCCGCATGAGCATAGTAGGTGGGGAAGGTGGGACCGACTGAGGGAAAAGCCAGCAAAGCTGTGGCCAGGGCCTCCAGCCTCTCTGTACAAATCACACTGCTATGCAGTGAGGTCTGGACTTCAGATGCCACAAGCCTCATACCATGCTGTAACTGCAAGATGGATGCCTGTAATGGAGTCACGATGTCTGGATACAGGGCATACTCCTCCTCCAGCCGCTTTCTGAACTGGTGCTGCGACTGCTGCCACGAAGCCTCCTCTTTTAGCAGGCTCTGGGCCACCTGGGCAGATCGCATCCCATCTGTAAGCAGCACCTGCAGGAGTCTTGTGAGGAGATCCTGAACACTGTCAGCCTTGGCAATGCTGGTAACATAGTGGTGGATTTCCTGTACCAGAGATTCATAGGCTGGCAGCTGGGGTCTGAAAGCCTGCTTCTTCAATAGCCTGTGGACTGAATTTTCCAGCTGGTCAATCCTTTGCTGAAGTAACCTAAAGGTGAATTAAAACAACACGCAAATTCTCAGAAGAGCAACAAATGTGGATTGGGCCCTCAGCTAGGAAGAAAATGAACATATGAGCTGTGGAGGAATAACATGAGGATAATATTGACAATTATAATGGATATGGAGGTAATAACTGCAAAACATTTATCATGTGCCACACTTTGCTAGCACTTTAGATGTTTTTCTCACCAAGCCTCATCATAACTCATTGAGGAAGGCACTGCAATTATCTTCCTTTTGCTGATATAAATACTGAGGCTCAATGTCATTAAGTGACCTATTCTACACGTAGGATAACAAAATCAGGAAAAGAACTGGAACTTAGAACCTATTATACTACACCATATTTCCTAAGGCAGTGGACCCAAGGTCAAGAGCAGCATAAAAATAATATGCACACCATCAC
Organism: Chinchilla lanigera; assembly: GCF_000276665.1. Lineage (NCBI taxonomy): Eukaryota > Metazoa > Chordata > Mammalia > Rodentia > Chinchillidae > Chinchilla > Chinchilla lanigera. Next base: position 16,410,944 of record NW_004955411.1, read on the forward strand.
ATCCAGCTTCTTCTTCCGCATTGACATGGGAATTCACATCTTACATATCTTTCCCCTTCTTTTAAAGTGTATCATTTTCCTGACTATGACAAAGGCTTTGGGATATAACTGTTAATGTAGTTGAGAGATGTACATCACCTAACACTATAATTACTTTAGAAAGGTCAACCTTATAATGTCTTTTTTAAAAGTAGAGTTATACAAATCATTGTGTTGCCTTACCTGACGTGAGGATGAGAGTAACTGACAATTACTTCATTGTCCAGATTTCTTCCAGTTTGTAGCTGGGATGCCAGATCCCGGATCTTTTGCTCACACTGCAGCTGGTGTAACTAATGGAAAAGTGAGAAAATAGTCTGCCGTGTTCCATGCACATGAGGACAATGCCCTGATGCCGTGATGGGTACAGGAATAAGATGGAAGTAATCTGGACTCCTGAATGACCCAAAGACAGGTGGGTCTGTTCTACTGATATGGACCACTCACCTCAGAACTATTATACCACTAAATTTCTGAGTCTATAGCAGCTTAGCCTTCACCCTAACATAATTTTCCTTACTCAAAATACAGTAGTAGCACATAAGTATCATACTGGAGTTAATTTCTGAACTTGGTTAGAAGCTCAAATAGCAAAAGATAACCCCCTTTTTTTTTGGAGACAGGATCTTACAAGTAATTCAAACTGGCCTTGAACTCACTATGTACCCTAGGCTGGCCTCAAAATCTCAGAGGTCGTTCTGCCTCAGCCTCCCAAGTGCTGGGATTATAGGCATGTGCCACCACACCCAGCAGAATACCACATTTGAAATCTACTTTATTCCTGAGTTTTAGATAATAAGCACCAAAATTTCAGAATCCTGAGGTGTAGGAATTACTCTCTAAAGCAGTAATCCAAATCCAAATATCCAAAACCTAGTCAGGTAGAAAGAGTCTGGACAGTGAAGATACCACCATTTCTGACAGAGCCTCCGGTATTCTACCTTTTTGCCCCCTGCTTATCACACATATTGGCAGATACATCAGAAACTTAGGAAGGGCTCCACTCTAGTCTGAACCTAGTCAAACGAACTCTCAAAGAGGAAAATGCGAGTATTTAAAATAGATGCACAGAAAGTAACAAGGAAGCTTATTCAAAGTAACTCTGTGATGATCTGAGGAGCCAAAAGGAAGCAAAAAGATCAATACCCTAAGCAAACCCATCAAGTCAGGGAAAGAGAACATGCTTCAAACTCTTGCTTCCCATACCTCCTCCTTGGCATACTTGAGCTTGTATTCTCTCTTCACTGCAGGGTCGAAGTGTGCCTGGGGAAGCCAAATCTGCATCTGGAGCAAGCCAAGGCTCACCCAGAGGCTCCCACGCTGGGCTGGCTCAGGCAAGTTCCTCTTACTTTCCCCTTCACCAAAAAAGTAGTGCAGGGAAGTAAGCAAGAGACAGAGCAATTCCTTGGGCAGTGCCTCTTGACCAGCCAAGTCCCCAAGAATCTGGCAAACGTGCTGGAAAGCGTGGCTGTCCCCAAGCAGCAGCTGCTCACAATGCTGCATGTACTCCTGCTGCCGGTGCTCCGGGAACAGCTCCACTAGGCCCATCAGGTGCCGGCACAGTACCAGCCCCTGAAGCTGGGAGTCTGTGCGTCTGTGGGGACAACAAAGAACTTAAGGATTCACTTAGGGATAGCAAACACTATCCTTTATACACTATCATTTCTTCAAGAAATGACAGCTACAGACTTGGAACTGAATTTCTGTTCTCATACAACCCTTTCATGTGATTTCCTAAGCATTATCTTACTGATTACAATATGCTTAAAACAGAGGAGCCAGCCATACTCATACTGGCCTCTCTCACAGAGAGAACACATGCAGATCCACATGGAGAACACCCTCACTATAACCCACCAGAACCATCACCTCAGAAACAGGTACCGACACAGCCTCTGCTCCATGGTCTGGAGAACACACAGGAGCTTTACAGACTGCTTCCAGCAAGAAAGAATACCTGAATTCTGCTACTGAAGGGACAGCCATGTTGGTCCAAAGCAATGAATTAATGTCCTGGAGCTGCTGGACTCTTTCAACCCACTCTCCCAGGGTGACATGTGACGAGGACAGAACAGGAAGGCCGCTGACATCCCAGGGACCTGCTCTGCAGCCGCTGGTCAAGACTTCAAAGCAGCACTTCGAGAATACAGCTTTACAGAAACTGTCAGGGCCCTGAGGGACAACCGAAAAACCAAGTAGCTTTTAGAAATATACTAAAATGACTTCATCAAGCAGATCTGGGGCACTTCAGAGGAAAAAAGAGAATAAAAATTTCAAATTGCTTGGAACTAAGAAACATCAGCCAGACATGAGACCAGAACAGAAAGGAGTCAGGTGCTAACAGTTCTTAAAGAAGTATGAACTCCATTCTCCAAGGAATGGGGAGCAATGAGTGCATCAGTGATGCGTGAGAAGCCCCACAGACTTGGGAGTTAGGGGTACCACTCTCATAGCAGATAGAGGGACACAAGTTGGAGGCAGAGGAAGGAGTTAAAAGATGAATATAAGGTAAGAGCCAGACAGAAAAGCATTCCAAGCTGGTGCTCTCTGGACTGTTAATCTCAGACACAGTAACAGGTGCCCACAGAAAAGGGTCAGGTGGGCCAATATACACGACAGGAAACACTGCATACACCAGGTACTCTTCAGGATCCACGAGTCTTACTACTACAGGCTCTGAAAAGTGTTTTACAATAAAGAAGCCAATTCTGATAAAGCAACAGAATACAGTCTAAAAATATTTAACAGAAACATTTGTAAGAATAACAACTGAGAATGGAAAGGATTAGTGCTTGGGATATGCCTCACTGGTACAGTGTTGGCCTAGCATATACAAGGTCCTGGGTTTGATCTTGATCTCTAGCACCACCAAAAAAAATACAGAAAAGTGTTAATACAATGCTCTTAGGTCTATTCCTTGTATTAAAGAAAAAAACCCACATCCCTAGCTCACAAAAGATACACAAATAAAATTTAAATGTAAAACAAAAACCAGGAAAAAATATAAAGAAATGGTCTTTAGCTGGTAAAGGAAGACATTTTTTAAAAGCAAGACACCAAAACCAGACTACAGAAGAGACTGGCATATTTGAAGAGCAATCATTATAAAACTGATCAAACTTGAAACAAAAGAAAACTGGAAATGTACCTCCAATCATACTGGTTAAAGGATTAACAACCATAATATACAAAGAGATCTTCATTAATAAAACATTTTTTAAAACTGAACAATGAATATGACTGTAAAGTTCAGAGAAAATGATTGACAAATACGAAAAGATGTTCAGTCTAATAATCAAAGAAGGACAAAATGCTTTAAATTGGGCCAGGGATGCAGCTCAGTGGTACAGCGCCTACTTAGCAAGTGCAAAGCCCTGAGTTCAATTCCCAGTACCAAACAAACACAAAAAAAGCTTTAAATTGTAACAATTAGACATGTTAATACCTAGTATGGCAAGCATATGGGAAACAAGTCCTCAAATATATCAGGAATGAAACTGCTCTGGTTCTGAACCTAGCCCACGGCTTCACAGCCTCATGTCTTTTTCCTCGCATGTTTAAAAAAGAACAAAAAAAAGCCAAGACTATCCCCAGACAGTCTGGTAACAGACTCCCATATGTGTATGTGCACATGTGCATGTATGCACACACTCACACACATAGATATATATTACATAATTTACTCTCTCTATATATACTTAACATGTAGTCCTTGTGGCCAAAGGTTAAGTTCTACTAAGTTACCTACAGAAATACTCAAGACAAATGCAAATTTATACAAGGACAGTTAATGCAGCTGTGTTTGTTATACAGAGCAGAAAAGACAAAAAAAAACTTCAACACTTACCAATATGAAAGTGATTACATACACTTTAGCATGGCAGTACAATGAAATAAAGAGTATGGAAAAAGAATATGTAATGAAATGTACACATTGCCATGATACATTTGTGAGCAGAGTGATATATTTGTTACATGTATATATAAAGTGATATTATAAACACAAAAACCCAGAGAAGACTGGTTATTTCTAACAAATTATATATGTTAGAATATAGAATAATATAATAAATATATTATAGAATAATATAATAAATATATTATTTCTAACAAAATATATATTTAAACTACACGTTTCTGTAGTTTAAATACTTTGTAATTAGAAAAAAAGATTTCTTAAAAGAAACTTGTATGACTAACTCAGAATTGCACAAATCTTTAAGATGAAACAAGTTTTTATAGTATGGCTATTAATATCCCACAGAAAATAAAGCATCACCATTACCTATTTAGTCAACTGTTTTCTCATAAGAATAAATGCTTATTGCTAGATCTGTCTGGAGAAAAAAATGTATGATTTTAGGCCACAAACCTTCAAGGTGGAGTCCAAAAAGGACTTGGGTGCCTCCTTCTGCTGCATATTAAGCAGTGGGTTCCATGTTAGCCAGTACTCTGGATTTGTGGTGACAGTACTGCTCCAGAAAGATGTAAATGTGGAATTAAATAACTCAGACCACAAACAAATAATGTCTTCAGTGGACACCTAGAGATAAAGGAACAGTTAAATAAAGTAATATTTGAAGATTCTATAAATCAACCTTGTACAAGAACCAAATCAAATGCAAGTACGTATATACAGGATAGCTAACATAGTTGTACTACTGTCTTCTATTGCTCTACAGAAAGGAACAGTTAATAATTACTTGTTTGATCAATCTTGTATATCTTTATTTATTTTCTTCAGAAACCACTTTGAAGATATTAATAAGTAATACAACAACCATTGCTAATTTCCTACAACTTTGTCTGTAACTCTGTTTTGTTTGTACTGTTCTTATGCTATTTTATGAATGGATGTCTGTTTGTTAATATGTTTTCCTTCTTTTCTTTCTTTTTTTTTTGTTTTTCTCCGGTACCGGGAACCAAACTCATGACCTTGCACTTGCCAGGCAGGCGCTTTGCCACTGAGCTAAACCCCCAGCCCCTCCTTCTTTTATTTGTTAAAAGAAAAAAAAGAAAGAAAAAAACCAAATTCACTGGTTAGGTTTCTATGCTGACCCTATGGGAAAACTTGATTCAGTTCTAGTCCAATTTGGTTTGCGACAAGAATCAGGGAAAGAATTCAGTTCGTAAACCAAAGCACCACTGCATTCTTGAGCAAAAGGGAAATTTTTAAAACTCAAGCATTTTCACCTCACTTAACTGGAAAAAATGAGTATTTCCATGATAAGAAATACTTTTATAAGTACTGCAAGATATTTTTCGAATTACTGCTGAAGAATATTCATAGTTCTTCCACTTTAAAAGGTAATTCAGATAGCCTGGGGTTAGCAAAATGTTCATTGTTTTGTTTTTTTCTTTTTTTGGCAGTACTGAGGATCAAACCTAAGAGTACTCTACACTAGGCTACATCCCTGGCTCTTTTTGAGACAGGGTCTTGTTAAGCTGCCCAGGTTGGCCTCAAACTTAACATCCTCCTCCCTCAGTCTCCCAAGCAGCTAGGATTGCCACCATACCTGACTAGCATATGGAATTTTGAGGTTAAATAAAACAAATATTCTATAATAAGTCTGCCACAGAAAAAGTTACTCAATTCAGTATAAAGGAGGCTTATTTCCTTTTTTTGATTTTGGTTTTTACCTTCTTATAATACAGCAAAGACCAAAGATCTCGAAGTTCTTGAGGAGCCACTGGTGTGTGTTTAAAACAAAATGTGACATGATGACTTATCTCCTCATCTATCTGGGGCTGTTCATTTTTACTAGACCTGTTTGAGAAATAAAGAAATATGCTGGAATAAAGATATCAATAAATCACTAGAAAACTGCTATGTAAAGGAAGACAGAATGCACAAAATATCTAGTGCACTTAGTTAAAAATTAAAAACTACTGGTAAAACACCTAGAGGCTTTTAAAGGTCAATCAAGGACAAGCAAAGAATCCTAGAGAAAATCTGGTTTTCCAAAGTGACAAGTGCCCTCCCTGTTCCTCAGCAATCATTCCTCCACAAGACAAGTCCCTGTTTTTGTTCACATATAGGGTACAAAGAACAATAGAGTAAGAAAATAATTACTTCAAAGGAACTTTCATTTAAAAAAAAGCTTACCTTCTCAGACAGACCTGCATCATAAAATCAGCCATCACTTTGTACCGCCAAAGAATAGCCAAGTACTCCGCTGCAGGCCACAACTGAATGCGCCTGGCGAGTTGGATTAAGGAGATAAAGCCTGGCTGGGGCAGGGAGGAAGTTTCTCCAAGTTTCTTTTCCAGAAAACCAAGTGGAAGTCCTTTAGCTTTCAGTTCTGAACACTGAACACTCACAAGATTCTTCAGTTCATCTTTAATTTAAACCCAAATAAAATGTATTAGAGCACATTGGTCAAAAGGCCCAGGTCTAAATTTCCAAGGCAAAGTGACTATGAGCTTAACCTGAATGAATTAGAATTAGGTTACTTAACATGAGCTCGGGCTGGGGATTTAGCTCAGCGGCAAAAGCGCCTGCCTGGCAAGCGCAAGGTCGTGAGTTCGGTTCCTGGTACCGAAAACCAAAAAAAAAAAAAAAATGAGCTCTCAGCTCATGTCTTAAGCAAACATTCAGTGATGGAAATAAAGAATATACACAACATGTAGCCCAACTACTATCACTTATTCAGTATTTATGCTACACCCACAAAAAGAAAAATCTAAGGGAAAAATCTATTGTCTACAGCCAAAAACCAAATATATTACCCAAGTTGACATCTTCCAGAATATTAGCCCTTAGGATTGAACCCCAGGCCTGCAGGAGACTTTTCTTTAATATCCATTCTGAGGCAATCACTTGGAGACGATGAATGTCTTCCTGCCATTCACTCTCGCCAAGGACAAGCACATATTCCCTGATAGCAAGGGCTTTGTTAATGACTTTCAGTTGTGAAAAACACTCCACCACTAGCTTGTCCTGAAACAATAAAACCCAGGAGAGCCTATTAAAGAGCTAAAGTGTGGTTCATCTTAGCACAATATATATGTCAAAGAAAAAATTTAAGATATTTTCTTCACACTTCTAAAAAATAAGGCTTGTTTATTCCTATTGCTCTGCAGAAATTTTACAATAATAAAACTAGACCAAGGCTTAGCTGTCTTAGATATAAGTGAAACTATAATACTTAAGAAATCAGTAGTATTCATAGAACAGTTAAAAGAGTTAAACTTTTGCAGGAAAGGATGAGTCTACGTGAATGTCAGTTCCCAAGCACATGAGAACCTCAGAAGGGCTCAAATCTTTTTATTTACTACATGCTTCCTGGTGTACCTTAAAAGGAAACGGTCGTCCCAGAAACTTCTGCAACTTCTTTATACCAGTGAAGCCACCAGTTGGGTTACCCAGACAATTCTGAATATGTTTTGAGACCGTCTGAACCTCTTTGTAATATCTTCAAAGGGGAAAGGGGGAGAGGGGAAAAGGGAAATAAGGAGATATGTTAGCTAGAAAGAAGAGAAATCATTTACACTTTATATTTTACTATATTCACCAATATGCCAAGCGAATAAACCAAAGAAAAGAAAGAAGAAGCAGTTTTAATATCAGATCATCTTAACAGTGTAGATATCAACATTATTAACATTATTATTCTAAGGGGGACTCTTACTTGTCTTCATAATTCATCAGGAGTTGGGGAATCTGGAGGACCAAATGTTTTAAAACCCAGTGCCAATGGAGGGCAAGCAAAGCCAGACCTGGAGCATCCACCTTTACTGCATCAGCCACAGTCCAAAACCGATCCCGCCACTGCACAGAACCTAAGATCTAAAAACAGAACAAAGGAAGATTGTTCACAAATATGTCTCAACAGAAGACATCTGACACAGCCTTAATACTCAACATACCTACATGAAAAGTCTAAGGCTAGACCAGAATATTTATATGAATATTAAGATCGACAAAGCGAAGATCTTTTCTCCTAATATGTGAAGTGTAAACCTATCCCTTTACAATAAAATGAAATGATTAGGTCACACATTAAATTGCTCATATTATTTAATAAGAAAATGCCATATGTCTTACAAAGCAGCTGCACTACTTTCATTATAACCAGCAGTAAAAGGCAGTTCTGATCATTCCATTTCCTTCCCAGTTACTACTGGCCAATCACAATTGTGAGTGGTTTTAATTTTAGTTTTTGGAAGATGGTAGATCACTGCAGTTTCAATTGACATTGCCTTGATAACTAATGATGCTGTAATTTTTTCAAGTTCTTACTAGACATTTATATATCTTTGGAGAAGCATCTGTTCAAATTTCTTAATTCACCTTAAAACTGGGTTTATTACAATCAGTTTATATAATCTATGAGTTTTATAAACAGCTTTTTGCAGTATCTTTTCTTAGAAGTGACTATGAAAGAGAACAGAAGTTTCCAATTTTATTGAAATCTAATTATTTTCTTTTATTGAAAATCTAAGAAATCCTTGCATATCCTTAAATTGGAAAGATTTTCTCTTTTACTTCCCTTTAGGCAGTTCCTAGTTTCATCTCTTCTACTCAGGTTTCATCCATTTTAAGGTAACTTGTACATAATGTGAGATAATGGGAAACTCCGTTTCACTTTATGTGGACATGTATCACTATTTCTCATACAGGACGTCCTGTTCCACTTAATTACTACTGAATTTTTGGTAAAAAGCAGACATAGGTACATGTGGCGAGTTTATTTGTGAATTCTCTTTTGTTTGTCTACAGGTCTATTCTTTATGTAGTTTTTCATTATCATTTTATGAAAAACATTTGAGAGTATACTCAGGGGATTGGTCCCCAAATGTCTATAGATAGCAAGATATGATGATACGTCCCGCATATAAAATGGTACACTGCCAGGCGTGGTGGCACATGCCTGTAATCCCAGCACTCGAGAAGTTGAGGCAGGAGGATCGTTGTGAGTTTGGACCATCCTGGGCTACAAAGTGAGCTCAAGGCCAGCCTGAACTGCATAGACAGACCATCTCAAAAAGACAAAAAAAAAAAAGTATATCTACTTCTAAGCTACATATATCTTTCTATATACTTGAACTCATCTATAGATTACCTAAGGCTATGTGAAAAGCTGTTACACTACATTATTTAGAGATGTGAAAATTGTACATTCTTCTCTTAACCCAAACATTAATGAAATGTGCAGAAATATGCAATCGCGCCAATCTTCTCACTAATTTTTATTTGAAAATACCTATTTTTGTTATAAACATGTCACTCACATTAACTTGAAATTGACTTTCCATTTTAGACAAACTTAAAAACTTTTTTTTTAGGTTCTTCAGTTTTAATTCTTAATATGGTAAACACTGACAGATGTAACCAAGATAAATAAATGCTCTCTGCAGTTGTTGGTTTTTTTTTTAAGATTATAAAGAGATGTTGAGACCAAAAAGTTTATGAGTTTCTATTCTACTAGACTTACTATGATAATCTGTACTCAAAACTCCATTTAACTTATATAAGACAATGATATCTAAAAAAGCTTAAGTAAATTAAAATGTAACTTAAAAATCCGAATACTCATCGACAGGTAAATGGATAAACAAAGTATAGTACATTCACATAAAGAAGTGTTACAAATACAAAAGAATTAACTATTGATACAGAAAACCATATGGATGCATCTTAAAACTGTCCAGACAAAAAAAGAGTATATACTGCACAATTCCATCTAGAGAATACACAAGTTTTCTACAGTAAATGAAATCAGACCAATGGCTATATGGTTGGGATTAGGACAAGAAAGAGGAAGCAAATACAAAAAAGTTGTAACAAGACTTTTAGGAGTGGTAGATAGATATATGTTCACTACCTTAACTGTGGTGACGGCTTCAGTTATAGACAGGTCAAAATTTATCAAACTGAACTCTTTGAATATATGCAGTCTATAATATGTCAATTGTATTTCCACAAACCTTTAAACACGTAGCTATATATTAAAACTAAGAGCAGTCAGATTTCTCAAGTAATACTGGATATGCAGTAACACTGAGCTTAGTCTTGCCCCTAAGACTTTTTGGGCCAAGACAAATCTTGATATTTAAAATAAAAACAGGTGTACTGCCTTACCTCATGAACATTAGCATCAGACACCATCACCTGTGCAGACTGTACCCAGAGCAAGATCAATGCATCACAAAGCTCAAAAAAAGCAGCAAGATTGACCACAATTTCATGGGGCAGGCTATGATAGCTCTCTGGATCTTAAGAGTTGAAATAAACAGAAGAACATTCCATAAGATTTTAATCAATCTCTAGAAATTTTCAAATTAAACTATAATCTAGAATTTACTGGTATCCTTAATACAAAGGTCATTTCTGAAAGGTGAAAAATTAAAAGCATCTATTCAGAAAGCTGAGGCAGGAGGATTACAAGTTTGAGGCCAGCCTTGGCAACTTAGCAGGACCTTCTTCCAATATAAAAAATAAAAAGGACTAGGAGTATAACTTAGTGGTGGAGCACTCCTGGGAGGAAAAGAGTGAGGAAGAGAGGAAACAAGCAAGCAAACTCTGTGCCCGTGACAAGTAAGTAAGTTTGGCAGATAAGGCATGTATACTTAACAAGGTAAATAAAGCCCTAATGAAATATGCAAGATGTAGAACACAGCATTAAATACAAACAAAACTATATACTTAACACAAACAGATGTCAGAAGGCAGAAGTCAAACTACCTTAGTTCCTGCAAGGATGAACTTTTTTTCAATTTTTATTCTTCTATATAAACTTCTATATAGTTTAAATTTCTTCCCAAAAAGCATAGCTATCTTTTCAATTTACGAAGATGGAAAGGTAGAGATGTTCTCTTCTACAATCAAATGTTTCTACATACATACTTTTTGAGCCAACATAACTACTTTTCAAGTCCTCGCTCTGCTGAGCATCTGTCTCCCTTATCCACAACCTGAAGACTTACTTATTTCACAGGATTGCTGTAGTAAATGAGATCAAGGACATGTGAAAAGCATTTAGCTAAACACCTGGCACACAGCCAGTGCTCAGTAAAAGCTAGTCATTACCACTGAGTAAAGGGACAAATGAGGTGAATAGAATCTGCAGGACAACAGAAGATGAATCTGTCCCTTAACATTGGCCACATAATACAACCAGATTCTTAGCTGAAGAAAACATCCTTAAACCCTTTTTACTTTATTTTGAGGCAGGTCTCACTAAGGCTGGCCTTAAACTCAAGATCTCCTGCCTCAGTCATGTAAAGTAGCTGGGATTACAGGTATGTGCTACCATGCCCAGCTTTAAGTAAAGAATACAAAAGGTAAAATGTTCTTACCTTTATGGAATTCAAAAGACATTCTCAAAACACTATTTAAAGTTTTGCCACCAATGGAAACCAAATTTTCTTCAGTAAAAATCCGTTTTTCCCGGTCAAGATAGATAATCGTCCTGGAATGAGATTCAAACACATAACAAAAAGTTATGAATTAGTAATACTCTTTAATCATAGTCTCTACGTATTGAACTCTTCAACCCCATGCAACATCGATCTCCTGCATCCTGCTGTTCCTCTCCTGCCTCTGCAAACTCTGGACTGGATAAAGGAAGTACAAGTGATGACTAGGGTGAGGGAAGAGGACAGATAGAGAAAGCTGGGACTAGAGAGACTGCTGGACCTCACTCTACTGGTCCACCATGATCTAACACACTGAACTCTTCAAAGCAGACACCACAGGATGTGAGGGTGATGGCTGTGACATCTGTCAGCCCACTGATGATTCCGCTGATCTGGCTAGCTAGAGGGGGTCCCCTTCCTCCCTCACCACTCCATGTGCGTCCCTCCTGAAGCTGCGTGCTCAGTTAGAGAGGACGACCCTCCCAACAGAGGAGGGCTGTTTCCTCAATTAAGGGTATAGCAGCAGCTGCACTCCCTTGCTAGAACCCAATAAAGTGGCTACCACAAAATTAACTTCTGGTATTCTGAGATCCTAGGACAGACTACAACAGTCATCAAAATCACAAACTCACTTTAGCTTACTCCTTTGTAATGTACATTATATTTCAATTACAAAACTATTCTTAAAATCTATACACTTCAGCCAGGCAGTTGGGAGGGTGAGGCAGGAGGATGATGAGTTTGAGGCCATTCTGGGATACACAGCAAGTTTGAGACTACACAAGGTCCAACCTCAAAAATAGACAGAGAGATGGGAAAAAATTATATGGCCACTATAGTAAAAATAAAAAGTCCAGTCTATATTACAACTCTGTAAATTTACATGTGAGTGTGCAGGGAAGTGAACAGGTACTGTGTATGTCTCCAACACGTGAGGGTGGGAAATAGGTGGCTAAGGACGAGTGAGCAAACAGAGATGGAAATGAGAGGAGCTGCTAGGAACAATCAACAGTAGAAACACGACTATGCTGTCAGAAAAGATTAACTTTCATGTAAGTCTCACAATTTATACTAAGACTGAAGGCAAAAATGCCTAGCACCCTGCTACTGGTTAGGTTCACAAAATTAAACACACATAACCTATATGAAAAGTGTATTATGTGAGATCAGGGAGATACTGGCCAGAAGTGCAGGATTCACCTACTTGTTTGCAACTGATTCTAAGAGGGCAAAGAGTTGCTCAGGGTGATCTGTCTGTGGATCAAAGCTCATCGAATTTCTGATGATGTCCAAAGCCTGTATATTCCATCTGGGGTCCAGAGGGATCACAAAGTCATCTGGTTTAAAAAAAGTTAGAATTTCTTAGGTAAAATGCTTTGCCTGGTTTCAACTGACTATTTTTACGCTTCCCTTTAATTATCCTGACTCCTGGAAGGGAAGAAAAAAAAAAAAAAAAAAAAAAGGAGAAATGCTGTGGTTTCAGTCCATGATAATAGCTTTTACACTATTTCCTTTGCAAACCCAAAATATCTAGAAGTCCTGAGAACTCATCCCACGACAGAATATAAAGATAATCTGGGCAAGAACATAAATATTTCATTCAATGAGTTTACTTCCTCAGACCCACTACTGATATGAAAAGAATCCTGGACTTACTCACCCCATCTCTCACCATTTGCCACCAAAACATTTTTTAATTTACAAGAAAGAAAAAGGTTGAGTATGTCTTACTACTTGCTGTTAGTAAGAAAAAGCCCTCCAGAGCTTAAAAACAATTTTCCAGTCAGGCACAGCAGTGTATACATTATACCTCCACCTACTCAAGAGGTTGTGAAATGAGGGACCTGGGCAACATAATGAGACCCTCTCTCAAAACAAACAAGCAAAAAAACAAAAATTGCTGCTGCTTCTGCTTCCTAAATCTGTGGCTCACACTTGGTACTTTTTTTTGGTACTTCTGTATGTAGTTGCAGAAAGACTTGGACCGTCTCCAGATGGTGGTGCGTGCCTGTAATCTCAGCATTTGGGAGGCCGAGGCAAGAATGCCTTGAGTTCAAGTCCAGCATAGGCTACACAGTGAGGCTAAGGCTGGTATGAACTACATAGCAAGATCCTGTCTCAAAAAGCCAAAAAATAAACAAACAACTAGGGATACAGCTCAATGCTCACTGTGAGGCCCTGGGTTTAAGATGCTCTTGCTGGCCTGAACCACCAAGTGGTACATACCGACTATCCTATCTTGTACCAACAGTGGTTCAAGCTGGCAGTAACATTAACAAGTTCAATCAGAGCCACTTGGCAGTGAAAAAAATGAATTATGGCCCCATCATGAAAATGTTAATCCCCAGTACTTTAAAAAAAAAAAAAAGAAAAAAGTGGAAGGGACCCCAGATAAATAAAAGCTTAGTTCCTCTAACGCACCAGACAGTGAATGACATGTCAAAAATTGGTAAGCTACTTGGAGGCAGAGTTAAGCTTAGTCTTACAATTCCCAGGTACACTGTATATCATTAGCTTCCTTTAGATGCTAAAAGATGAATGGATAATTTCAAATAAACAAGAATTTGCATATGGATATTCTGAGCCTTTGAAAACTATTCTTATGGTTGAACTGTGACAAGCCTTTTCCCCATAAACTCAAAGGACAAGTTTTAAAAATGGAGCCAAGACCTAGAAATCAAAAGCAAGTGTATACCTGTTATATTTGTCTGTAATATTTTGAAGACATTAGTAACCCCAGCTGAGAGAGAATTTGAGTAAAAATTCCTAAGAGATGCAGCACTGGCTTCCAAATGAATCTGTACTGACTCTGTGGAGGAACAAGAAACAACGTTAGGACTCTAACGCAGTGCTGTCCAACTAAACTGTCCCTGCTGTACTGTCAGAGCAGTCAGCAGTCAAATGAGAGTTCTTCAAATGTGGTTAATGCTACTAAAGGACTGGATATTACATTTAATTTAGTTTTAATAAGTTTATGTTTGTTTATATGTAGTAGTAGCTCTGTAAGGCTTGTGGCTATCCTATAAGACAAAGCTTTCTATTTACAGAACACTTACAAAAGTTCTCTATACACATATTTAGATCACATGTCACAAACATTCATTCAATTATCTTGAACACATGTAGTAGAGAGGTTCACGTAAAGTCACTTACTTTAGTCAACAATTTCAACCAACAAATTTCCCATCCTGCCCTTTGCAACCTAGGCAATGTTGTTATTACTGTTTTTCTCTTTTTTGAATAAACTACAAAGAAAATTTAAGTGTGACAACTTGGAGCACTGGCAGCATTAGATTAGAAGCTCATCCACTTTAAGGAGAAATAAACTGATCAAAAGTAACATCTTTCCCAGACAGAATGGTTATATAGCAGCACTACAGCAAAAAAGCTGATGTTAAAATTAAGAAGTAGTATAACATATTTTCATTATGAATCTGATAAACCCTGGCATACTAAAAATTGCACTGGAACAAGTTTCTCTTGTGATACATCTAAAGAGAGACTTGTTTCTTAATTTAAGAGGTATTCAAACTAACACTACCCTATAAATGTGTTGCTCAGAAATACCTCACCTGTAATTTTAGAAGTGCAGTTACAGAATAACACAGCTACTAAGGCACTGAAACAGGACAAAAGCATATAAACCCCTCACTGTACAAATTAAGCTTTCCTACTCACCAAGCCCCTGTGGTATATTCCTGGCTAAATGATAAAGCCATTTAACTCTGAGCATCCAATCCTGATTGGTCGCTCTTTCTATGAGCAATTTAACAGCCATAGCCAAAACTTCTGGTTCATCAATCCAACAAGCATCCATTTGTACTGCACCAAATTTTAGGTTCTCAGGATTGGAAGACTGCATAATTTTCTCTAAGTCTTGCAAAGTGAGAGGCTGACTCCTGAAATTCATTGGAACAGACAAAGTTAATACTAGTACAATCTTTTACTTTATATTTCAAAGAACTGAGAAAATTATTTTACAAATCTTTTATCAAAGAGGTAAAGAGAAAAAATTCATTTCTCCACAAAGGAAGACAAAACATGTATCTGGAGCTAGAAGTATAGCTTGGTGGTACAGTACATGCTCAGCATACATGAAACCCTGTGTTCAATTCCCTGTGTTTGTCTTCTTAGTAAATAATAGGGAATAATATTATAATAAATAGTAAAAACATAATAGCTGGACAATAAAAGGGCCACATCATTTTAGGCTGAATATTCTGTGTATAGACTATTACCAGCAAAAGCTAAGAAACAGAGCTACATAAGCTGAGGGCTCTGCTGACCTGGTCCAGCTGCTGGTTTTCACGCTTATCCTGTTGAGGCAATATGCCAGAATCTGTCCATCACTTCGGACAACAGAGAGGTGAGAATCTTCCGTGGCAAAGAGAGCAGAAGGCACAGAATCAGGCCACATCCCTGCAGCAAGAATGGAGTTTCCCCAGTTTTCCCGTGCTTGCAAAATAGAAACATGTTTCTCCAGCAAAGTCTGCACAAGCTGGTAGGAGATAAAACACATAGTTCACAGGAATATAAATGCTATTACCAAATATACTGGTAGTAAAGTTAAGTTTTTATGGTTTACATGACTGTTTCCCAACAACGCTTAGACATTCTTCAATGTACAATGCCAAAAGTTAAATTCTTTTTGCTCTTGATACATCAGATTCAAGAAAGAAATATTTACCATTAAAGCTGTTTTACAGAAAAGAACCTGGCACTAGATCTTTACTGGAGCAAAAGTGCAATGGTCAGCTCTCTCAGATCATTCAAGTTGCTATCTTACATAAAAATAATTTCTTCCTACTCTACAGGAAGAGTGTTACAACTTAGAAGAAAGCTGTAGCCAACATTTGGCAGTACCTTCTGGTTTGCAGCTGAATGCTGAGAGCAGACATACACTTCCCAGCATGCTTCTGAAAAGGCTCTGTGTAAACCCAGCCCTCGTTGCAGATACTGGACAATGAGTATGGCTGTCTGAATTAGAGCAGATACAGAAGATGTTGGAGAGCCTAGGAAAAAGAAATATTGCCATCTGTGAGCAAATGATTCTTCAAAACCTCCAGTGAAAATTTAGAAATGCTACCCTAATCTCAAACTTATTTCTACTCAACCCCACCCAGGTACTTATTGTAGCAAACCCTCTGTTATGGCTTCTGTCTAGACGTCCCTCCAAAGCCTCATGTGGTCGTATGTGTAGCTTTTCAGTGGTGCCTGTCTCTAGAGTACATGATGCTGAGATAGATTTATAATGCAATGCTAGGATTAAGGGTGTTCCACCCTGGGTGTGAGTGTGGGAGATAGAATATAAGGGACAGAAAGAGGGCCGCTGCTTGTCTCTTGCGGCTTATTCACTACTTTGCTGCTTGTTTCCTTGCTGCCTTCTGCCCGCCATGGACTATTTCTCCTCTGCAATGCCTCTCTGCCATGCCATGCTGCCTTAGAGCCAGCCAACTATGGACTGAAACCTCTACAGACTGGGAGCCAAAATAAACCTTTCCTTTAACTTGTGGATGTTGGGTATTTCGTCCCAGGAATGAGGAAGTAACACAACCTTCATCCTGCTCTCTTCATCTTCATCCTTTAGGGTTGACTCATTCACACAATGGAGTCCCAGCAGAGGGGAAATACTCTGGGTATTAAGTATTTTGTCTCAGCAATGAGAAAAGTAACTAAGACACCGAAGCAGACTCTAGGGCAGTGGTCATGGACCTATGGCATGTGTGCCGCAGGTGGCTGTTTCTTATCACCGAAAGCTCTAAAGGGTTCACAATCACTGCTCTAGGGTTGCCTGAAGCACAATGCACTTGCGGAAACATACACATTCCTAATCCTTATCTCCGCTCCTGTCCTCTCACTCCCTCTCCCCAGTCTACCTTGTTCTGGACGTCTGTAATATATTATGGCAAACTCCTTCACAAGTATGATAAGGCCTGGTTATGTGTATCTTTAATCTCATGTTAACATACACTAAAGGTAGCAAATTAAGCACACCTCATGAAGGAAATACAGGCTTGACACAGGATTTAAAATCCGAGGCTTACACCGGGCATGGTGGTGCACACCTGTAATCCCAGCACTTGGAAGGCTGAGGCAGAAGGATGGCTGTAAGTTTAAGGCCAGCGTAGGCTACAAAGTGAGTTGAAAGCCAGCCTAAACTGTGTAACAAAACTCTGTCTCAAAAAGATACACACAAAAAAAAAAATCCAAGGCCTACTTTGAAATCTCAGCTGTCATTATTAACTGACTCACAAGTTATTTATACTCAGACTCTTCTTCATCTATAAAGTGGAAATATATGTCTTAAAGAACTAAATAAGCAACCCGTATTGTACCTAACAGAGCAGATATTCAATAAACAGTGTTTTCTTTACGTTTATTGTTCCCTTTTATACAATGACACATTCAGGAGTCATCACTGTCTGTTTTAATTGAGACACGCTTTTTTATCCCAACTTTAAGAAGGCAACCATGACCCTGGAAATATGATGGGCAAAGCTCATCAATCCCAGCACTTAAAGCAGAATTACTCAGATGTTGGGCTCTAACTACACATATCACCTCTCTTGGGAATTTCTTTGAAATACTGATTCCTAGGCCTCACTGTTGACATACTAAGTTGACTTTCTTGGGGAGTGTGGACAGATACATTTTTCAGCTTTCCCAGTAATTCCTATTTCAATGTACGCTAAATCTAAGAACCCCTAGAGTACTAATTCAATGCAAAAACAGGGATTTCTACAAGTCTAAACTATCTCACCTATAACAGAGCTTCGGGTCTCACTGTGGAGAGCCAAGAGGATGTCACACACACTGTCTCCCACCAACCCAAGGCTGTGCAGCAGAACTTTCAAATCCAGGTTGTCTGAGATGTTCTCATCCCCTTCTCCTGAAATGTAGATTTCAAGTCCACGATTCCTCATGGCTCGGGATATTTCTCCATGAACAGGATCCATTGAGAGAAAAAGCCTAGTAAAGTGGCAATTCAGAGGGGAAAACATTTCTTTAACTCCCAGTGCAACCAATCGTGTAACTCAGCAATAATGGGTAAGGGCAAACCATATGTGGCTCATCTCACAGGAAGCTCACCGAGAAAGGTACCAGTAACTTAAAGTGTACTTCAATCATCCACAGTCAGTCTTCAACTGCTAACGGGCACCAATATCACAAATCAGCTTCTCTAAATCTGCTGTCCTAGGAATTATGCTACCTGAGAACTCCAAATGGCAACCTCACTTACCCAATTATTCATTCTAAAAACTTTGGTGTCAATCTCTTCCTTTTTTCAACTCACAAGTCCATCTCCAAGTTCCCGTCATCTGACTACCCTGGTCTAATGCATCAGCTCTTACCTGGGTTACTGCAAAAGGACTGTGACTGGTCTCTGGTTTCCACCTTTCGTCACCCCAAGGGAGGAGCCTCAACCCTCCCTCCCTCCCTCACGCTTTCTTGCTCTCAGCTGTATTTTTTTATTGGTATGCTTGTGATACATATAATTACATTGATCTTGGGGAACTGGTCCATATAAATACACCATCTTCACCACTTTTACACACCTTCTCACGCACATACACAATTTCCCTTTCCCATCTCCACAAGAGTGTACCTCCCTGTTTCCTACCATCTTTCTTCTTTCGTGCTCTTTTAATTACTTATATTTCAAGTTTCTTATTAAGACAGACCATGTGATAGATCCATCCATTTTCCTAAAGATGACTCAAATTTATCCTTCTCTATGGATGAAGACTACTCCATAGTGTATAAATACCACCCTTTCTTTATCCAGTCATCTGTTGATGACCATTTCCATAATTTAGCTATTGTGGAATGTGCTATATAAACACGGGTATGCATGTATCAGTATTATTTTTTTACCTCTCCTTTTACCTCCCTTGGCCCCCACAGCCCAGGAGTGCCTGGCAAATAGCAGAGCCTCAGTAAAGATTTGTTTTAATTGAATGAATGAATGTGTGGCCTTCCTGATTAGAGGTCTTCCTGAATGTGCACCTCAGCTACTGAGGCTGTCAGATTTTTAGGGCAAAAACTAAGAGACATAAATACCTGAAATTAGGATGAGGTGTTATGGTTGGAGTGGCTCCATCTATCATTCCCCTCTCATTAATGGTGAGGACGCCTCCAGGTTCAAGCAGAGCATTCAAACGATCCAGCACTGATGGACTTTATAGAGAAAACTCAAATGACTGACAAGGTGACATTTGCCTCTACTTTAGTTGCACCAGCCTCCAACCATTTCCAGCCCACATCTCCCTTTTAGCAGGGATCGCTTCCCACACAGAGCTATCATCTCCTTCAAGAGGAGACTGCCCAGGGATTCCCCTTTTCACTCCGTAAAGCACATAGCACACAGCTTTACACACAGTAAAAGTACACAAATTATTTGTTCAAAATTAAGAAAACGGACAGAAAGTTTCCTGCTCTATATAACCCTTTTTCTCCTTTATCCTCAACATTATCAAATGTGCTTAAAAGGAGCTAGGTTAAAACTAAATTATTCATTAAAAAAAAACCCAAATCAAAACCAAACTGCTAAACTATATAGTTCGTACAATAGAAGCTACTGCAGGTAAAATGGTGGTTTCCTCTTTCTGGAGGGTTTTTTTTTTTCTCTTTTGGCTTTTTTGAGGGAGGGTCTCACTATGTAGTCCAGGCTACCCTTGAACTCACAATGTAGCTCAGCCTGGCCTCAAACTTGTGGTGATCCTCCTGCCTCAGCCTCCTGAGTGCTGGGATTACATGGTGCGCCACTATCCCACCTCTACCAACTGTGTATTTCAGAATGACCAATTACCATTATTTACCAAAGAGTGAGTAACGTCTGTAGAATATGGGTGAAGCTACATTGCTAGTTAAGAAAAGCAACAGACCTAAAACTTAGTTTCCATTTTGGTTTCTATTTTGCTAGGCATATCCCTAGTTTCCCACAAGGCCACTCATGATGACTGGACACAAGATTCTTACTTGCAGAAGTTAACATTGTCCATCAGAAGCCAGTCTCCAGATTTCAGAGCCTGAACTAACATGCTGTCAACCCATTCAAATGTGCCATGGCTGCAGCCACTGGCTGACTGCATAAGCTTCACCCGAAAACTTCGGAAATCTTCCAAAAGTTTGGCAAACTCTGGAATGAGAAAATCAGGTTTGGGACACAAACAAACAAAAACCTCAATGGCTTTCTGAATTAATGCTTAAATGCAGAGTTAAATCTTCAATGAAGATGGGTTTCCCTGCCTACTTTGTAATCAGTAACTGCTTCAAGGCAGAAAGAGCAATTACAGGGCTTCATTTTTCCTGTTCCCTCAGGTATCACAGTCCTGTGCTGCCTGTTGTCCAATGTCTAAAAGCAGTTATTTCACACACTTTCCTCAGTTTTCTACTTGTTAACACTGAGACCTTACGACTAAGTACACTCTTGGTTTGAAGCCGAAACCCATTATATATTACTTTGTGATACAAAAAAGGATCATAAAACAATTTCCAACAACAAAAAAAAGGCAATTGAAAATTTTTCAGAAAGGGCTATGTAAACTATAAGGTACTTGCCAAGAAAATACTAGTTATTACTAGGATATGGTCATTAGAAAGAAAGCCCAAGTTTAATTAAACTGGACTTACAAATAGCACTTCCCTCTAGTAGTATAATGTAGCAGTATGTGACAATCTAGTGACAAACCTAAACTCTGGATCATTAATTTAACCTATACCTGCCAGTCTGAACCACCAGTGGTACCTGCATGACTGTTCCATCAGGCCACCTGTACTACTGGTCCTACAAGTGGGACACTCATGCACGTACCACCACCAGTGTTCAAGCCGCCCAGCAGAGAACGTACAAATTATGGCCCAGTGTGAACCTGTTATTCCTTCCTAAGGGCATGCTCATCACCATCCACAAAATAGCACTATAACAGGAAAGGATTACATTTCTGTGTTAACCATTTATCATACTAATGACATACTTCTTTCACTTAAATAAATATCCTATCAATTCAGATGCTGAATCTTCAACTTAAAATGCTGCATTTCTTGAGAAAATACTATTAAGTTGAAAAAAAAGACAACAAAAAATAAAAACAGCGTTACATACAAGACATTGGTCTTTATAGCTGAACACACACACACACACACGAACCATAAAGATTGGCAACCAATTATTTCCACTTGCTTTTTTGAAATACTCAATACTAATTTGGAATACTCAACCTTGGCTTCACTATACTTTCTAAGCCAAGTATGTCCAAGTTTTCATTATTAATCATTAAATTAATTAAAATATAGCATGACGGTCACAAATATAGTCGTGTACATGAACACATGGATATTGATAAGCATATGATACACATATTCAGGTATACATACCTGCCTTGGAGTATGAGTTGATTTTATTATTGAGTCGTTGCATAAGCAACAATACTGCTTCCAGTTTATTGACAATCTCCATCGTGATACCTTTACCATCTTCTCCAAGACACTTGGGTTTGTACATCAGAAGGAAGTGGCTCCACGCTCGCAGCACTACTTCTGTGTCATCAGCACTGACAAGGAGGCTAACCCTTAACAGTCCCCTTATAGTATCCTCTACCTTCTCCAGCAGCTGCCTCCAAGTTCGTACAAGATCAACCTGCAATTTTCAGAGCACATGAAATCAGCATGACCACTGGCGAGAGTCAGAGGACACTGTTATGTGTAATTACCATTAATAAGGACAATCTTCAATCAGCCCATAGCATTTACAGTATTTTGTCTGAAAATGAGGGGTAACAATTACCTGCTCAAATCCACCAAGAAGCTCAGTAGTATCCATTGCACTGTTCATAGCCATGATCTTTAATGTGTGGCCAGTAAGGTGTGCCAGAAGCTGGACCAGGGTGGTCTTGCCCACAGATGCGGGCCCCACAAGGATGACCATCCAGCTCATCTGTACACACTTCATGATGGACTCTAGAGACTGGAATGACTGGTGTAGGAGCAGCAGGGGCCGACGAGATGGGTGAGGAACGTAGCTGCCACGGGAAAGGACTGAGTAGCCCAGCTGTGGGAGAAAAAACCCAGTGTCATGTCAGAAGTATACCTGGTAGTGAGAGATGTAAAAACCATAGAAAATCGTAAAGCAAAGAGGCTCTTTTATCTCCTCACCTGAACATCATAGGGAGTGATGTGAAATAGCCTGGTTCCCATGTATGGGCTGGAATTTGAACCAAACACATCCTTGAATACAGCAATAACCTTAAAGGAAGATGATACCATCAAGACACAAATCCATGAATTCCTATTCTAACCTTCTGGAATTAATATATCTAGAAAACAAGCACAACTCACTATAGCCTCAAGATTAGCCATAACTTTCTTCTCCTTTTGCATTTTCTTTTATAAAAAGCATAGATAGCATTTAATTCTCTGGAATGAAACTAAACTTGAACTCAAGCACAGAGTAGAAACATAATCTCCAAGTATTTGAGATTCCAGTGAGATTACGCCATAAATTAAAATGAAGCCAAGGCAGGCACTGGAAAATCTGAGAGACCAAAAATTAGCCTTCATAATTGAAGTTAAAAGACAACAGAAGAGAACAGTAATATTAAGGCTATGAAGAACAAGCACTGACCATCTACTGTGCACTAGGCACTGTATTAGGTACTCCAATAAGAGTATTTCTGACCTCGAGAGATGTAAAAGAGCCATCATTTCCATTTTATAGATATGACCCGTTAGATTTAGAAGAGTAACACGATGTGCATGTGGTTGTAACTAATTTTAAATCTAAGGCAGTCTGATTCCAAAAGCATGCTATCCTTCCAAATATTTACACATAGAACGATCAAAGTTACTCCTCTAGTCAATTATTTAATTTGGTTTATCTCCCTTGCCTAAATAGCAATGCTGTTAGAAAATTTTGTTAACTCTTATTTACTATATGGAGTTCTTAAAAATCTCCAAGTATAGCAGATTTTGAAGGAGGCATGTATAACCACTGATTTAGCCCACAGGAATAGGAAAAGTTAAATCCACCTAAAAACAATCACTAAATTGTGTCAAAAGCAGCAATACTCAAATATAATTATACATTCAATTGAAGTTATCAAACAGATAAAAATCATAATCAGTGTCAAACATTTGACTGAGATTAGAAGAAGCATAAAGGAAGTATTCTTTTTTTTTTTTTTTTTTTTTTGGTTTTTCTCCGGTACCGGGAACCAAACTCCATAAAGGAAGTATTCTTATGACACACTCCTGGGCCTAGGAGTTTCTTATTGCAAGCTCCACGTGAAAGCATATACTATTATATTGTCCTCTTCCTTCTGGAAGTTAAATTATAAATTCACAACCTAGCTGGTTGGTTGGTTTGTTTTGACAAACCAGATTAATTCACTAGGTCTCTTTCCTTTTTGATAGTCTTTCTCCAATTTTTAATTTTCCTCATCTTCCCCATCCCCCCAGCAAACTCCTCCTGAGCTGATTACATTAACTACAGAGTACAAAATTCAACCTTCTACATACCAGAGTGACCCACCATCTGACTAGCATCAATCACTCAAAAACTGGCCAATATAACAATTAATAAATGATAGGCTAAATAACCCTTATCTGAAATGCTTGGAATAAGAAGTATTTCCAACTTCAGATTTTTTTTACATTTCAGAATATTTGCATTTACATTATGAGAGACCTTGGGAGGGGACCCATGGCTAACACATTATTCATTTATGTTTCATACACACCTTTATAATATATAACTCAAAAGTAATTTTACACACTATTTTTTGACACCTGGATTTTTAACTATAACCTGTTAGAAGAGGTCAGGCATGGAATTTTCAATTTGTGGTGTGTCAATGCTCAAAAAGTTTCAGATTATGTGGCATTTCAGATTTTGAATTTTCAGATTAGGGATATTCAATCTGCATAATAAAGGAAAAATTAAAATAATAGGTGATCATATATGAATTATGCACTGCTAAAGCTGTCGAACAGTACTAGCTAAACATTTCCTTCTAAACCAATGACAGAAACCTTACAGGTAATAAATGAGTTGTCAGCATTTGGTCAGACTCTCAGTAATAAATAATGGTGATCTGGAGCAAGGCATAGTAGTGCATGCCTGTAATTCCAACACTCTGGGAGGATGAGGCAAAGGATCACAAGTTTAAACCAATTTGGAGCTGGATAACTTGGAGTGACCATGTCTCAAAATAAAAAATAAAACTGGGAAGGAACACAGCAGCAAAGGCCCTGGGTTAAATCTCAATACAAAAACAAAACAAGCCAGGGATGGTGATGCATGCCTGTAATCCCAGCACTCAGGAGGCTAAGGCAGGAGACTCACAAGTTTGAGGCCAGCCTGAGCTATATAGTGAGTTCAAGGCCAGCCTGAACTACACAGTGAGACTGTGTCTCAAAAAACCAAATAATAAATAAATAATTTTTTAAAACAACAACAAAAAAATCTTAACATGGAGGGTACAGGCAGGAGAATGGAGCGTGAAAGTCACATGGACTACAGACTCGCCACATCTTCACAGTTCCACAAAAAGGTTACTGCTTCCAACAAATGGATCTGTATATCAACTCCAATGTTGAAAGGAAAAGCAGATAAAGTGGCAAAGGCGTAGACTGGGGGGCTGGCCCTATTATGAGACTCCACGACTGAGCTTTGGATCGTCACCTACAAGAGGTCATGAAAATATTCCCTGCCTGCAGCTGTTGTAAACACTGAGTGAGCTAGGACTCTTATCACAACATGAAATGTACTCCAGCAGGGTGCAGCGCTGCACACCTTTACTTTTGGCCACCTGGAGGTGAGAGGATCACTTTTCAGCATCATAAACCAGCCTGGACAACACAGACACTGTCTCACACTCCCCACCAATAATAACAGCAACATTAACTATAGTTCCTTAAGCTGTTTTTGGGGTTTTTGTCTCTTTGAGACAGGGTCTGACTATGAAGTTCAGGCTGGCCTTGAGCTCACTTTGCAGCCCAGGCTGGTTTTGAACTTGCAACAATCCTCCTGCTTCAGTCTCCTGAGTGCTGGTATTACTGGCGTGTGCCACCACATTCGGCCTTAAACTGCTAATTTTAATGCTATGTGCTATTACAAACAGATTTTTAAAATTTTTGTTTTACTACTTCTGTTTGTAATTTCTAGGAAAAAAAAAAAACAAAACCCTGTAATTTGGCTTTTTTTTTTTTGGTGTTTTCTGGTACCGGGAATCAAACTCAGGATCTTGCGCTTGCCAGGCAGGCGCCGTGCCGCTGAACTAAATCCCCAGCCCCCTGACATTTATTTTAAAACAAAACAGAAAATCCTGCTCTTCTACTGAGAATCCCTTGTCTTCTGCTTCTCATCTTTGTGCCTGGAAACTTGATGAAGACTTAGTTCTTTAGTCCTGGAGGGTAACGCTGTTTTTAAAAGGCCTGAGACCTTGGGGAGTTAAATAAATAAGCCAATTGTGTCCTCTAGAACAAACCGCTGTGACAAGGAGAAGTTCTGTCTAGTTCCATAAACTTCCAAGTAGTTTTCTTTGGATTATCAATCTTTAGTACATTACCTCTCTATTAGGAGGAAATCCACTTTCAGATAGAAACAGAAAGAGAAATACAAAACTTACCTTTTCTTCATCTCCCCTGGTTCTCATTCTTTTACCATAGACCAAAAACACATGCTGCCCAGGGTCATAACAGCCAGGGGACTGGTCAACCAGCATCAACTGACACCAGCGGAAAAGGTCCCGGAGATTGAACTCCCAGGGTCCTCCTTTCTGTCCCCATTTCTTCTCAACAGTTACTTCATGATCAATCTAGAAATAAAATATTCTTATCAAGAAACATGTCCTCCTGCCAGGCACTGCATTAAATGCTGTCAGTATACTACAAATGCTTATGTGACCTGAAAACAAAGTAATAGGCTTAATTCAGATGCTTCTTTCTCTCATCTCACATTTCCAAATGCCAGGAACACTCTAGGGTATTAAGAGTGTAATTCAAAATACAGAAAAGAGTTGCTATAACCCTCAAAGGAGCAGGTGCCTTCTCATAGAAGCTTACAGAATTCTATAAGCTATTTTAGTTAGCTGATAATTTAGCAATAGTCACACTGAGAAAATGCTGATTTAAACTCAGCCAGGAAAACACAGAAAAATCAAAACAAGCAGACACTTACTTGGTTATTGAAAGCTACCATTTTCTTAACGGTATTTTTATCAATGGCTGGGAACAAAGTACTAGAAATGAACTCCATGTCAACTACTGTGAGGGGGTCCACAAAGACCTGCAGAGTCCAAAAATAACATGAAAATGTCAACACTTCTTTTTACAAGACACTACAAATGACTACGTTGTTAAATGAAATCTTTAACACCACATCATATTACAGTAACTAAGTCAAACACATAATTTTCAATTTTATAAATTTTTATTATTGCATTTTTAAAGCTACAAGAACCAACATTTTCAAAATATGGAGCAGTGGTTCATTTTTAAGTGCTATGCTAGTGAATTCAAGAAAGACAAAAGGCACATGTAATTTTTTTAACCACTTTTGTCTTTAAAATTTCCTATGTGTAACATTAAATGCTTTCATAATTTGGGATGGCAAGTATTTCCACTATAAAATTTATTCAATTTTTCAATATATTTGAAAATTCCAAAAATTTTTAAATATATTTGAAATATTCTCTAAAAATATTCTCAGCAAATTCTTAATTACCAAGCGACAGTAATAAAGGAAAGCTTAAAACATGTGATGGCATCTCCAAACCTCTGAATTAGACAAACTCTGAAATATAGCTGTTAGAATAGGCATACACACACCTTTGCAAATAGAAATAAAAATGTAAGATAGCAAAATGTTCATGTAATAAACTGAGGAGTACTGAATTTTTATACTCCATGGTAGTTTTCTTTCTTACTTTAAAATGTATTGCTTTCCTTATAAAATTTGCTTAAGTGAGTTAAAAAAAGATCACGGACACATAAAGATCAGACTCCTCACTGAGTATAATAAAAGAATCCTGAAGAGGACGGTGACCTTATTTCCAGGTCACAGGACTGTACAATTCAAACCAGGTGAGAAGTGACGGTGGGAAACAATCACATTAATACTGATTATATAAGGCCAAGAAAAGAACCATGAAACTGAACATTTTTGAAGAGCAAACATCCTAAACCGCTACTTGCCAATAGTCTTAGGAGTATCCTTCATCTCTACAGCAAGAGCAAATCTTACCTGAGTGAATCTGTTAAGGAAAGACCTAGGCAATCCCTTTCTCCCGCCTCCTTGTCGAAAAGGATTCTGACACCCAAAAATCTTCGTCTTTTCATGCTGTACTTGAAAACTCATTCCTAACTCAGGCACATAGATTTCTCCTCGGTGGTCAAAACAAGCATTAAGTCCTTCCAGTACAGACTGAGAAGCCAGATTAAGCTATTTGAAGAAAAAAGTACATGTATTTGTTTCATTGTATATGATGTATAACTACAGTAAAAATCAAGAGAATAAAAGGCAGCATATCAAAAGTGTTATCTTCACGAGAGGGAAGCTAAAACAATGTTGGTTGTAACCCACTATTTCTTAAACCAAGTGACAAGCTGATGTGTGTTCATTCTACAATCCTCTGTGTCACACACGGTAAGAGATTTTAGATAATGTATCAGTATTTTTATATATGTCAATAGCTTCTAAGTAAAATAAATAAATGTTCAGATTGAACTAAAAGAATTAAAATCTTCTCTAACACTTAACTGTATCCACTACATGCACCTACCAACCTTACTTTGTACATTACAACATCTTGCCAATACAGATTCCATTTAACACTAATTATAGGTAACAGATAAGACTTGATGCTCTTTATACACTCTCCTAACTCATTACTGCACAAAATTTCCAAATGGGTTTCAAAGTTATGAGATAAACAACATAAAGTAGATCTAAACAATTAGCTTTGACCAACAGTTTTGTAAACAAGAACAGTTAAAAAGAATTCTTAAGCAAGAAATTAAAAGCTGAACGGAGGTCTGTAAATGCTGAGGTTTATAGCGCAGGAGTAAGACATGGGTGGTTTTTAGGTTAACACACAAAAAGCCAATTGGAAAAATGTAAATCAATAAAATATAACACCCAGACTATACTGAATTAGAATTTCAACTGTCACATTTACATAAGCACTACACAGTATGAATTTCTCCATACAGCCTCAACTAGAAAGCTGCCTTTATGTCTGTTAGAAAGCCCAGGATGTTTGCTTTTTTCTTTTTATTTTTTGGAACTGGGAATCCAACTCAGGACCTTGCACTTGCCAGACATGGGCCATGCCTCTCAGCTATATCCCTGGCCCCAGGATGTTTTTTAGTAGTTTACAGAACTGGATGCATTTCCACCAATCTAAGCATGGTCAGTAGCCTTCTGTCTTAAAACTAAGCTTTCTCTTTTCCAAGCTAATGAATATTCTATCAGCTTTTTCCAAAAACATCTGGAAAAATCTCCCTCTTGATGTCTTCCCAAAAACAGCATGCAGCTGCTCCATAGATGGAATCTCACACTACCCGCCCTAGTGTTTAGACCCAAAGGGGTATAAATCTAGTCAGTCTGCAGGAGCCTGAGTCTAGTTCCCTCAGGAGCACTTTCCTTGTTCTTCTCATTTTGGCTCCAAAATACTTCTAAGTCTTTCATTATTTAAATGTTTACATTAAACATCCCAAACAGACTTAACTCCTTAACTCTAGGGGTCTGCTAGACACAAAGATTCAATATTGGCCATGTTTCATAAAGTGCCCTTTCTTCTGATCAGTAATTTATCCAATATGCACACATAACTATTCATTAGCTCTTTTTGTTCAGCATCATCTATATCCACTCTATCCCTCTGCAGCATTAACAAAACATGAGCAGCTGACAAACATCTCTGAGATAAATACAAATACCAGTATATCAAGCCCACAGGGGTTAATAATAAGTGAGCCAAAATGCATTTTCTTTTTTGGTCTGAAGGAATACTTTTAAAAGGAGGAGCATTTGTTGGTTGTAAGTAGAGGGGTTCTGAATGTGTCCTGCTAAGTGACCTTCCTAATTCTTAAAAGACCCACAGGGGATCTTTCCAATGTCTTTACCAGCAAGCTCACGTACTAAAAAAGTCCCTGGAGCTATGAAAAATAGGAGTGCTCCTCCCATATATGATCCCAGCCTAAGCTTGATGCACAGGACACTTACCTCGTCCAGCACAACCCAATGGCCGGCCTTCAAAGCTGCCAGCAAGGGGCCATCACGCCAGGCAAACTCTCCTCCCTTGCCACCCTCAACAGGAAGATCTGCTCCAAAGAGGTCTGTGATGTCCTTTGAGAAGGAATGGGGGAAAGCTAGTATTATACAAAAAAAAAAAAATTAAACTAGCTACTAAGATCCTAAGTCCAAAGTGAGAAATCCTTTGGCCTCATGCCACCACTCTTCCTTCTTACACCCAAGACAGAACCAACTGCTTCAAACACATTACCAGGAGCCCAAACAAGCCCTAAGCATCCTCTCATCACAAAGCTCCACGTATCAGTCTAAGCAGGTGTGCACATTAATAGCTCTGTGTACTCAAAAACTAGTAAGCTTTAAAACAAATCAATAAAGAAACAAATAAATCAGTAACAATGCCCAGGCCCTACTCAATTTGGTGACCACCAATCAATTTGTCAGCTACCTCATGCTTCTGCAAGATTGTCATTTTATCTCTACCAAGTTTTCTTCAGAAAGAAAAAAATAACTTAGTGGTATTATATTATAATGAATAATTCTCTCTCAAAAGAGAATCAGAATAAAACAGTAAATTAAAAGAAAATAACATAGAAGTGTTAGTTATTAATGACTCCAGAAGCAGAATCAGTTTGGAAGGCCGTGCTGCTGTGGTCTTTATCACCATATGAAGTATCTGGGTTACTGAAAATGTAATTATTTCTGATTAGGAAATTCTATGAATAGAAACATTATTACCTACACCAATCCCCATGAGTTACAACTACACTTACCGTCTGCTCTGACAAGTTAATTCGAACAAGGGTATTTCCTGAAGCCTTTGCTAAGGCTCCCACCAAACTCGTCTTGCCAACACCAGGAGAGCCCTCCAGAAGAATTGGTTTGTTCAGTTTGGTAGCTCTTAAGAGTCTTTGGGCATTCATAGCTGTGGTGCCTGCACTGAGTGCATAGTCAGCAATATTACTCCTGTGTAGGACAGGTCCTTAAGTGAAAAAAATCAAAGCCATGTATAAAGCTGAATGTACACAAACCCTATGAACATGTCAACTCAACATTTTAAGAATTCACCCAGGTCACTGAAGTAACAGCTGCAGTGTAAATATTTAGCTAATATTTCAACATTACCTCGCTTTTAGAATTTAAAACTTCTTTGCAGAAAGAATCAACAGCATACTCTTTTCAACCAGGCTTAGTACAAACCTTCTGTCCATCTCTATACATGTATGTGTACACATTACATAGGTCTAGTTGCAAACATAGATCTTTCACAACCTATACCTAGCATACTACTGTACTTGTACAATTCATTTTTATAAACAGGTATTTTTCTAAAAGCCAAGCATAACCATACGGTTCCTAGGTTTTTAGGACATCAAGACAATGCAAAATATAGTCTCAACTCTTAAATGTTACAAGTCTTCTACACAATAATGTTCTTCTAGAGCTTAATACTTACGCTACTAAGTTTTTTGGAAAAAGCTTTTAGTATACCAGTTTGGGGACGAGGGCAAGGAAAACATGTTGCCTCACCCTTGCAAGCTGAATATTATTACAATGGTGTAAGAAAGAGATCTAACAGTTTTCTCATGAGTGCCCTCAGGGATGAAGAAAGCACTGTTAGCCAGGTATGGTGGCACACATTTGTAATCCCAGCACCCAGGAGGCTGAGGTATGGAATCAGCATGAGTTTAAGGCCAGCCTGGGATACATGGTACATTCAAAGCAGCCTGAACTACATAGCAAGACCCTGTCTCAAAAAATTCAAAAAAGTACGATTTAAGAAAAATGACCTCTGAGAAGATGGAAGAGGGCACTGTTAAATGGTCAGGTACCCAAGTTTACCACTGAACCTCTATGAATTGCTACTATAACTCTGTGTATTTCGGCACTTGATGATTATGAACGTAGAAAAGAAGGGAGTAGAAAACAGATGACCCTGCTACAGAAGCAATAACATGAAAAATTAAGAGGGCCTCAGAAGATATGCTATATATATATATATATATATA
>NW_004955411.1:16442705-16448060 GCF_000276665.1 Chinchilla lanigera
TATTTTTTTTTTTTGATACCAGGAATCAAACTCAGGACCTTATACTTACCAGGCAGGTGCTTATGCCACTGAGCTATATCCCCAGCCCCAAGATATCCAATCTAAATTCCTCATTTAAGTATTTGGTAGAGGGCTCAGTGACAGAGCACTGCCCAGCACATGCAATGTTTGGGGTTCAATCCCTACCACCACAAAAACATGAATGAATGAATGAATGAATGAATGAATGAATGAATGAATGCATCAATGGTAGAGGCAACCTAGCTAGGAGAGCCAATATCAAAACTCAAATCAGCTGTCTCCTAGATTAATTATTTCCCATTTAATCACTCATTCATCCATTCACTCAATCAACAGGCATTTTCTGAGTACCAGTGACTTCTGGACTACCTAGCAGATGCCAGAGACAGGGAGTTGAGTTACACTGTATCAGTACTCAGGAGTTCATTATCCTGTTTTTCGAAGGGGCAAAGAGGTTCAATGGTTAACACATATTACAGGCTAAAAAGGCCTGTATAGGCAACTTAAGAATTTACTGACTTTAGTAGTTTCATAGCTTTACTAAACTGTCGTGGGTAGCAAGTCCATTTTCACAAGGTAACTCTTCACAGGTTGAGTCGGTATTTCTCATATTTTTACATGCCAGTTATATATTTACAACCATTCACGTAACTATGGTTATGCAAAAATCAAATTCTAAATTAGGCACTAGTTCAAAGATAATCATGACTATAGCATATTAAAAGTAAAAAAACCTATGATCTATAGTATAATTTATTTTGAGTCACTTACCCCTCGGTATAAAAAATGGATGAATTCCCCAAAGGTTATCAATCCCAGTGAATTCTTTGGCCTTGAGTCTATCATATATCTTCAATTCATCTTTCTGACTTTCTGTGAGTCGGACTATCTTGGAAATTTTCATTATTAGGAATTTCAGACATTCGTCTCGAGCCAAGAGAGCCGTACCAAACCCAGAAGAACTTACTCCTAAAAGAAAATCACTGCATCAGGGAACAAGCAGAACATCCAACTCAAAACTGATGAGTAGCTCTACCACATGGGGAAAAGATGCCACAGCAGAATTACAGCTGAACACTATTTCCAATGGAAGCAGCCTATGGAAGAAGCCTGACTTGCTGCCCATCTCCAGTTTATGCATCAGCAGTAAAGTACACTGCTCAGTGACAAACCAATCTGGAAAAAGGCTCAATATGAAAATACTGAGCATTCTGGCCTACATTTCTAATCTTCATGCCTGAAAAACTGAAATTTCAATGCATAGTACATTTTATGAAATTACATTCAATTTAAAACCAAACAAGGGCCTGGGGATTTAGCTCAGTGGCACCGCGCCTACCTGGCAAGCGCGAGGTTGTGAGATCAATTCCTGGTACTGGAAAACAAACAAACAAACAAAAAAAACCCCAAACAAACAGGATTCTGACCATTCACTAAAAATGACCATTCATGTTATGGATTATCTAGTGCTTCAGGCGTAAGGTCATTTTCAACTGTCTTTTTACTCATAATCACTACTTCTCATCTATTGTCTGACCTACTGTTCAAAAGCATCACCTCCTTCAAAAAACAGAAAGCAAAGGAAAGTTACTCTGGGTTTTGAAATGTTTGATTAAGTGATTCTACAAAATGCCCAGTTCAGAAGCCAAGATTTATTCTTCTTTCCACTCCATTCTACCCTCTACGCCTTTGTCCCTAACAGCTAAGACATAACATACCTGAACCTATTCCATCTATGTATACCAGGCATGCAGCGTGGACAAAAGACGTCACAGAGGAGATGGTCTCTGGTCTTTTCACAGCAGCTTCCTCACTCATTATGTTCATGAAGTTCACCCAGGACAGGATATCTCTGATACTGACTACACATTTTCGGCCAAACTCCTGGTGGGTCAACCAGTCAATGAAATCCAGCATCACCTCAGCTATGTCAGCTCCTAAGATATAAGCATATATTTGCTTCTTATATACTGGGACATCATCTTCTGGAACATCCCAGAACATGACTTTAGTACTTAACAACTATACATGGACAACAAGGGGTCTATGCTCCTTGGCTTGTATGTAAAATTTTATGAGTATATACTGTTTGCTAAAGAAGGGGATTCATAGTTTTTCTCATATTGTCAAGGGATTCATGAATAGCATTCCATCTCTATTAAAAAAAAAAAACTTTTAGAATTACAGCCTAAAACCTGCTCACAGAAAAGAGTATACCTATAGAGACAGTCCTGGTCTTTGCTGTGGCCCAAGAAGTTTATATTTGGAAAAGTTATTGGAATCTAGCAAATTAATTCCAATCTACTACTTCCAGTGTATGCCATGGTGAGAATAAAGACACTAAGGCATTATTTGTAATTATGGGGAGCCAAGGGTCCCTAAGCCCAGGTACAATGATGGTTAACTGGAACAAAGGCCTACCCAGGTACAAACCCAGGTTTTATTAATTTGTGAAGAAGGGAGTGGCTTGAGGATGAGTGACTGTGAAAATGGTAGGAAGTACGTGAATGCTATGAGCTGGGCTAGGTAGGAGGCCTGAAACCACCTCTGCAATATGCAGAGAGAAGGATACGCAGAAAGAGTAATCTGCGTAACACAACTGAGATAGTATCTAATGTTTTGGGGTCAGTGCCTCAGCTCTGATGTGTAATCTTTCAAGCCCTGGGAAGTCATAGCCTTTATCTTGAGGCTCGATCCTAGCCCACAGTGTGGAGCACAATTCTCCATCCTACCCCACACATATTTATTTGGGAGCTGGGGGTAGGGGGCAGGGAAACATTGTCCTGTCTGCCTAGCTTTAAAGACTACACATCAGCACCTCCGCCTAAGCAATTTGTATTGCTTAAAGCCAACTGAGGGATAAGGAAAACTAGTCAGCTCTGTACATATCAATACATGGAAATAGGAAAAGAAGGGAAAAGAACAAAGACATACTATGTAGAGGTACAAATTCCCTATGATGAATATGATCAATATGTTCAACAAATATGTATTAATTTTAAAAGTCAGACTTAAAAAAACAACAAAATAAAATGGCCCCCATAAAAAGTAATTCTAATTTTTTGTCTGGGCATAAAGACAGTATTTCTTAAACTACATATATACATTCAAAGCAATGTCAATCAAATTTACTAGAGCACTTTATCTAAAAGTACGAATACCAAAGCATGTTTTAAAAAGCAAAGTAGAAAGAATAAGCACAGCTATAAGGTAGATTATAAAGCAACAACCTTAAGACTATACTAGGAATTGGTTAGAATACTAATTATAGAAAAAAACCAAATCTCCACCTCCCCAAGGAAAAATGTCCACATTTTCCTCCAAGCTGCAGCTTTTCAAACTCAGAGCCAAGGTCCATGAAGTTGATTCACACCTGAGAAGACAGAAACTAGGCCAGCGTTCAAAGCCACAGTGAAATTCCCAGGATGGGGAGAATCACGGAGAAATGACACAGCAGAGGAGGCTACAGAGTAGAAACAGGAAGGAGCCGAAGACAAGTAGCCTGGATCCACAGAGAGTCAGCTTCTCCCAGCTGAGCTGTCTGGTGGGTGGGCTTAAGGTATGACACTCTCCTCAAGCATCTCCAGGCTCAGGGTGACATTTCCTGCTCTCTTCTGACACCAGGATAGGTTGCCAACTGGATGGTAGAATTCCTGGAATAGTAGTAAAACACTAGCAGATTCCTGGAGTTTTTCTGCTGTCACTTTGTCTGTGATGATCAGCTCTCCTGCAGAAAATCCTTTCAATCTCATCTGAGTACCTGGGACCTTGGAATACCTAAGTCTTTTTCCTGTCTGAGCTATCTCCAGTTCATGATGCTCCATAAGCCAATCTCCCTGTGGCTGCCTATTCATAGAACACAGTGTCAGTTGGACAAAAGACTTCCAGAAAGCAAGACTCAAGCCTAAGAGACCAAGCAGCAGCAGGATCGAAGTGGTACAGACCAGGGGTAGGGAGCCAAAAAGAAAAATACAGGTTGTGCCCTATCTGTTCACGGGGAACGAAAAGGTCTGAGCCTGTTACTTGTCTCACAGTTTGGGATGGGTGCATATGTGTGTTACACTGAGTCTTCCTGATCCATTCCCAGATGATAAAACTACTGCTGAAAATTATTAAGCTACAAGTTCCCTACTCTCCATGCTCCCTCAGTGTCTCTAATGCCTCAGAGCAGTGGTGGCAAATCTATGACACATGTGTTCTTTGTTTTTAAGACAAAAGATGTTAATGTCTGAGTCGTTTTTTCTAAACCAAAACCTCAGTATTCAGGTTTATTTGCAGTGTTGGCACATCACAATAAATAAGTAGGTTTTGAGTTGCAGCTTGGGTACTTAGTTTTTTCTGCGTTGTTTTATTTTGTCTTGTTTTAATTTCTTTGGGCACTCAGTTCTAAAAGGTTTGCCATCACTACTCTAAGGGAAATGTGCTGCTATGCAGTCTGGAAAGCCTGGTGTCAACAAGCTCCCTAAGGACAAGTGGTGGAGACCCAGGGAAAGTCTCCTGGGCTCCTATGCTTACTAACCTGTGGATTGTTCATAATGATTAAGCACGAAGCATAGTGGTGATGGAAGAATGATGGCAGTCCAACAGCAGTCTATGAGTTTTACAGATTCCTTCCTGATCCAGCCCCAACACAGAACCTAAAACCATACTTATTTAACAATTACTGTCTACCTCTTCTCTTTTCACTTAATTCTCACAATAAACACACAAATGGAAACAGCACACAACCCAGTAAGTTGGTGGTTGTGACTGCAGTCCCTGGACCACCTATCATGGCACCATCAAAGAACTTCTTGGGCAAATTATTGAGCCTCACCCCAAACCTACAAAATCAGAAACAATGCATGTAGGGCCCAGTAAGCTGTATTTCAACAAATCCTCTAGGTACCTTTGAGCGCCACAAGCTCAGGTAATTCTTGTGCCACTGGATAACTGTCATATTGATGGGGACTAAGGAGAAAGAGCCGCATTTAAGGACAAGGGGAACTTCAGCTGTTCACATGGTGGCAGTTCAGTGTGAGCCCTCTGAATGAAGTCCTCACATGACTACAGAGTCAGTCTTTTCAGAAACAGAGCAAGTGAGAACAGGTTCTATGCAGATCTTACCTCACCCTCACCGAGCTAACCCACCAAGTTTTGAAACTATACTTTAGGACTTTTTAAAAAATTGAACACATCCATGAATTTCAATCTCAAAGAAGCATGGTTTTATATTCTTTAAGAATGGAAGAAAAAGTGATTTTATAATATATATAGTAGAGAGAGAGGCACTACATCTAAGACATAGATATATCTATATATATATAGATATATCTATATATATATATATATATA
>NW_004955411.1:16448160-16499224 GCF_000276665.1 Chinchilla lanigera
TATATATATAGATATATCAACCCAACATAAACTCCTATATTAAATATTTTCTTATTGGATATTTTAAGAACTGCTAAATCTATTAAGATTATGTACATGTACCAACTCCCCATGATGAATGTAATCACTATGTACTGCACTACAACACTAAAAAAAAGAAAGAAAGAAAATAATTGCTAAATCTAGGTTATAAGTATAAAGAATTTTTTATTTTATTGTTGGAAGTTTTTATAATAAAAGGAAAACTTTCAAATAAAATTTAGTAAAAGAATAATAAATTAGTTGCTAACAACTCAAAACATGCAGTTTAACTCTACAAGCTTTTCTCAAGGTTGTAATGATTAAAATAAAAAGAAACTTTAATACCTAAAAAATGAAAAATGGCCTAGTATTTTCCTTGGATTTCTTTTGTTCCTATTTCTGTCTCCCTTATCCTTCTAACATATACACACACTGCCAATATCCTGTAATATAACTCTCACTCCCAATACACTTTGACCCATTACTACAAACTCACCTTTATGATCTGTTTTGCCTAGAGACAATCCTGGACGAAGATTACGATTTATTATTTGAATTAAATCTTCCCGTCTTGTGCTTTGAGGACACCATATTTCTGTAAACCGGTTTCTTAAAGCAGGTGACAGCTGCAAGAAACACAAACTGTAAACTTAAACCCTATAAAGAAAACTGTAAAACAAGTCCTTTGAAAGAACATTAGCTATGAATTCAGCAAACACTAGATGCCTCTTAGTTACTCTAGTAGTAGATACTTAGTGCAGGGCTACTCTGTCCTGGATCCTTAATAGATCTAGCTAAGGAACCTCCATGTCAGCATTCTCATCGTTCCTTATGCATGTGGGACTGAGCGTCAGGGTCTTACATACCATAAGTCGTCAAGCAGGACTCCCGCCCCAGTCAAATGTGAACTCTTTCAGCAAAGGTTTTTCCTTTTCTATTACCTTTATTCTATTTTAATTACATAAATAAACTTCCCATAGCAATATTTGAAGTACAAGAAAAAAAAAACTTTCATGTGGCTCAATAGAAATGAAATTACAAGGAAGAATATACTTCACCTCTTCTATAATAAAGAATGTTTAGCTCCTCTAGTCTCAAGGCCTTTGCCCTCTTGCATTCCTCTTACCCTTCTCGAAGGTCAGTTAACCTCTCTTTACAAATGTTTGCAAAGCTGTACATGTATAATTACTACTCTGACAACAACTTCCTTTCTCTGGCAATCACCTATCTGGTGTACTACAGAACGACCAGGAAGAGTGCCTGTAGTCAGAAGCAGCTTTTAAAGAACTTGTGAGAGTGTGTTTCTTGCTCCCACCAGCCCTCTGGTGTTTAGGATCCTATGTGCTCTGTTTGTCGGGAATGTAAGAACAAAGGGTAGCTTCCCTTAGGTAAAAGTTGGCAACCTTGGTCTTAAACACTTAAACTAACCCGACAGGCAAATTAACAACATAAGTAATCTTAAAATCAGAGCTCTATGGTACTTCCACTTGTTAAGAAGCCAGTTTTTAGTTCTGAGTCTAAAATTGTGGTATGTTTTATTCTTCTCTTCAAGGCATTTCTTAAGGCACAAAGATATTCTTTTTTCTAATAGTACTGAAGAAAATTAGTCCTAAGTATCATGTTCACATTTTAGGCAGCCACCAAGTTACCAAAGTCTTAACTGTCTTCAAGATCAATCCATGTTTCTTCTCATCATCCCCAAGCTATTATCACGACACTATCCTTTTTCATTAACTTATCAGACTGAGATCAGCGTAATGCTGCCTTCTCCACTGAAAGGTTTTGCCAGCCTGAAAGCCACAAGGTTGTTGGTTCCTGGCTATATCTGAACAGAAGGAACTTGGCCAACAGTGACTTACATAACCCTTAAGAGAACAGATACACTACCCATGCAAAACAGAAGTTTTCTGGCTGAGACTTTTGTCATTCTAAATGTCACTTATTAAACCAGGCTGATTCTAAGACTACAGACTTTAAGAGCAGAGGTTTAACATGTTCCCATTGGCTTGAACCACCAGTAGTATACACATGACTATGTATACAGCCAACTGTTCTCTGTGTACACAGACAACTTGTACGACTGGCGGTAGAAGTGGTTCAGTCATGCACAGGACAGTACCACCGATGGTTCAAGTCACCCAGCAGTGGGATACATAAATTATGGCACCTTCGTGAATGTGTTAAATTGTAGTTCCAACTTTTTTTAACCATAAAACTACCAAAATAAATTTTACACACAGCTCTTAAGAGCATCATTTGGACAACCTGAGCAAAGGGCTAGGCAAAAGGAAACAATAACATTTCAGGCACACATAGATGTGAGATGTCAAATAGGGAAATGTATCTGTCAGATTTTTCAATATAATTATTCTGTTTTTTGGATTTTTATGTATTATCCAGTATTATACACTAAATTTATGAGTGTCAGTAAGCGGACATAAAAGCTAGAAAGAGAGGCGGGCCTGGTGGCTCACATCTATAATCCCAGCACTCAGGACCCTGAAGCAAGAGAACTGCTATGAGTTTGAAGTCAGTTTGTAATTTAGGCTGACTTCAAACTCACAGCAATTCTCTTGCTTCAGGGTTTGTCTTAAAAATAAATAAATAAATAAATAAATAAATAAATAAAAATAAAGACTTAAAAAAAAAAAAACTACAAAGAAATTATGCTTTATAAATCACTTTTACCTCTTTTTTTCCAAAGTCGCCACCAGGGTTCATGGTTGCTAAGATACGAAATTTTTTCCCAGCAGTCAACAATTCTACCTCATTATCCTTGTCCTCTGGGCTGCCTTTTTCAGCCAGTACCAGAGACTTTTCTACTTCAAGGACACTAGAAGAAAAATAGGGAAAAATTGGAAAATGTTTCTATGTTCTATTTTATAGTCTTTGCCATTTTTGAAAAGAAGGTTCTCTCTTTTGCTGAGCTTTCACTTTAATGGTTTCCTACCACAAATTTTAGTATAACTCATTATCCCAATTTCTGTGTAATGGAACATATTTCTGATCAAGAGAAAAACAACTCATTTTTCCACATACGCCCTATTCATCATTTCTCTTAATAATAGGTATTTGCCATGCAACGTTTATGACATTATTCATAATTATTAAAAAGTGCTAACAACTGAAGGCCATTAAATAGTGCATAGATTAAACAGAATGTGGGATATCTACCACTATTAGAAATGAAAAGGAAACGACGAATGATATATGCTACAATACAAACCAATCTCACAACACTGGTACAAAGTGAGAGAAGAGACTATACGAAAGATTCAGAAAAGACCACTCTCGAGGCAAAGAAAGTAGATTATGGTTGTCTAGCAGGGAAAGAAAGAGAAACTAAATATAATGTGCACAAGGAATCCTACTGAATTATGGAAAGGTAAAACTAGTATTATGATGCTTACAAGACTCAGTAATTTTACTATCAGTGAAATACAGTGATACCTTTGGCTGTAAATCACTTTGTTCTAGATGTATGTTTAAACACAGGAAAATTGAAGAGCTGAAGATATTTTTCCCATAAAAAATAACACAAAACCATATAATTGGATCTGAGGCCCAAAACTTACACTTATAAATTTGTTCAAAATTTTAATGAATTTCACAATAATTTCTTTCTTTAACTCTACTGTTTCCTCAGTTTTCCTCTTAGCTTTACTGCTGGTACCACTAACTTTCTTTGGAGCCACGATTACTATATTTTATGCAAATAAAGCAAGGGAAAAAAAAGCACAATGATGAATGCCTTGGCACACTAACACAAGCTCTATACCATATGCTGTCAAGAGCAGTACTGAGAATGAAGTATCACCCTCTGTGTCAGCACTGGGGTGTCCACATCAAGAAACTACGTGTGACTCACTCTCGGCCAATACAGGATTTTTCAAGTTGGATTTTTGGTTAGCACTAAAATCAAGCAAATTTTTGAACACTTAGTAGACTTTTATTCAAGCTTTGCCGTTCTAATATTAGAGAGTTTGAGCTTCCAGTCACTCAACAAACAATGTATCACTGTAGACATGTAAAATAAGGACATACAATAAGGATATACAAATTACACCTCAATAAAGACAGAAAAATAATTGGTGCTACTGCATCAAGACTAATATAAGTTTGAGATACTGAGATGACTCATAACCGTAAGACCTAGGATTATGATGCTAGTTCTTTTAGAACATTAAGAAACTATGTGCATATGTTGCCTTAAAAAAAAAAATTTTAACTTAGGCTCATTTGTTTTAGTCTTGCCATATCGCCATCCATCTTTCTGGCTATTAAAAGAAAATTAATCAATGAAAACTAGATTTCCTAAAGAGTCTTGAGTGCTAAAGCCAAAAGTTATGACTCATCAACTTTCCAGACATTTACCTTGCACCCATGAGGACTGAATAGCTGTAAAAACCAGGCCAAGAAAAACATCACACACAGGGCAAGTCTCTCCCACATGTACCTGTTGAGTCTTTCCAGGACAGAGTCATCAGCCAATGAGATCTCATCCAAAAGGAAAAAGCTGTCTTCTTTCAAGGCAAGAACCAGAGGCCCATCGTGCCACTCAAAGAGTCTTGACGTATCCCTTTCTTCCTACAATTGGCAAAGAAGTGGGGAGAATGAGCAAGTCAGTGGCTTCAAGTGACAATGTACACACAGCTACCTGTTAGCTGCTGGGGTGAAATGCTCACTCTGCAAGAAGTAAGAGAATAGGGGACAAAAACTGAGAACCAGACCCCTTATAAATACCAATAAAAAATCTCAAGAAATACAGAATCCACCAAAAAATGTACACACACTTCAGCCATTTGCTGTATTAATAAATGTCTG
This sequence comes from Chinchilla lanigera, assembly GCF_000276665.1. NCBI lineage: Eukaryota > Metazoa > Chordata > Mammalia > Rodentia > Chinchillidae > Chinchilla > Chinchilla lanigera. The sequence continues at coordinate 16,453,006 of NW_004955411.1, forward strand.
CAAACTAATAGACAACACTTTGATACTTTTTGTAATTAATCTCATAATGTCTCAATAAATTTAGTATTAAAATATTTATACAAGTTTTTCTTTGATGTATACTTTTTTGTGGTGGACTCTGTATATATACTGTATTTATCAAGACAGAACTTGGGTACAGAAACTCTACCACAAAACCCCATACCTGACTCATGTACCTGAAGTTCTTTATATGTATCAACATTTGCTACTGGACAAACCTTGTCATTTGGCCTCTGTCTCACCGGCCGTAGCCCTCCCAGGAAGTCTGATGTCTCCATGTTTAAGTGGCAGTTGACTGAGTATAATTTCTGATTTGCTAAGGCTGCAAACATCTGGCAAACTGTAGTTTTCCCACACCTATTAAAAATATACAGGACATTAATAAGGAGCATGCATATTCGCAAAAGCCCCAAAGCGCAAGGGGACAGCCACGGTGAGCAGCTCACTGTAACAAGACAGTGCTGGCCAATGCAGGCTCTCTGTGCCTCAGGCTCACGGTGCCCCTCTTCAAAATACTAATGCCCGCCCATATTCTTTACCTACAGACTAAACAAATTCCATCCTTTCCTACGTGTAGCAACCAAGGGAGAAACGGAATGAAGGAGACAGAAATCTAATCCATACAGACTTTCAGGAGAAACTAATTTCTCCACTGTTCTCCTCCATACACACCTATAAATCTTCCTATTTAAAAGAATTAGACAAAGTGAGCCCCCAGTGGCAATGACAAAATTTCCATAAATAAGGAGTCTAAAGATAAAGGAAAGCAAACAACAGATCTTGCCGCTTTAAGAAAAAAAAAAGAGGGAGAAATTGAAATCACTTAAGTTTCATAATAAGTCATTCAGAGGTAGTTCAAATAATCATATGGACTCAAACAAATCTCTTGATGAGTTACTATCGCAGAATTTTACCCAGTGTCTCCAACCAGCAGGACTGGTTCACCAAATTCCAATGCCCTTCCCACCAGGACTGCCAGTCTTCGCAGGCCTTCAGTCCACACGATGTGGCTGAACTTATTAGGCTCCAATGCAGATATCTGGGTAGATAATTTACCTATCCAAGGTAAAATAAATATTTAGGTTCTAACAGTATAACTTGACACATACTCCTCTGGTGTTTTTGATCCACTCACCCAGGAATTTCAGAACACTTTCTTTAGAGAAAAGATATTGAGGACACAATTTTTTCTTAAAATGTTTTTCAAGGACTTCTTGAATTACATCAACCTCTTCTTCCTTCCGGACTCGGCCTGCCAGAAGCATAAAACCTAAGGATTGAAAAAAAAAAGAGCCATAAAATGTATAGTGGTAATACTACAGTATGCGGAGAACAGGAAGCAACAGCAACTTTCACATGCTGCTGGACAGGAAATCTTAAGAACTACTTTGAAAAGCTGGGAGAGCCTATTCCAGCCCCAGCAACCTGACTTGCAGGAGCCCAAAACACAAAACTAACATGTATATAAAAAAAAAACTAACACATGTGTGCTTCAAAAGATATAAAAGGGATGTTCAAAGCACCTTTATTCATAACAGCTAAGAAATGAAATTCGTAACAGCTAAGAAATGAATTAACTATGAACGAGAATAGATGAACTATTATCTCTCACAAAAATAATGAGATCTCAACAAACAATATGGCTGAATGTCACATCAGCCTGAGTGAGAAAGTCATACCCAAAAGAATATATATTGTATGATTACTTTTGTATGATTACTTTTAGATGAATCTTATCCACAGACAAAAATCAAACAGTTGTGACACGTTACAGTAGTGGTTATCTCCATTTATATGAGATAAGAAGAAACCTTCTAAGATTTCAAAATACTCTAAATCTCAGGGGAGGTGGTGATTTGTACAGTATATACATATATAAAAATGCCCTACATATGTTTTATTCCAATACAAAGTTTTAAAAATATGTTCCTCCTTCTCTATTCTTTACCAAAAAGAAGAGGAAATAAAAGAGCAGAAGATGTAGCTTAGTGGTAGAGAATAGGCCCTGGTGTTCAATCAGCAGAATGACAAAACAATTTTCTAAAAAAACGGAGAAAAGTCTGTTTAAAAAGAGAAAAAATAAAATGTTCATGGAATCATTCTACTTATTCACTTTATTAAAGTACGCAATTAATGATTCATTTAATTTCAAATCAGAAGATTCCAAAATACTTTCTATGCTATTAATAGAGAATAACATATAAATTATTCCCATGAATTATGAGCAAAATGAGCAAACCTCAGTATATACTGTCTGTAGTCACATATTACAGATTAATGACCCACCAAGGTACCAGCAACCACCCGCCTGAACTCTCAAAGGGGCTATGGCCACACTGAGACTCCTATACATGAACATCTGAAGGAAAGAGTATAAAAGCTTAGTAACTGATATACAGCCACAGAACTACGAGAAGGATCAGATCCCTTACGAAAGTACTGAAGAACTGACAGAGACAGGGTGCTTCTGGAATACCTAAGAAAATGTCTATCAGCCACAATTTGGGTAAGATTTGTTTTAACAAAAAGTATAACATTTAAGATAACTTTATACTTTGAAAACATACCATCATTGGCTAAATGCTGTAGCCAGTCATACTCTTTCTCAGTCTGCTCTGCCAACCTGTATCGTTCAGCCCATCGGAATAGATCCCGAAGAGTGATGAAGCCCTGCTTTCCAGCGAACACTGAAGAACTCCTGCGGTAGGACTATTGACGTATCAAACCAAATGAAAAAGGGCACTGGTTATGCTTAATAGTAACCATGTAGTAAAACTTAAAAAGTTTCTAACAAATTTAAGCACCCAATAAAATTTCATTCCACTAAATACATTTTGCAGAAACACAAAAACACTATGATCATGTGATGAGAAATATTCAAACTCCTATGTAAATATGAATATAAATAACAGAATTTCAATTCATACACCATATAGACAAGATAAGTAATAATACATATGGCATCAAAGATCCAAAAAGACTAGTTCCTCAATATGGAACCCCAATGCTAAGAGAATTAATACTTCTTACTTTCTGGAATGTAATTTAGCAATGTATACTTACAGGCAAAGAACACTTATAACTATAAAATGTCTCTTTAAAAAACAAAATCAAAGGAGCTGGGTACTGTGGTATAGAACTGTAAATCCAAATGCTTCGAAAATTAAATTAAAAAAAAAAAACCAACATGGATTTGAAGTTGACAGGGAGAACCACAAGAAAGTCTTTGTTGTGTTCATTCAAATTATGTAAGTATGGAAATAACCAACATTATATTCATTTAAAATACAAAAATTGTGCTTTACATATGCCAAATTTTATCCTAAGCAAAATATGCCAAACTATATACAAATTGGAAACTGTTATCACATGTAAATATAAGAAAAATTTTTATGATGTAAAACTGCTGCTTAACGAACGAATCAAAAACTGGGGACTCAGTTCAGTAGTAGAGCACATACTCAGCGTGCACAGGACATGGGCTCACTCCCCACCAACAAAATAAAAGAAGGAAACAAAAACTGGGTAGTAATAGAATGTATTTTAAAAATAAGACCCTAGGCCAGGTGTCGTGGCACACACTTATAATCTCAGCACTCAGGAGGCTGAGGCAGAAGAAATGCTGAGTTCCAAGGCCAACCTAGGCTACAGAGTAAGTTCAAGGTCAGCCTGAACTACATACTGAGACCCTGTCTCAAAAAACTAAGAAGCCAAGGGTGGTGGGGCACGCCTGTAATCCCAGCACTTGGGTGGCTGAGGCAGGAGGACTGCCATGAGTCAAGGCTAGCCTGTACTATGTAGGGAGATCCTATGTTTAAAAAAAAAAAAATGTTACTCTCTAAAAATAAATCAACGGAAGGACTCACTTTTACCCAAACAAACTATAAAATTTGTATCACCAAATCTAATCAACACATTCCCTCTGAAACTAAGTACAGTAAGGAAGATATAAAATACCTGAAGGTCCAGCATGACTTTAACCAATTTGGTGCAATAGGAGGGTGGCAAACTACACCGCTTGTGCAAAATTGTTTCCAGCTCAGGACTAGGCAGTTCATCAAAGTGCAATTCCACAAACCTATTCCTGAAAGCTCTAGAAAGTACCTAGGAAATACAAAGAGCACAGTGACGACTGACTTTTGTCTAATTCCTAAATTAGAGCACCTGCTGTTCAACACACAATGAAAAACTCAACAGAGGTAGAAATGTCTCATTTCTGCTAAGAAAAAGATTTCTTTGATATGGTAATGAACAGAAGAGAGGGAGCTGAGATATATACCTTTCTGCCTCCATAAAGCCCTGGTGGATTCTGGGTAGCAAAAAGCATGAACCGAGGATGAGCTTTAACAACTTCTTGTGTTTCTGTTACAAGCAATTCACGGTTATCATCTAACAGTCTGTTCAGGGCCTCTAATACATCAGTAGGAGCCAAATTTAATTCATCTAAGATAATCCAGTAGCCTTTTCTCATAGCATCAATAAGAACACCTAGGAGGAAGTAAACACTGAAAATTAGTGCACAAATCACTCCAATGTTTTAAAATGTATACACAAACCAGCAAATCTTAGATCATTAAATTTCAAAGCAAATTAATGTGCCCCAACAACTTGTGACACTACATATTGAGAAAGCACAATTATCAATTAGAAGTTTCTTTCTCTTTACTCACGGAGGAAGAGCCAGGGATTACAAATACCTCTTTTCCAACAAAATTTTTCCCTGAAACCTGATTTCATTAAATCATCAAATGTTCTAATCCAGTCTCAACCTCCCTAAGTCTCACTCCATTCTTTGAATCTCTAGGAAATGAAGCAGTTGCTCAAATGCTTTCTTCAAAATCTAGGCCAGTATACAATGATGGCAAGATCAGTAGGGTCCAAAGGAAACTAGTTCCTCATAAGCATCACCCTCTAACTGTAATTCAGAGACAGAGGTCAACGAGCCCCATTTCAAAAGAATGAAAACTATTACTTAGGAAATTATGTCTAAAAGCGAACTCTACCTTCTTGGAGCTGGAGATATAGCTCAGTGGCACAGCGCTTGCCTGGCAAGCACAAGGTAGTGAGTTTGATTCCTGGTACTGGAAGAAAAATAAACAAACAAACAAACAAAATAAATAAAAGCGAACTCTACCTTCTTTAAAGACAAGCTTCCCTGAGGAACTGGATGTGTAGCAACCAATGTATTCCTGAATGTCCGTGTGTTCGTGATTGTTTATACGCACGCAGTAGTTGCCAGTAGCTGCAGCAAGCCATCGGATCAGGCTTGTTTTACCAACTGATGTCTCTCCTTGAATCAGCACTGGATAGGTTCTGAAAAATATCATCAGACAATAAAGTAATTGAGGAGATGGGAGGGGAGCAGGGGAAGAGGAAAAAGAAAGCAGAATCCATACGAGCAGTGCTAAAAAGGAAAAAGGATACTCTGGGAGGCTGAGACAGGAGGACTGCAATTAAACAGAGTCTGGACAACTTTACCAGACCTTGCCTCAAAACTAAAAAAAAAAGCTGGGGTACAACAAAATATAAAGACCCTAGGTCCTACTCCCAGTACTACACCAACAAAAATACAGAATAATGGATGCCTACTTACACCATTTAATATCACCATAACAGAACTTTCTGGTTTGGAGTTGGGAGGGCAGGGTGTCACTATGTTACGCAGGCTGGCTTTGAACTTGCAATCCTCCTACTCCAGCCTAAATACCTAGAACTGCAAACACATGCCACCTTGACAAGCTGAAAAGATCACTGAAAGGTTTCTATGTAAAAACTGCTCCTCAGTAAATGCTGACGAATTAGAGTGGGGCAGAATGGAGGGAGAGGGGACCCTGAGGCAGGAGGACTGCAAGACCATGCTGCAAAAAAATAAAGCAAAACTGGGTGTGGTGACACAGTCTAGAATCCCAACTACTAGGACAGCCAAGAAAGAGGATCCCATGTTCAAGGTCAGCTAGACAACCTATCTCTAAATTTTTTAAAAAAGCAAAGAATAAAAACAGCTGGTGTTGTATCTCAGCAGCAGAACACTCAATTAGCATGCTCTAGGCCAGGTGATGAACCTATGGCACACGTGCCATAGTGGGCTATTTGTATCACTGAAAGCTCTGTAAGGTTCACCATCACTGCTCCAGGCTTTGGATTCAAGTCCCCAACTTACAAATACTTGAGTTGCGAACTTTTACAGGTATACTGTATAAAACTCACTTTGTTGGCTTATAAGTAAATCTGACTTATGAACAATTCTCTTGGAACAGAACTCATTTGTAAGTCAGGGACTTACTGTACTGCAAAAAAGAAAGAAAAGAAAAGAAGAAAACAATTTCAACACTTCTTATACTACTTGTAAAAAAAAAAGTGGAAGGACTACTACTTACTTAACAGTGAGTGGTAAGTACTCATCAGGAAAATATCAAAAAACAACTTCAATGACAGACAAAATAGTCTACCTTTCCGTACTGCTCCCCCTGAAATGTACAACTAGAAACAATGCTTTGCACCTCATAATGGGGGGCGTGCCATAGTACTGATTTTAGAAAATAGTAATTCAGTTTGTCAATGAGTAGCAATGACACTCTTTCAAAGTTATAGAAGGTAAATTAGAATTTAACATCAATGCATATGCTCATAAAAATGTCACAACAGTGAGAAAAAAGGCTCACATACCCTGCAGACACTACTCGGACTATATCTCTCAAGTTCATCTTGACAGAAGATGTCAGAACATATGTCTCATCTATTGTAGGCTCCTTATCTCCCACTGAAATCCAGTAGCCTTCAACCTGAATAAGCCGACCTCCTTTTGGCTCTGGGATAGGCTAAAAGACAGAAAAATGTTGAGAAATGACCAATAGTCTAAGGACAAATGTGGTTTTCCTCCAGAGAGGGAAGTAAAGAAAGAAAAGTTGTTAACAACAATGATGCCTTGTTCTGAATGCTCCTAACTTTAAAACTCACAGGCAAAATATGAACACAAAAGTGCTTTAAGAAATGAAAACAAAATGTTACACATTGGTTTTAAAATTGGGGCAGACACAGGTAAATGGGGTAAAACTTAAAGTAGTTTCCCAAACCGGGCTAGTGGTACATGCCTATAATCCTAGCACTTGAAAGGTTGCTCTGAGTTTGAGGCCAGACTGGGCTACATAGTGAGTTCAAGGCCAGCCAGAACTACATAGCAAGACCCTGTCTCAAAAAACTACTATGTTAGGCTGGGGATATAGCTCAGTGGCACAAGCGCCTGCCTGACAAGCACAAGGTCCTGAGTTCGATTCCCGGTATAAAAACAAAAAACAAAAAACCTACTATGTTAAACAAATCAAAAGCCAAAAAGAACATACCTGTTTCAGCAGACTTTTAACGTTACCAGAGATGATATGCTGACAAATGAGCTTCTGAACTACGGGGCGTGATGCCCTGTCAAGCTGTGTTAAGAAACCCAAACAAAAACCCTGGAGAACAAACATGAACATGTATAAAATGAAGTGCCCCTCTGCAGTAACACCCCAACTTATTACAGGAACTAAATGCAAGCTTTTTGGGTGGTGCCACGTCCCAGAACAATGTGAACACTGTTAAATACTGGGCTGGAGGTGGGGAACGACACCGGCCCTCCGGTATGAAGTGTGCTGGGTTCATCTGACTAAAGCGCAGACAAACCTAGTAACTCTATCCCCATTCCTTCCTTCTCATGGTGAGCCCATCTGCCCAGCTCCTAAATCAGGTATACTTTAGAAAGAGCTGGAGGTCAAGGATTTAGCTCAGTGGTGCAGCGCCTGCCTGGCAAGCATGAGGTTGTGAGTTCGATTACTAGTACCAAAAAAAAAAAAAAAAATTAAAAAAGACCTCATAGAGTGAGCGTTGGATGTTGCTGCATGGATTGGAAGCTGCAAATCGCAAGGCCCTGCAGAGAGTCCGAAGGCTGTAGTGAGGTCTGTGGCCAGTCCCATCCACCAGTTTGGTGCCAGACTCTTTCCGCAAAGCTGTGTAGAAGCTACAAAGAGAATAAAGTTTAGGCAACTTTGTTAACTAAGGTATTACAGTTTCCACTTCACTCCAAAAGATCCAAAGGCCATCTGTATAGAGCACAAGTGGTCAGGCTTATATACAACCTCCTGGTAACTCTAAGGTTCTCAGTCTTTTACTTCTTATTTTTTGGCAGTGTTGGAGATTGGAACCAAAGCCTTGCATATGCTAGCATGCACTGTACCATATCCTTCAAACAAGGTACAATCGTTCTATCACACATGTACTAGCAGAGTAACTACAACACTTTTGTCTCTTAAAGAAAGGACAATAGAAGATCCTTAGCAAGAATATACTAGTGCCAAACCCATTATTTTACAGCTGGCTGGAACTTGAGGAAATGAAGTCCCTATAAAATCTACAGTGGTGATAGGAACTCACAAAAAAACAGAACTCATGGTGCTTTCAAGGGCCACAGGTACACGTACACTCAGTAATGACAAAAAGAGTAAGCAGATACAATGAACAACGGAATATACTAATCATTATCATACTTCACACGTCCAGATGGTATGATAAGATCCAGGTGAAACACGGATTTCACACACTTCAGAAATTTATAAATTTCATGATCAAGTATAAGATCAAATGCAACCAAGTATGCATCACACATGATATCCAAGTTCCTGCCACCAATGAGATTTCCTCTGCCTCTTTGCAATCTAGCAAGATCTTTGTTTGTCTGTTTGTTGGTTTTTTTTCTTTTTTTTTTTTTGGTACCAGGAATCAAACTCAGGACTTGTGCTTGCCAAGCGGCGCTTGGGCCACTGAGCTATATTCCCAGCGATAATTTTTCTTTGAATAAATGTCTCCATTTAATGGTTATTTTCACCTCTAGCTTTAAGGCTCCAAATGAAGAACCAAATAGTCTTTATTTACAGTACGTCCCTAGCACAGGGGTACTCAATAAATTGTTTAAAAAAACAAAATGTTGAATTCATATCTTATTATTTGAAATTCTGCATCATTTCTAACAGTTTTTTTAAGTTTTTATTCTCTTTAAAATTAAAAAAAAGTCGATAACCAAAACCGTAATATAATCTCATTTCTACCTTTTTACATGTTGTATTTCTTTCTCAAGGACAGAGAGACAGTTAAGTGATCTGCCCAGAAAGACACTATTAGCATCTAGAGCTAGTACTAGAATTCAATTATCTGACAAGAATTAAGACTCTACTGATTCCCAATTCAATTCAATAAATTTTCTTGACCTTCCATGCTCTCATGTCTAGTATGTAAACTGTGAGTAATAAATGTAATCAAGACAGATTAACCCTACAGAAACTGCACTGGGGAATGAACTCTGGGCCTTTGCACTGAGCTACATCCCCAGTACTTTTTTAAAAGCTTTGATACAGGGTTACTTGCTAAGTCAATAAACCACCCAGACTGGGCCTGAACTCAAAATCCTCCTGCTTCAGCCTCCAGAGTGCTGGAATTACATGTGTACATCACCACGCCCAGCTACAAGCCATTTATATTTCCTCTAAGAATTTAAGTTATTAGTTATCAATACAGAGGTAGCTGGGAAAATACTAATCATCACACATTCTCACACAGGTGGTGGTTTTTAGCTCTCTATGTACTTTGCTTAGAAAAATCTCATGAAGTTTACCTAAGATTCCAAGTTTAAAATCAATCTAAATAATAATCCTTCCAGCAGTCTTCTCCAGGTAGAAGCAAAAAAGGAAAACAAATGTATGTGTGTCTACATGGAATACACTGTTATATTCAGAGACAAAGTACGTAAAGATAAGTCGAAGAGAACTTACTTTATAATTCCTTGCACTGTAGTCTTATTTATACTCAACCCTTTCAGATAGTCCACAATAAGAATTTGTAGGTCTTCTTTACTTTCCAATTCTTCTATGTAAAGTTCTGTGAACCTGTAAGACAATTACTACATAGTAACTATTTTAGGAAATTAATAGTCATGTTGATAATATTAAAAATACAAAAGTTATACAAGTTCATTTTCATCGCTTATAATATAAAACAAGTCTTTTAACTTGAGATACAAACTGACCATAATAAAATAGAAGGTAATATAACTGATTAACCAAATATATACCATTAGCACTTCTATCTATAACTCTTAACATGAGGAAATTACAAAACTAAGACATATTACCTTCACTATCAAAAGGTAGTAACTATCATAACTAACAAAAAAATATGCAACCAAAAATAATACACCCTAATATAGTTTCTAAAATTTCCCTGTGAAGGTTTTATTACTTTTTAATGGAGAGGGCATCTACCAGACTTTAACACTATTTTAAGATTTCAATGAAACACCAGGTGTGGTGGCACACATGCCTGTAATCTCAGCACTCAGGAGGCTGGGACAGAAGGATCACTGAAAGGCCAGCCTGGGCTACATAGCAAGATCCTGTCTCAAAAAAAACCTTGAATAAAACAAAAGATTATCAACCATAAATTTGGCTATGTATCCTTTCCCAAATGTTACATACATAAAATACCAAAAAACTAAGTACTTTGTTCACATCAGTGTTTAAAGTTTTGAAGTATGCTTATGTTAACATTGCCGGTGAAGGGGCTGGGGATTTAGCTCAGTGGCAAAGCGCCTGCCTGGAAAGCACAAGGTCGTGAGTTCAATTCCTGGTACCGGAAGAAAAACAAACAAACAAACAAAAAAACAAACATTGCCAGTGAATAATGAAAGATAACTTTAAAAACATTACCTATTTCTTATTCCTGGTGGAAGATTTCTTTTACCCACATCAGTAGCTGGATTCATACAGGCAAATAAACGAAAGTCAGGATGACGAACCAGTGGCTCTGTAGAGAGAAAATTAGAAATTCTCAACAATTTGACCATTAACTGATCAGCCACCGGTCCCCAAGAAAGGCTATCTAATGCCAGGCCAAGAAACACTGTCTTAGGATCAGCCAGTTGGTGCTAGCTCTTCATAACATCCGTCCCTTTTCTGAAACCCCACAGAAATCACTTTTCAGACACATTTGCACGAAACTTAACCACAAGCTGCCACTTGTACGGTATGTTTATTTATTGTTCAGTTTTTCTGATCCCTAATTATTTTGTCAGTGTGTCTATTATCTACAATCCAAATGCCTTGACAAATTGTCCTATTTTTCTTTGCATTCTTCATGCCACTAAACACCAGTTTAATGATTTTGCAGAAACTTAGTATGCAAGGAATGAACAAATTCCACTGGGAACTCTATGTAATCAATCTAATCAAAAGAATCTCATTCTTGCCAGATGGAGTGGCACATGCTTTAATTCCTGAACTCTGGGAAGCTGAGGCAGGAGGATCACACATTTGAGCCCTGCCTGAGCACCTTGGTGAGACTTTCTTTCAAAATAAAAAATGAACAAAGGGCTGGGAATATATGTCAGTGCAAAGCCCCTAGGATCAATCCCCAGCAAGGAAACGAAAACAGTGCTGGGCATGGTGACATATCCCTGTAATCCCAGCACTCAGGAGGCTGAGACAGGACGTCAAGGCCAGCCTGGGCTACAAAACAAGCTGCCACTTGTATGGTATGTTCAACAGCCTGAACTACATAGCAAAACCCTGTCTCAAAAAGACATACAAGCTGGGCATGGTGGTGCATGCCTGTAATCTCAGCACTCAGAAGGTTGGGGTAGGAGGATCCCAAGTTTAAGACCAGCCTGGGCTACAAAGTGAGTTCAAAGCCAGTTTGAACCACACAGCGTGACCTTGTCTCAAAAAGACAAAAAAAAGAAAAAAAGACATATATACTTATACATACATACTTAAATAACAAACACGAAAAACATAAAGAATCTAAGTTCTAAGGAATCCAATCTTTGATCTAAGTGACCAAAGACTTGGCTCCAAGTCAAACCAAATGCTACCTGTGTCTCCTCGATCAAGCAGTACCAGGGAGCCAGAGGATCCTTCAAGTAAACCACTCAGACATTCTAATGTTTCAGGAGCAGCCAGATTAATCTCATCCAACAAAATCCACTCTCCTTTCTTTACAGCCTGAGCTAATGTACCCTAGAAAAAAATGAAGTAAAAAGTTAAGACTCTACTTCAAATAAAGTCACATTCACCTAGAGCTGATACACCAGCAAGATTAAAACTGAGGTAGTAAAGACAAATTTGTCCTACTTGATGAGCACATGCTTTAACTGCTGAAAAGCTGTCAGCAAGCCAGCAGAGTTAAGGCCATGTCAACTTTGTAAATGTCCAAAAATGTCAAGTAAGTATCTGTGAAGACTGAAATGAAACACTGTAAAGTAGATGCTCTCATTATATGAAGGATAAAATAAACAGCAACTTACAATATATTCCAGTATTAAAAGACCCAATTAGCTATTCAACCTGCCCAAAGTATGGAGTCAAGTTATAAGTATACCAAAACGGGTTTCCCTCCAAGAATGCGTGGAGGTGCAATGCATGGCCTTTCAGTTACTCAAGGATATTAAATGAATCCTTCCTCAGAGCCAGTGTACTGATGTTAACTCTTCAAGTTCTGCTTCTGAGAGCAATAAAACACCTTACAGTCTACCTAGTCGACATATCAAAACCTGCTTTATGTTATTAAACAGCCCTATAGTTTGATTTTAATGTTGATTCTAATTTTTTAAAAATTTACATACTTAACTGAGAAAAATAAAACCAGACAAATGTATTAAGTCCCATGTATTGCAAAGTCATAAAATATAAGCCTTATACTTTGACAGCCCTTAATATTTTAATTGATTACTTTGGAAATAATCATATTAAAGGATTAGTTACAGATGACCAAACTTCCTGAATTTATGAATATATGGTTAAGTGAAACTTCCCCTCTACCAAAACATCAACTCAAGACTCCCATGTCTGTAAAATCATGGTATAAGAGTCTCTCAGACTGATTTAAAGACAACCAAACACTGAAGTCATGAAAATTTAATTAAGTTTTCTCTCCCCAGACAGCATTACAGGACAGCAAGCAGTCGAGATAACCATGCCCTAGAATTAAAAATGGGACACTCAAGCAAGTGGGTCTCATCTTCCTCATATTCCAACACTCATAATTAGTCTGTAGCCTGTGGAATCCAGCTCTTTAGAAACACGCTTTTTGTGAGGAAACATAACATACTGACAACTAAGTAGTGCTTGTCTATCAGCATGACCAACCTTTTTTTTTGGTTTTTTTCTCCAGTACCGGGAACCGAACTCACGACCTTGCACTTGCCAGGCAGGCGCTTTTGCCGCTGAGCTAAACCCCCAGCCCCCCAACCATTTAGTTTTGTAAAATCATGCCCAGAACCATGGCAGCAGTAACACTTCAACACTGCTCACCTTTGCCATAAATCCTAGGACTCTCCAATTTATATTTTTCAGTTCTTTCCCCCAAACTATCGTCTTAGTTCTGCTCATTAAGGTCCAGCCTCCTGTCCTCCTACCTGCAGTCTGGGTCACATCCTCACCAACTTCACTCTGTTCTCCTTCCTGGTTAACAGCAGACTTGTATACATGTTACATGAGTCTCAGGAGATCATCTCACTCTCTCACACACACACACACACACATACAGAATTCACTACTTGGCCTCAATTGTAGCTTTAAAAATAATAACTGTTCCCATGAAAACCTCAAAAACACCACAAAGGACATTTTAACGCCCACCCCCTATTCTTACTTAAGTGTTCTCTAAACCTTGGAACACCACAGCCCTAAGAAGAATTTTTAAAAAAGAATACGAAATACAGCAGTACCTCAGTTCAAGAACGCAATTCTCTTCATGATTCTGGTCGCAAACCGAACTGGATGAGAACCACACCAAATTCCCCACAAGGTCAAAGTTGAACCTAACTACTGAATTTGATTCTGTTCTCATCCAACTTGGTTTGTGACCAGAAACATGGAAAGAATCCAGTTCATGACTGGAGGCTGCAATATGGTAACCTGCTAGGACCTTGCATTTTGTATCAAGTCTATACTGTATTCCCTTAAATAAACAAAGCAAAATACCTCTACAAATGCAAATAACAGGGAATTTTCAGTCATTTTCATCTGTTGTTGGGCATGGTTGAGTCTAAGGCCAAATGCTTGCCATTTCTCCTTTAGAAATGCCCCTACAAAAGAATAAAGGTGAGGATTTACATTTTGTGTTGTTAACACTGCATATACAACTTCAAAACACAAAAATTATACAAGAATGTCTCAAAAAATTTAAAAAATTAAGCATCTTGTAAATGATGTAAAACCAACAAGGATGTAAAAAAAAAAAAAAAGCAAACATACAAATGCTATTTACGAACCACTATGATTTTGGGCTCACTTTTATGTCTATGTATATACATTAATTAATTCATTCACTCCTACAACATCTCTTTGAAGAGGTTACTACCATTGTATAGAAGAGAATGCACAGAGAAATGAACCTAGCTACCAAAAACTCCGTGGTCGTGGAATCTAGCTCTTTAACAGCGGGCTGGGGGCCTGGGGGTTTAGCTTAGCAGCACAGTGCCTGCCTAACAAGCACACGGTCGTGAGTTCGATTCCCAGTACCGGAAAACAAACAAACAAACAAAGCGGGCTTTTTGCGCCGGGGATATAGCTCAGTGGCATAAGTGCTTGCCTGGCAAGGCTGAGGTCATGGGTTTGATTCCCAGTACTGCCCCATCCCCCAAAATAGAAAGGTCTGTGGATGAAAAGAGGGCTTTTTGAGAGGAAACATGACATATTGACAACTAAACAGCAAGTATCTATCAGCGTGACCAACCATATATTTTTGTGGAATCATGCCTAGAAGCATGGCAGCAGTAACAGTTCAAATCTGGCCACCTTTGCCATAAATCCTGGCAACCTCCAATTTGTATTTTTCAATTCTTTCCCCCAAACTTTCTTTTAGTTCTGCTCATTAAGGCCCAGTCTCCTGTCCTCCTACCTGCAGTCTGGGTCAGAGTCTTACCAGCTTCACCCTCTTTTCCTCCCTTGTTAACAGCAGACTTGTGCACATGCTGCATTAGTCTCAGGAGATCATGCCACCGCTTCTGCCTGTAACAGGTCTGTATGTGCCCCAGAAAGGTAAAGTTTTGTTTTTTGGAAAACGTCTGCACAAAGAGTTCCTCAAATGTCTCTCGTAAGGGCAGCCAAATAAGTTTATGGTCCACAGGCTTGTAACTGAAACAAAAGGTAAATGTGATTCACAAACTTCTGAAGCTAATAATGGAAATCAGAAGGACAGCTCAGCTGGGCACAGTGGCACAATGGGAGGCCAAAGCAGCAGGATTGTAAATTCCAGCCTGGGCAATACACCAAGACTCTGTCTCAAAGAAAAGCTGGGGATAGAGCTCAGTCCAAAATCCATGGGTTCAAACCCAGAGAGTCCACACACATACACACACACACTCAATGAGATGATTCTCAGCATGTGCACTGAAGAGTCAGATTCCAGAGAGTGAAAGCACGAGAACTTCAAACTTGTTTTTACCTACCTATACAATATGCACCTACACATCTGAGAAAGACATTTCTTTATTCCATTTATGCAACAGAAATTTACCCAGCACCTATCATACATGTTAGGTACTGAGCGAGTTACCAAGCCCTTCTGTTCCTATGTAGCTTATAATCTACAAACCAAGATAACAAAAAATACATCTACTATAAAATAGCAAGCAGTGGTTTAAATATTATGAATGTAAATAAAGTAAAGGTAAAATAGGTGTCGGAGTATTAATAATTTGATTATCATAGTCAAGAAAACTGCTAAGAACCACTGGGTGTGGTGGTGCACACCTGTAATCCCAGCACTCAGGAGGTTGAGGCAGGAGGATCGTCCTGAGTTCAAGACCAGCCTGGGGTATAAAGTGATCTCAAGACCTACCTGAACTGCATGGCAAGACCCTGTCTCAAAAAGACAAAAAAAAAAAAAAAAAAAAAAGAAAAGAAAAGAAAGAAAGAAAACTGCTAAGAAAAAAATACTTCTAAGACACCCAAATTAAACGAGGAAGTGAAACGTAAGGTATCTGTGGGTGGCAGACGTCACACAGGAAATGGCAGAGGGTGCCATTCACCACTAAGGGTTGACAAGTGTCTACCAAGATGCAACATGAAAGGAGGGGGCCGAAGCTCAGCAGCACATGCAAAGGAGGAACAGAATGTGAGGAGTGCCAGCCCTGGCATATGAAAGGCCATACAGGCCAAAACAGAGCCTGTGGGCTGCCTAGAGAGGCTAAGCAGTCCGTGAAGAGATCTGAAGAAGAGAGTAATGCCATCTGATTCCATTCTGTGGGATCACTGTAACTACGAAGTACAAAGAAATTAAATGCGGTTGGGGGAGAAACAGAGATAAGACTAATGCACTGGACAAGGCAAAAACAAAGAAATAGAATGACAACAGTGGAAATGATAAGAAATTAAACAAAACACACTGGTCATTTAAATAAAACTGCAGGTCTTGAAAATAGCAGCATAAGTGGGGTGCAATACAACAACGGTGAGAACAGCCAGCCGACCTGATCTGGGGTTAGGACAGTGCCTGAGGGAAAAGGAGGCAGCCAGTTCCCTCGATTGCTAACACTAAGCCAAACAGCCCATTCAGACCCATGCTCCTCAGCACACCTCTAGCACAGACAGTCTCCCCTTTTCTTTTCCGCTTTCAACTTTTTTCTCTTCCCTGTCTTTCACTTCCTGTATTTTGTACTGTTGACCTCTTTTTTCTTGTTTGTTGTTTCTTGTGACTGTTCTCTAACACTATTAACTGTCTTTTCCTCAATAGGACTGCTTATCCCACATCTCTCCTCCTCATTGGCCATTCATTAATTTCTCAAAATTTTTTGCTCATTCTCCTACTTCCTCTACTTTTAGTAGTAATGAAGGGGAAAGCCTGTCCAGGATGCCAAACAAGACCAAGCGGACATGTCTGGCAAGCCCAATAACAGAACACTCCTTCCTTTGTCTAAATCCCTGTCTTTATTGCCTTTGTGTAACTGATGGCATTGTAACGCAACTTCAAACATTATGGGACTTCTTCCTTTGTGTAACTCATACTCATTTAACTGATGGCCTTGCAATGTAACTTAAGATTGTTTAAACCCCCTCAGCAAACCATGTTATCACCCAACTATCTAATCACAATGTGCCATATCTGTATTTATACCTCCCCTTTTGCCCTCCTTATAAAAGCCCCCAAATCCCACCAGGTGGAGTTGACTCTTTGGGAGCAATACCAGTCAAGCCCACCAGTGTAAATAAACTGCCTCCTAAACCTTCTCGGTGCCATTTCTTCCCATGTTTGATCGCTTCCTATAACAGTACAACTACTAAGCTTTATGAATCTCTAGATACCTACCTAACTTTACACTACCACTGCTGAATATGTTCTATTATGATAAAGATGTTCCATGTAGTAGATACTTCCCGTAGGTCAATATTTGGGATGTCTTAGCATTCATACTATAATTATAAATCTGTCTTGTATGGTTAACTTTGGTACATTATTAAACCTTGGGATTTGTCAATATTCTCTTTCTGACCCCTATAACTGATGCTGATTTTATTACTATAGTCAAGGTGAGAGAGAAAAACTTATGAAAAAAACATGTAAACCGCACTCACCCCCCAAGCAAGTCTGCAGTGTCACTTTGTTGATTCATATTGACAACCCTCAGACGGTGGCCTTTAAAAAAGAAAGTAAAAACAAAAGAATTATTCCAAGCATTGCAGGGCTAATAACAGCCAGAGTACTCCTTAAGAAAACAAGGACAGTGCCAGGGATGTAGCTCAGAGCCTGCCTGGCAAGCATGAGGTTGTGAGTTCAAGTCCAGGTTAAAAAAAAAAGAAAGCAAGGATATGGCACAGCATAAATTTTTAATGTCAATTTCCTGTTGTTGTTTTTAAATGGTTCTGGGGATTGAACCCAGGACTTTATACATGCTAGGCAAGCACTCTACCACCGGGATATATATGCCTAGCCCTCCTCTCACAGATTCGCAACGTCAAAATTTCAAAAATTTCATACAACCCAGAGATATACACACAGAATGTGTCCATGCGTACACACAGAAAAAGATTTACTTTGGGTTTCCTAGTTCAGCATCTAGTAACTGTAAGTATCTAAAACAATCAGGCACAGTAACACACACCTATAATCCTAGCACTCTGGAGGGCTGAGTCAGGAAAAGAGACACAAATTCAAGGCCAGCCTGGAGTTACATAGTGCGTTCAAGGCCAGCATAGAGAGAGACTCTGTCTCAAAAAACAAACAAGCCCCTCAGCAAGTCCATGGCTATAAATCAGAACTAAAGAAATATCAACTATGTATATTATTTGACCATCAGAAGAATATACTTTTAAATTGTCCAATTTGCTTAACTAAATGCAACATGTAGAGTATAATTCAATTTCTTTCAAAACAAAACATTTATTTGTAAAGCATAGATTAGAAATGTTATTCAGAGGGGCTGGAGATATAGCTCAGTGGCACAGTGCCTGCCTGGCAAGCACAAGGTCCTCCCCTCAATTTCTGGTACAAACGGAGGGAGGAACAAACGCACAAAGGAACATAGTATCAATCTGTTAACTTACAGGGAACAAGATGTGCAGTACAGCCACTTTTTAAACTGGTCTTTAGAATCACAGTTAATTAAGAAAAAATAAACAAGGAGTCTGAAATGTCTGGGAACAGAGTTCTTTCCTAGGAGTTACCTGTAATATGAGCTAAATACTGGACAGTAGACGTTTTGCCAGTTCCAGTCTCTCCCACCAACAATACAGGCTCCCCTTTACTGACACACACTGCAAGCTGTTCAATGAGAACAGAAGAAGGCCGCGTAGCAGCAAAAGTGAGCTTCTCCCTAGGAACAGGAAAATGGAGTTTAAAAGCCAGAGTGAGTACTTGGGTACAGCTCAGGGGCAGAGCAAATGCCTAGCATGCCCCAAGTTCAATCCCCAGCAACAAACCAGAGCTGGTTTAAGTAAACAGATTTTCGAAGTCCAACGAACAAGAACTAATAGCCCAGAGAAACTGTCTTCCTATTACAACAATTCTTATAACACATAAATTGCAAAACTAATTCACTCTGTAAACACTGAGTAGTCATGTATCAGGTAAGGTGCTAGGCTCAGGAGATTCACACATCAGTAAGGCATTATTTGTACTGTGTATCTTCAGCAAATTTCTCCACCTGCTTTAACTTCAGTTTTCTAACTAGTAAAATGTAGATAACAACAGTACCTAGTTGTAATAGGTTAATAATCTTCCCCCAAAGGTGCAATCTACCAAGAACCTGTGAATGTAACTTCATTTTGAAACAGGATCTCTGCAGATTCAATCAAGACAAGGTCACACTACATGGGACCTTAAAACCAATGTCTGGTATCCTTACAAGAAGATTTGGAGACAGAAACACAGACAAGTCATGTGACCATGGAGACAAAGACTAGAAGGATACAACTGTAAGCCAAGGAAAATCAAAACTGAGAGGAGCCAAAAGAAACTAGGAAAAAAATCCAAGAAAGAATCTGTCCCTAGGCCTTGGAAAGAAACAGTCCTGTCAACAGCATCTTGATTTCAGACTTCTGGTCTCAGGGACTTGGCGGGACTAACATCTACTGCTTACAGCCACCAAGTTTGTGGTAACTTGTCATGGCAGTCCCAGGCCACTAGTAATACCCATTCATGGGATTACTACAACCATTACATGAAAAAGCAAATGCAAAGCACTTAGCACAAATCAGACATTAGTATGTTTATACCTAGAACTCAGAATCTTCTATAATCTTAGCCTTAAGGAATTTACAGATTAGTGTGAGAACCTGAATTTTAGCTCCGCCTTCGTCCAGTAAACTCACTATAGTGAGGAAAATCAGATTCTAATTGGGATTTGCTAATCCCAAGTCTCTTACACTAGTGGCCTGCATCACTTCACCTATTACTATATGGTCACAAAATATACTTTGGGAAAACACTACTCCATATTACAAAGCACACGGGAAAGACCCCAGCTGAGGGCATGTTTGGCTCAGAGACAGGGGCTGGACTAGATCTCGTATCAAGCTTCTGAAGACCACACAGTGCAAAGGCAGGCAGAACCCCAACTTACTTCTGTACGTGAACAGCCTCACTCTGTTTCCGAAGAAGTCGCGCTCTACCTACTTGCACATCTAACTCATTGATCACAATTTCTGGTTTATAAAGTTGACAGAAGAATTCAGCCTGCGTAAGGGAAAAATTTAAACTGAGTACAAATTCTCAATGTTCTCTGAACATTTTCTTATTCATTCATTTTCTTATTATTTTGCCTAATTAGCCCTCTACCAAGAAATACTCTACTTCCAGGATGGGCATTAGCTTTCAATCAAAGTTAGGTTTTGTTTTCATCTTTCAATTGAAATGGTACTTTTTACTCAATTAAATAAGGCTCTGCTATACGTGATATGAAAATGTTGACATTTTAAAAATTCTACTCCTAACATATTTGTTAAAAGTATATTTTCTTCAATTATGCTTTCCTTTGCTTTAAATTTCTAACAGTGCAGGAAGTGATGATCCACCTGACTACAGTCAAAGCACAAAAACAGACTGTGGCAGACACCTCTGGCCAATAGCTATTCATCACTTCCCTTGTCACAAACTCAACTCAGATTTTGTTCAGGCTTGCAATAACAGTGAAAGTGGAGAAGTATTCAGGGGAGCCCCTCCCAACCGAAGAGGCTAAACACTGATCAGTTTAACCAAACCATGATGGCTTCATTTCTTCTTGGCTACATGATCCATATATATGTATCATTTAACACACTGACAAGGCCATAATTCATATGTCTCACAGCTGGGCAGCTCTTGATTTGAGTGTGTCATGTTCCCACTGGTTTGGCCCAAAGGTGGGGTACAAGCATGACTGTCTTACTGGGTAGCATGGGACAATCATGCATATACACCACCACTGGTTCAAGCCAGCAGAAATGTGTTAAGTCCTTTTCAGTAGAGTGTTCTATCACCTGCAGTCAAAACTAAGAAATAGCTCTACTATTTCAATCCCTGACATAAAAGTTTTTACTCATCATTCAAGTCAGAATGCCTGGTATCTGTCTCGAGATGAGCTCCAGACATTTCTCCAGCCTCCAAACACATCATGTTGAAAAGCTTTCTCTTCCAAAAATATTTCTGTGTGGTGCCAGGGGGTTGAACCTAGAGCTTTGTACACACTAAGAACACTACCACTGAGTTATATCCCCAGCTCAAAAGTACACTTTGAAATAAAACAACAGTGGCATAATATTAACAGTGTCAGTTATGTACACAAGTAGTTAATAAACAGATATGATTAGTGCTATTTTTTCAACTTTTCTGAGGTTTGAAGCTATTCAAAAGAAAAACAAGAAAAAAAATCTGTACAAGATGTTACTAACACATACAGTCCTGAATCTAACCCACAAAATAAAACAGCCACTGAAACACTGGAGAGTACAGTATATGTGACACAGGGCGAAAGGAAGCTCACTTTCAGAATGTAGACCACATGGTACTACTTAGCTGGGGATATCAAAAGTTTCATGTCTGTAACGGACAGTAACAACACCGCCAACATTTATGCCAGATTCAGCATTGCAAAGCTATCCCAGGAAAGCACAAACAGCAGCAAGCAAGCTAAATTCTTGCTGCAGAGTAGTAAAAATAGCACCACATACCTTTTTCTTAGAAATATTCAACTTGCTTCCAATAATTTCTGCTATTTTCAGTTTGCTTGTATGCTCAGAAAGCATTGCTGTGAAACAGTCCAGAGCCTATTAAAATAACCAAGGTAAATGCCAACTGATTTTTAAAAAAATACATTCATCACAGAGCATCACTATACTGGCCACGAGAGGAAAGATCATAAAATTCAGATGGAACATTTCTGCAGGACTGAAGGGAATACAAATAAGCTACAACTCTGGACACAGGTCTTTAGTATAAAAAAGACACAAGACATGCAGGATTTATTGTTAAAACATTAGTTAAATTAGAAATAAATATCATCTAATTTTGCAAATTCTAACTTCATGCATTGCATATAAGATGGGATAAACTGTCAATGCTGACAGAAGACCAATCATTGTTTCTAGCAGAGGGGGAAAACCATGGTATACAATAGGGAGACCCCTGGATCATTATCCTAATCTAGCACTCAGTGACAACCAATAGGCCAACCAAGTATGTCTTCTGATGCAATGAAATACAAAGTACCACCAAAAGGAGCCATGATGCAATGAAATACAAAGTACCACCAAAAGGAGCTAGGTGCAGTAGCACACACCAGTAATCCCAGTTACATGGGATGATGAAGCAGGAGGATCACCACGTCAAAAACAGCCTGGAAAACTTAGTGAGACCCTGTCTCAAAGTAAAAAAAAAAAAAAACTTTCTCTTGTAATACTGGGAATTGAACCCAGGACTACATTCCCAACATGTTTTGTTTTATTTTGAGACAGGAGTTCACTAAATTGCCAAGTTACCCAGGCTGGCTTCAAACTAGTGATCCTTCTGCCTCAGCCTCCAAGTGTTGAAATTACAGGCCTGTGCCATCATGTTCAGCTCAAAATAAAATTTTTGAATGGGCTTTTAGTTCAGTGGTAAAGTGCTTGCCTGGCATGCATGATTCCCTTGAGTTTAATGCCCAGTTCTGCAAGAGAAAGAAGAAAAGAAAAAGCAGCCAAAAATGGATTCTACCCCAAAAAAGTTAAACTTTAAAATGCCAAGTACTCCTTTAAGCTTCTACTTAGATGTTACAAAGATTAAAACAGAGGCAAGGACACCATTACTGTGGTATAATTAAAAAAAAAAAAAAAAAAAAAAAAAACTTCCCAGTCTAGTAGCACATGCCTATAATCACAGCACTCTGACTGAAGGAAGAGGATTGCAAGTTTGAGCCCTGCTTAGGAAACTCAATGAAACCCTGTCTCAAAACTAAAGAGAGGGCTGAGGAGATAGACAGACAGACAGACAGATACCCATTTTGTTTTTGTCCACAGTTCTTGGCATAGAACTTTATTCAAAAAAAAACAAAACAAACAAACAAAAAAAAAAAAAACCCACGCAGAATCACCCAGGTCATATTTGTTTTTATTCACAAAAAATCTTTTTTGAACAACACCTGAGATAATTCTAACCACAGTAACTCACAGTAGGCCCTTGAAGGGAGGGGCTCGCCATGTCAGAAAGGCCCAGCTCTGAACAGGAGGGCTGAAATTTTCAGCCCCACACCTGACCTCTGAGAAGGGGAGAGAGACTGAAGATTGAGTGTAAAACGCTGAGCAATGGCAATAAGGTCCCAATTACATCCTGGACCCCCAAAGCATGGAGACCTCCCTGGCTGATAAACATATGATGCACCAGGAGGTTGGCATACTCTGTAAGAATGGAAGCTCTTCTACTTAGATCCTGTAAGACCTTGCCCTGTGTGTCTCTCCTTTGCACATTCCTGAAATGTGCCCGGTATGATATACTAATTGACAGTATACTGCTTTCGGTGAGTTCTACGAGTCACTCTCCCGAATTACTGATCCTCAGGGGAGTCCTGGGTACTCCCAAATCAATATCACAAGCTATGAATATCTGTGCTCCTCCTACAGACTTGGTTCTGAAGTGAGGAAGTCTTGTGGAGGACTGAGCCCTTAAGCCTATAGGGTATAAGCTCACACTGAGAAGTGTCCAAATGATACTGTATTAACTGCAAGACACCAGTCAGTGTGAGAGCAGTATAGAAACAACCACGGAGAGCCAGATGGTGAAACACAGCCTAAAACAAATGGTCTGATGTCTTCAACAAGGTAGTACGCTTACAGGGTCTTCTGACCTGACACTCAGAGTCCTTAAACCTGCATGCATAGAAAGAGCTGTACAAGGATACATATTAAGGTATCAATAGTGCCAGGCAGTATTTGGATGTGGAAATGTGTTTTCTCAATTTTGCTTTACTATAGCTTCATGCTTTCAACAGTACATATATATTGCTTCTTTACATAAATGTTCACAGTAGCGTTATTCACCAGAGCCAAAAGGTGGAAACTACACAAATATCCATCAACAGATTAATGAAAAAACAAAATGTTGCATATGAATCCAATGGAAAATTATTCCATCCTAAAAAGAATGAAACATTCATTCATGTTACTACATGCAGTGACCATGAAAATATGCTGGGTAGATTAGCCCACTCCTGGAGGTTGTGAAGAGAAGGAAATAAGAATAACAGAAAAAAAAAAAAAAAACACTGAACCATATACTTTAAAAGGGTACATTTTAAAAATATTATTCATTTTCAAGAGATAGGCTCTTGTTGTGTTGTCCAGGCAGGCTCCACATTCCCAGGTTGAACTGATCCTCCTGCCTCAGCCTCCTAAGTAGCTGGGACTACAAGTGGGCCGCCATGCCCAGCTAATAAAGTAGTTTTATGCACACACAGACATACATCCAAACAATAACACTCTTATCACAGCAGTAAAAAAGATAAAATGAATCCTGTAAGTTATTTAAAAAGTTATGAAACAAGTTTATGTGCAAGAGATAAGAAATGTAGGATATGAGAAGAAAAGTTCACTTGAAAATAATGAACAAAAATGAAACACAGCATTTCAGGGTTCTGCTCAGCACGAGGGTGCACCCCAACTGAAATTTCTATCTGCTTAAAGTTATGTTATCAAACACAACGAGATACTGCAAACCATACTGGGTCTCTGTTCTTTCCTCAGCCCCAGCTGACAAAAACCAGAGTACACTGAAAACTGGTTCACGTAGTCAGATCCCACAGATCTTCAAGCAGTACTACTTTTACTATGAGGCGGGTGGGAATAAACCTCGCTTGGTTCTCATGGTATGTGGCAGAGCTATACTTCAACAGCTCTTCTCTCCCACTCAACACATCTTTTCCAATAGTTATACATTATAACTCCTACATATTTCTCTGAAATAAAGACAAAAAGTTCCGTTGAGGTTAAGTAGAGGAATCAGACAAGTACAAATTATCAAGCAGACTAAGAACTTAGAATAGGGGGCTGGGGATTTAGCTCAGCGGCAAAGAGCCTGCCTGGCAAGCGCAAGGTCGTGAGTTTGGTTCCCGGTACCGGAGAAAAACAACAACAACTAAAAAAAACTTAGAATAAAGGAATAAATAATAGACATGTTAGCAACACTTTCTTTCATCATGCTTTAATGGTCTAGGAGTCTTCATTCTACCTTTAATTTCACTTTGTTTTACTCTATCTCAAAGTATACTTCATTTGAAATTAGTAACAATTTGTTTTCAAAAAGTTTCAAGATAACTTTAATTCAGTTTTAACTAGCTAAGGATAATAAACCATACTTAGCCGGGTGTGGTGGGGCATGCCTGCAATCCCAGCTATTCAGGAGGCTGAGGCAGGAAGATCACAAGTTCGAGGCCAGCCTGGACAACTTAGCGAGACCCTGTCTCAAAATAAAATAAGAAGGGCTGCGGGGGTGGCTCAATAGTAGAGCACTTGTCTAGCATGCCCAAGACCCTGGGTTTGATCCCCACTACCATAAATAAACAAAACCGTGTTTATACAAAAAAAAAAAGAAAACAGAAAAACAGGCAGCAATCAGAGATAATAGGAAATCAAAAGCTTTATGGAGCAGAGATTACTGACAAGAAAACTCTATCTTACCTCTTGAAAAATATGTAATGATCCTGATGAAGATGAACTGTCAAAGCTATGAGCAATCCTATTACACCAATTCAGTAGATCCCTTTAAAGCAAAAAAGAAAACTCTAAGAAATACAAGAACATAAGCAAAATATATCAGAATTTTTGGGGACCTCTTAAGTTGGGGAACACCTTATAACAAAGTGTCGCCTTATCTTTGCCAACAGGGAGGAAAAAAGTACTATAAATGTGCCCTTACCCTTAACAGGAAGTCAACTATCTCTCATGTCTCCCCTAAGCATGCAAGGTAAGAAAGTCAGCGAACAACAAACTCAGATAAAAACAAGGGGAGCTGTTCCTTCTTAACACTCACTTCTCAAAAAACAAGTTAAGCACTGACAATAGAGAGCTGAGGCACAGACTTCATCTCACAGAGCAAACGCCAAGAAATCTCATTTGAGACCCTATGAGCCAAGAAAGGACACCCAGGAAAGGAATGTTAGTTCTACTTCCAAGCTTTTCTATAACAGTGTTTTTAAGCTAAAATTAGCATTACCTTCACCACGCTTTCCCAGTCAGTAACTACAGACCTGAAAGAGGGATCTAATCCAAAAAGCAACCCAGAAGTTTAATTTTAAACCTGTTGTTATGCTTTGCGTCCGGATGTCCCCGAAAAGCCTCATTTACTTTTAGATGGGGCTTTTTTGGAGGCTGTGAGTTTGTGATTGATTCATGGTTCAATGCTAGGATTAAGGGTGGGTGACTGCTGTGATTAAGGGTAGGTGATTGCTGGATCAGTCCACTGACTGGATTGGCACCACTTTGATCCCCAAAGTCTAGACAAAAGGGGCAGAAAGAGGCGTGTCTCCTCCTTTCTGCCCCTGTTGCTTCTGCTGTCTTCCACCACCATAAATGTTGCCACCCTGCCACAGAGCCAGCTGATTATGGACTGAAACCTCTACACACTGGGAGCTAAATAAATCGTCCCTCTCTTAACTTGTGGACGTTGGGTATTTTGTCTCAGCAATGAGAGAAAAAGAACTAAGGCATCTGTCATAACCATTTAGTTCTAGCTGTTAAGAACTTTTCAGGGAAGCTGATTCTAAAGTATCAATTCAAAAAACAGTGTAGTGCAGCACCTTAAAGACAATTCTCTTCCCTCAAGGACGAGTTTTTTGTTTTCTTTTCTGGCTTCTAAAACTTGCTGGGGTGCCTGTTCCCATCCAACAGAACTCTCACTCTGACAGTTCTGTTTCACTCCAGTAAGCTGGACATAGATGTCAAGCAAGTGATTAGCTGCTGCCAACAGAGCGGGATATCTTTTCTGAAGAACCTGGCAGAGGGAGAAAAAAAAATTTCAGTGATATTAAGTGCAATGATTTTGAAAAGTACACGTAACAGCCAAAAGGTATGTAATGTTGCGGACAGACACTAGTCAACCCCGCAAAAACGGACTTCTCTATGAAATCTGTAATCTTCATTAAGCGTAAGAACTCATACCCTTACCTGCCCCTACTCCCACTCATTCACTCCATACAAATGACGTGACTTCTTTCCTACCTAGAACTCAATTACCTGGCAATCTTAGTAAGTAAAACAGAGCTTAGGGAGTAGACATCAGATGGCAAAAGGGTCTCCAAGCAATCAAAATATACACTTCTGGGCTGGAGGCAAGTAGTAAAACACCTGCCTGGTTTATGTAAGGCCCAGAGTTCAATCCCCAGCAATAAGAGAGGGAACGTATTTATTCAAGACCAAGAAATTTATCCACTGAAGAATTCTTCAAGTACGAGTCACTGTGTTCCAAATATATTTCTAGTCAGGTTTATTGTATAACTTCTCAGTCAAAAGCGATTTAGAAGCTGGCATGGCATGGTAGTACACATCTATAATTCCAAGTACTCCAGGAGGCTGAGACAGGAGGTTAGAAGTTTGAGCTAAGCTTGGGCAACTCAGTGAAACCCTATCTCAAATTAAATTAAGAGGGGGAAGAGATTAGAAGGGCAGGAATGTAGCTTAGCTGCAAAAGCCCTGAGTTCAATCCTTAGTACTGCTCAAAATACTGAACTCAATTCAACTTTTTAAAACAAAACAGCAGGGGCTAGAGATTTAGCTCAGCAGCACAGTACCCGCCTGGCAAGCACGAGGTCGTGAGTTCTATTTCCAGTACTGGAATAAAACAAAAAAAAAAAAAACAACAAAACAGCAAAGAGGAGTTACGAAGAAATTTAAAGAATAAGTTTTTAGACCAAAAGATGGAGGGAAGAAGGGGATGAAAAAAAAAGCAAGCCAGGCGTGGTGGTGCACACCTGTAATCCCAACACTCAGGAGGCTGAGGCAGGAGGATCATTGTGAATTCAAGGCTAGCCTGGGCTACAAAGTGAGCTCCAGGCCAGCCTGAACTGCATAACAAGACCCTGTTATGGATGTGTGTCAAAAAGACAAAAAAAAAAAAAAAAAGATTAAGATGTGTTATATACCTGTACCAGCAAGAGGAATACAATCACTATGTACTACAAACATATATTAATGAGCATGGTGGCACACACCTGTAATCCCAGCACTCAGGAGGCTGAGACAGAAGGATCATCAGGATTTTGAGGCCAGCATGGACTACACAGTGAATTTAAGGCCAGCCTGAGCGGATGGATGGATGGATGGATGGATGGACGGACGGACGGACGGAAGGAAGGAAGGAAGGAAGGAAGGAAGGAAGGAAAAGAAAGAAAGAAAAAGACATACTAAAAAATAAAAAGTAATTTTTAAAAGCACACCAAGGAACTGCCTTTTATTTAAAATTTAAAGGAACAAAAATGGAATTTAAAATGCAAAAGATTTAGTCCAGTTCACTTGAACAGACATTGGGAATTACTGCAGTACACTATCTGGTATTCACAATACTGGTTCAAAAGATTGATAGGTTCAGTCAAGTTTGTTTGAAAAGGCAAAGAATTATGTATATATTAGAAGTACTTAATCATCCAACACCTTTAAATTACCTTGAAAAGAAATACCATATACTGATTTCAATTTGCATATGAGTCACATATATATACATACACATGCACATACATATATAAACACACACAGTTTACATAATGTGCACATAACTGAAGACCTCACAGTATCATCCCAAGTAGTAGATCTTAGATTTTATTTATATTTCTTACAGAAGAATTTCACAGTGAACATTCTGTAACAGTGTGTGTACAGAAAGCCCCAAGTTCAACCCAGCATCCAAAATTGAAAAACCCAAACCCTAATTATCAAGTTTACCCCTTTAACAAAAATCTCAACTATTTAGAAAGATTCTGAATAGGAAAGTTTATTATTTTTGTTTGGGAAAAGTTCTAAGGAATTCAACCCAGGGCCACCAGCCCTTTTCAAGATTTTTATTGTGAAGCAGGGTCTTGCTAAGTCACTAAATCACCCTAGCTGGGCTCAAATTTGCAGTCTTCCTGCCTCAGCTTCCCACAGCATAAAAAAAAAGTTTTATGTACTCATGAAGCAGTCATTTTTTGTACCATAACCAAGAACATACTTTTCTGTATTAGCAGCAATGTCAAAAATTAAACACAACACTTAGAAAAACTAATCTGATATGAAATGGTTCTATTACCAATTCAGTATATTTTAGAAATTCTTCCCTTTAATAAGCATTTATTAGGTATTTGTATCAGACACTGTTCCAAGGACAGGGAAATAAATGAGGAATGGAGTTCACCCTCAAGAAATCTCAGTTGGACTGAGAAGCAAACATGCAAAAAAAAACCAAACTTGAAACACAAATAACAATGCAGTCAGCACTGTTTGAAAGACCCAAGAAAGTTTCAGAGTGGGAGATGAGGGTGTCAGGGGTCACTAGGGCTGTGAGCAGACACTGCCTGCACAGAAAGCACAGCACTTAAGACACTGTAGACCCTTAGGCACATTCTCAATGTATAGGGGAAACTAGCTAGAAAAGTCCAAGGGTGAGTTGAAATACACTCAGTTCATTTGTTAAAGGACAGTCTGATGTTTTGTTTTATTTGAGACAGGGTCTCACTCTGCAATTCAGGCTGGCATCCAACTCTCAGTGATCCTCCTGCCTCAGCCTCCTTAGGAATTGAGATTGGAGGCATGTGGCACCATGGTCAGTTCAGTTTAGCATTTTTTTTTTTTTTTTTTGGTACCAGGAATCAAACTCAGGACTTTAAGCTTGCCAGGCAGGTGCTTGTGCCTCTGAGTTATATCCCTGGCCCCAGTTTAGTATTTTACAAAAAACTCAAAACACATCTTTTTAAGGATAAGACATCTGTATTGGCAACAGAAATATATTTCCTCATGTTCCCTACGAATCTCCTAATCCCATGCATAAGTTTTAGCCACAGGGCATTTATTTAAGGGAATACTTTTAGGATTTTTATTACTAAGTTTGGAAACTCAAAACTCAGTCAACTATGTATGTCATCAGGTAAGGGAGTAAATGCGCCTGTTGACTTCATGTGAGCAGAGTGACTCACAACAGGAGTGGAAAGATGAATGATGGCCTTACTTCAAGAACAATACACTGAGTAAAGAAAGAGCAGCTGTCAGATATTCTGTCATCTCAATCCTCAATAAATCACCCCTATATAGCTGGGCATAGTGGCACACGCCTGTAATCCCAGCACTCGGGAGGCTGAGGCAGGAGGACTGCTGTGAGTTCAAGGATAGCCTGGCCTACAGAATGAGTTCAAAGTCTGCCTGAATTGCATATTATTAAATAAATAAATAAATAAATAGTATTGAAAAATTATTGTTCATTTTGCTGGATATAATAATCTTATACTGGTTATATGTAAAAATGACCTTATATATTCAGAGATGTCTGCTGAAGAATTTAGGGGTGAAGTGGATTTTCTTCCAAATACATTAGCACAGAAAACACAAAGCAAATAAAGTAAAATGTTAGCACATATATTATTAAACTTAAACTAACGAGTGCTTTGGTGGTTTATTATGCAAGATGAACATCCTGTATCTAAAATTCTTGGAACCAGAAGTGTTTCAGATTTTAGATTTTTTTTTTAAATTCTGAAATACCAGCCAGGTGTATCCCAGCATTTGGGAGGCTGAGACAAGAGGAGTGCCTGGAATCTGAGGCCAGCCTGGGCCACAGAGTGAATTCAAGGCCAGCCTGGACTACTATCTCAAAAAACTAAAAAATTCTGAAATATCTATATGTATATATAAGATGTTTTGGGGAGGCAATTCAAGTGTAAAGATGAAATTTATTTATGTTTTAAACAAATCTAAAGATAATTTTATATGGAAGTCACTCGTATCACAAATACAACTAAAGGTAATTTTATACAACACCTTTAGTGTACCTGTATTTTGGCTATAGCACACTACATGCAGTCAGGTGTGGCATTTTCCACTTGTGGTATCATACTGGTGCTCAAAAAGTTTCAGATTTTGAAGCATTCTGGATTTTGAATTTTGAGATCAAGGATGCTCAATCTGTACTATTTCTCTTTTGGGGGGAACTTCTCAGAATAAAAGTTAAAAAAGAAAGCACTAACACCTTCTAATACCACATACCTCACTCAGTTCTCTCTTATCCAGATTATTCAGGTGAATTTTGGTCCAATATTTGTCTAGCAAAGTAGCATGACTACTGAGTGGCCAATACCAATTTCCTCCACAGCTTAAAAGTCTGTATTTCAAAACAAAAGCCAAAAAACAGAATCATATAAAATTGTCAGTTTTAGTCCTGAACTACAGTAGACCACCCTTATCCATGGACATACATTTAAAGATTTAGAGCTGATGGCTGAAATCACAGTACACTTTTTTTTCTACACACCTATCTTTGATAAAGTTTAATTCATGAATTTGACAAAGCAAGAAATTAACCACATTAACTAATAGTAAAATAGAACAACTATACAGTATTTAAAAAAAAACATTCAGGACAGGAATAGTGACACAGGCCTGTAATCCCAGCACTTGAGATTCTGAGAGAAGAAGATGGAAAGTTTAAGGACAGGCTGGGCCTGCAAGTCATTTCATTTAAGCTTTATACAGACATGATTTAAAGTCGGAATGACCAGCCCATCATACTCAGGCAGGTAAGGTACACACAGGTACTAAATATTAAGATCTAGAATCAGGGCTATCTGACAACAGTCTCACCTTTCATTATTTCTGAAAATATGAAAACAAGACAAAATGTTTTGAAGTGGCTACTTGTGTTTAAGAGAAAAAACTCCTATAAATCATCTTTATTAAAAATGAGAAAGGTGAATCTGTCATCAGTTCCAACTAACTTCTCTAAAATTGGCCCCAGAGAACTCTATTCTAGGAATTCTGGACTTGGCATGCAGACTAATGCAGATGAGTTGAAACAGAAAGGTTACTAGCACATACCTTCTGGTTGCAAAAAGCTGAAATCCAGGTGCCACTTTCAGACAATCACTGCGGCCAGGAATCAAGAGCTCTCCATTCTCCAAGAGAGGGATGAGCACAGAAACCTAAATCACAAAACCCCAATGATGAAGCCATTAAGACATTAGAAATAAAAAAATTAAAAAATTCTACCCGCAAACAATGGACATATCCTCAGAGGAAACTTCACTTGCCACACAGCAAACTTTGGGGGGAGTCAAAGGCAGGTGAGAATGCCCAGGTCACCTACTCTCCAGTATAGAACTTTATACATTTGACACTCACTGAACAGAACCAAGCAAAATGCCAGGATAGGTGAGTGTGGTGGTGCACGCCTGTAATCCCAGCAATCAGAAGGCCAAGAAAGGAGCAACCTCATGAGTTTGAGGCCAGCCTGGGCTACATAAGCGAGTTCAAGGATAGCCTGTAGTACACAGCAAGACCCTGCCTCAAAAAAAAAAAAAAGGCCAGGACAGAGCCCTGAAAGCCTAGTTGTGGTGGAAAATAACAAATACGGAAAGTACCACACAGCATGGTAGGCATGATCTAGGGGTATAAATGGAGTGACATAAAAGCAGAGCACTGACAATGCTCCAAAGGTTATCATATTTGCTGAGTCAAAAAGTATAACCAGGAACCAGGTGTACTGGCCTATAATCCCAGCACACTGGAATGGTGAGACAGGAAGATCTCAACTTTGAGCCCAGCCTGAGGAATTTAACAACTTAGAAAGACCATGTCTCAGAATTTTTTTTAAAAAGAATTTGGGAATTTGGGAATTTGGGAATTTGGCTCAGAACAAAAGGCCTTGGATTTAACTGCTAGTATGGTATAGACTTAAAAAAAACAAGAACAGGATTTAGCCAGATCTAATGGAAAGAAATGGCATATATATATATATATTCCAATCAAAAGTAACAAGATATAGGCCAGAGAGATAGTTCAGTGGCACAGCGCCTGCCGGGCAAGCCCAAGGTCTTAAGTTCAATTCCTGATTACCTCCCACCCAAAAAAAGTAATAAGGTAGGGATGGTGGCACAGGGCCGTAATTCCAGAGACTTGGAAGGTTGTAGCAGGAAGACTGCAGGTTGAAGGACAGCTGGGGTAACTTAGCATGATCCTGTTTCAAAATTCAAGCAAGAGAGGTTGGATAGCTCAGTGGTAGAGAGCTAGCATAGCATGTATAACGCGCTGGGATTTCAATCCCCAGTACTATTTAAAAAAATGAAATGCATAAAAATTCATATGCTTGAGAGTGTGGAATAAGAAGATTCTACTATGATTGGAAACGAATGTTCATTAGAAAGAGTAAGTCAGGTTTACAGACAGTTTAAAGGTCTCCTGTGTTGGGTTAAGGACACTGAGGTTTTTCATGAGAAAAAAGTTATTGAGATTCTAGGCAGAGGAAAAAAATTTTTAACTTTAGAAAATCAACTATACAACAATAAGGAAGATAAACTAAAGGACCTAGACTGGAAAAAAGGAGGCCAGGAAGGACACTATTTAGGTAATAAAGGCATAACAGATAATTAGCTAAGTAAAATAAGAAACTCAGTGCTGAGGTAGTGGGATAGGAAAGAGGAGACAAAGATTTAAGAAGAGGGGCAGAGATGACAATAAAGGACAAACTAAGTAGATAAGGAAAAAAAATGCCATCGAAGATCTGGCTTGGTGACTGGAGGGTGGAAAATGCTATTCTAAGAGCAGACAAGTATCCATTTGGGCATCTTAAACATGCACTGGTTATGGAACACCCAAGCAGAGATTTCACAGTGGGGACAGGGGTCTCGCTATATTGCCCAGTCTGGCCTCAAAATCATGTATAACCTCCTGAGTAGCTCGGATAATATGGGCACCAACCCATCAGGCCCAAGTAGAGATTTTTTTAAGCAGGTGAATTAGACATATGAACCTAGGAGTTACAGGTTCATAGGGGAAGTTTGTTACAAAAAGTGAGAAGAGCAGAGGTCAAGAAAGAGGGTTCTGAAATATCAGACAGGTAGTTCAGGCTAGCCTTCAACTCACTATGTAGCCCACAGTGGCCTCAAACTCACAGTGATCCTTCTGCCTCAGCCTCCCAAGGTCTGTGATTTGAGGTGTGAGCCACCATACCTGGCTAATTTTTCTAAGTATAATTATTTGACACAAGGCTAAGAGCTAAAAAGGCAGCCCAGGAGGCAGGGATATTCTAAAAGTTGAAACTAAAGAACACCACCTTAAATGAGATATGTAAAAGGTAAATTAATATGGTAAGGCATCAATACTCTGGTTTCCCTTCAGACCACATGAATCTTTCACCTTAAAACAGTAATGCATCAAGGCCATGGATGTAGCTAAGTGGTAGAGTACTTGCCTAGCAAGCATGAGCCCTAGGTTCAATATGTAGCACTATTTTAAAGTGGAAGGAACTCAAAAAGAAACAATATAGCCTAATTAAACTAATTTCTTCAGGCAACAAATGTATTTTGGTTTTTGTTGCTTAACACACTCCAAAATGCAATCTTGTCAATTTGTCTCAGGGTACACTGAGTAGTCAGCTGTTATTATAAGGCCTTCAAGTCTTCAGTAAGCCTGTAAACCTAAGAGCACAGCTAAAGTTAATAATTATTTACTTTTACAAAGCATGTGAGCCACTAAGAAAACAAACAGGTATCTCCATAATATGACAATGTCTACCAGTACTAAGAATATTCAGTATATTAACCTCTTTTTTTTTTTTGAGACAGGTCTCGCCATGTAGTTCTGACCAGCCTTGAACTCACTATGTAGCCCAGGCTGGTCTCCAATTTGCAGCGATCCTCCTGCCTCAGCTTCCCAAGTGCTGGGATTACAGGTATGTGTCATCATACCTGGCTCTATACTAATTTAGAACTATGTTTAAAAAACAAATCTATTAGTTTGAAGCTTATATTATCCCACATGCTGTAAGTACTTAACCCAAAGCGTTATAGATGGCAGGATATCAACACAATCATTATAAATCCTGTAGCTGAGATCAGAAAAATAAACCATAATTTTAAAACTCAAAAAAAGACAAAAATGCTTGGGACAGGGGAATGGGTCAACTATTAGCTGAGTTCTAGATATAATAATCAAGGAATCTACCCACTTTTTAAATAAACATCTGTAACTGAGCCACATACCCACTGGAAACAAATGTGTTACATCTGTACAAAATGGAACTCAAAAGTACGTAAGGGGCTGGGGATTTAGCTCAGTGGCAAAAGCGCCTGCCTGGCAAGCGCAAGGTCTTGAGTTCGGTTCCCGGTACCGGAGAAAAACCAAAAAAAAAAAAAGTACATAAATTTTCTGATGTTCACCAAGCACTGCAAAAGGGAAACTAAAAAATGGTCAATTTTGTCTTTAATCTGGATTGGGTCAGCTCAGAAATGTACTTAGCCATGCAACAGGGATAGATCTCTAAGTTCCATCTTGGCCTGGGTAGAATATCTTTTATATTCACTTCAGTTCTAATTTGAAGATCCATAAATAATTAAGGTTTTTCCAGATAATGTGATATCTGAAAAAATTGTTTGGGAAGTACAGCACTAAAAAAAGAAAACAAACAACTTTTATAGATTCTCTATCAAATGAGACCTTAGACAGGTAATGAATAACATTCCTACAAGTTATAATAAATCAAATACCATATCACTATTAACAAAATACTATTCAAGAAGGAAAGTCTAGAGGGCACTGCTTTAGCAAGATAACACACCACATCTAATGGGGCATAGTCAATATCCTCCAGAAGGATCCAGTGGCCTTTTGAAGCTGCCTGAGTCAGGGTGCCGGGCTGCCACACAAACTCTCCAGGTACATCTGTGCAGCGATACATCCCCAACAGCATCTGCAGAAAGAGAACAAGGTAATTAGTGAAACCACTCCCCTGAGGTGCCCAGGCTACGCCCTCCAATTCATTCTGTTAAACTTCAACAGGAAAAGTATGCACGTAAAATGTACACAACTTGCCCCAACAGTCATGGGCAGGAGCTGTAACTACTCTTATAAGCCCTTAGCAAAAACCATCTTTGCCAACATTTTCAAGCATGCCAACCCACCAATACTTGCCATTTCTTAATTACCTTACTGTCAGTCTGATCACCAAGCTGCACTTTAAGAAGCTGAGGAGGTTTCCTTCTACCTGTCATTGCAGCTAAATGTTCAACTAAGGAAGTTTTGCCACATCCTATTGGTCCTTCCAACAACACAGCATTCTGAGAAGCTACTGCCATGGCCAGGGTCTGAAGATTCTTGCAGACAGACTCAACCAGCACAAACGACCTAAGGGCCAGCTCCTGTTCACGTGAAGAACTATCACTAGCCTAAGAAGGCAAATGAGAAACAAAAAGTATGTCTGTAGGAGTCCTTCCCCTAAAGGATGTAAGTTTTGTAACAGTGGTACCAACCTTATATAAATCACAGACGATATATTAACAATACCAAAACTATTATAATAACCAGTATGCTATGCAAAGTCAGGATCAGACCATCTCTCCACCTGTTCTGGAGGAAGGGTGGTACATGGTTTTTTTGTTTGTTTGTTTGTTTTTCTCCGGTACCGACCTTGCTCTTGCCAGGCAGGTGCTGTGCCGCTGAGCTAAATCCCTAGGCCCTGGACGGGTGGTATATGGAAGCAGAATTTTTTTTAACAAATTTAAGGAAGTATCTTCTAAAGTTTAAGAAGCTAGAAGAGTTGACAGATTGGGACAGGGAGGACACAAACTTCATCTGTAACTGTTAAGATTTTTGTTTTCTTCTTCTCCCCATAATCTAGGACTTCACATCTAAAATTAAGAACATAAAAAAAAAGAAGGCTGGGCATGGTGGTACATGCTTGTAAGCCCAGCACTTGGAAGGCTGAGGCAGGAGGATTTCTGTGAGCTCAAGGCCAGCCTCAACTACATAGTGAGACCTGTCCCCCGTCCTCCCCCAAAAGCCAGGCTGAGATTGTGGCACATTCCTGCAATCTCAGCATTCTGGAAGACAAAAACAGAAGGACTGCCAAGTTCAAGCTCAGCCTGCACAACTTACCAAGACCCTGTTTCAAAATGAAAAATAAAAGAGCTAGAAATGTAGTACATAGGCCTTGAGTTCACCCCTAGCACCACAAAAAACAAATGAATCAATGAATGAATAAACAAAAAAATAAAAATTAAACATGCACAAATGCCACAGCAGGACAGGTAACTCAGCGGGAGTATGAGCTCAGCAGGCATGAGGCCCAGGGCTGGATCCCAGCACATAAAAATAGAAGATATACATTATGACACTGAGAATATGTTATAAAATTGTTAGGTTTTTTTTTCAATTATATTAAGTATTGGGAGTTGGGCAAGGTGGTTCAATCCAGCACTCTGGGAGGCTAAAGCAGGAGAATTGCAAATTTAAACATGGCTTGGAAAACTTGGCCACTCAGGGAGACCGTGTCTTAAAATTTTAAAAAAGGCTGGAGAGCTGGGTATATAACTCAGTGGCACAGTGCCTGCCTGGCAAGAAGGAGGTCCTATTGAGTTCAATTCCCGGAACCAAA
This sequence comes from Chinchilla lanigera, assembly GCF_000276665.1. NCBI lineage: Eukaryota > Metazoa > Chordata > Mammalia > Rodentia > Chinchillidae > Chinchilla > Chinchilla lanigera. Next base: position 16,490,593 of record NW_004955411.1, read on the forward strand.
AAAAAAAAGGCTGAAGATGTAGCTCAGTGTAAAGGCCGTGGGTTCAAACTGTACTACTTCAAAAAGAAAAAACACCAAGCTCATATTGGAGTTAACAGGTTTTTTCTTTCAGAGATAGATACTAAAATATTTGAATATGAAATGATATATAGTATATGACAGTTAATCTAGATTGTCAAATTGATCAACACGACAGACGTTGAAGAGATTACTAGCGAAGCACTTCTAGGTATGTCTGCATGGGTTGTGGGGGCATAAGCTTGAGAACTGTATCTAATTTTTCCTCTAGGGCCAATTTCTGTTCTCCGCTTCCTGGCCCCCATGAGCTGGGCAGCTCTCCTCCACCATGCCTCTCGCCAAGTTTCGGCCTTGGAGCCAGCCAATCATGGACTGAAACCCCTGAACTATAAGCCAAAATAATCCTTCTTCCCTTACGTCAGATATGTCGAGTTTTCTCTCCCAACAACAAGAAGCTAATACAAGGTGACACCTGCAGTTTACTTCAAAATAGTATGATGTGGGAAAATTGTACAGAAATATAAAGGACATCATTAACATGAGCTGATCATTACTGAAGCTGGGAGACAGACACAGATTCATTACATCATCCTTTCTATTTTGGAACATATATGACATTTTCCATAACAGAAATTAAAAATGATAATAGCACATTCAAGCTGGGCATGGTGGTGCACGCCTGTAATCTCAGCACTCAGGAGGCTGAGGCAGGAGGATCGTTGTGAGTTCAAGCCTGGGCTACAAAGTGAGCTCAAGACCAGCCTGAACTGCACTGCGAGACCCCCGTCTCAAAAAGACCAAAAAAAAAAAGAACACATTCAATGTGTTTAATGGGTATCATAAAGTTTCAGTTCTGCAAGATGAGAAAGTTCTACAGATTGGCAGCAGAACAATGTGAATATTCTCAAGTATAATCTTTTTTTTTTTTTTTTTTTTGGTTTTTCTCCGGTACCGGGAACCAAACTCACGACCTTGCGCTTGCCAGGCAGGCGCTTTGCCGCTGAGCTAAATCCCCGGCCCCTCAAGTATAATCTTAAAGATGTTAAGATGGTAAATGTTACACATATGCTACCACGATCTAAAAATTCTTAAAAACAGCTAGGCATGGTAGCATACACCTATAATCCTAGCACCTGGGACGCAGAAGTAATAGGATTGTTGTGAGTTCTGAGAAGAGCCTGGGCTACATGGTGAGCTCAAAGCCAGTTTGAACTACATGGCAAGACCCTGTCTCAAATTACCAAAAAAAAAAAAAAAATCTCAGAAAAACAGAAGCATTAGCCTACTCCTGTAATCCATTACTTAATGAGGTTGAGAAAGGGGGATCTCAAGTTTCAGGCCAGCCTGGATAATTTAGTAAGGATGGATGAATGGATGGATGGACAGACGGACGGTCGGACAACAGAGAGACAGAAAACAGAGACAGGAGTGGGATGTAGCTCAATGACAGAACATACCTAACTTAGTTCTGAGTATCACACATAAATTTAAATAACAAAGTACCTAATATATATGGGGGAAACATCTCTCAGAAAAGTGGAATGATTAGTAAATTTTTATTTTGACTTTTTGGTGCCGGAGTTTGAACCCAGGGCCTTGGCATGTGCTGTATCACTGAGCTACAACCCCTCCCCTGTTAATACTCTTAAGGGGTTATAACTTCTTAAACATGGCTTAGCCCCAAAGAGATGTAATGATGAAATGGTAACTCCAGGGGGGGAAGCTCTTAAACTTTCCTAAGGGTTATCTCCCCTAGCAATTTAGCAGGCAACCAGGGACATTCTACACCTCTGCTCCAGTGGCCCCACTGCCACTGAACACCAGGGCTTTCCAACCAGAACCTTTCTCTATGCCTCTGTTATGGTTTGTGTCTGGACGTCCCCCACAAAGCCTCAGGCAGTCATGGGGGTAGGTTCAAGAGTCTGTAAGTGATTCATGGTCCAATGCCGGGATTGTGGCTGTAAGTGCTATACCCACCCTGGGGCAGGTAGCCTGCACACAGCATAAGGGAGAGAAAGAGGCTTGTTCTTTCTGTTCCTCCCCTTTTTGCTCTTGTTGCTTTTGCTGTCTTCTGCCTCCATGAACTGTTGCCCCTCTGCCATGCCAACCTGCCTGGGAGCCAGCTGACTTATGGACTGAAATCTTCACAAACTGTGAGCTTTATAAACCTTTCCTTTCTTAACTTTAGGCATCAGGTATTTTGTGTCAGCAATGAGAGAAAAGTAACTAACACAGCCCCAGCAATCTATGTTAAAAAACTGATTATAGGATGAGGCAGCTGGGGAGAAGGGTGAAGAGTATGGAATGAGAGGGGTAGATTGTAGTGACTGAAAGGAAATCCAAAGGGCTTTGGAGGTGCTGCGTTTTGATGCCAGTTACACATTCAATTCACATATACTCACTATATACTTATGATGTATATTTTCACACATACACCGTGTTTAACATTTTTTCCCTTGTTTTAATGTCACTTAACATTTTTTCCCTTGCTTTAATGTCACTTACCAGAAACAAACTGATGGTTTACGTGGCCTATGACTTGTTTCAAGAAGAAACGGAGGTGCACCTGACCACCAACATGACAAGTGACTGAAGACAGCGAAGGAAAAACTGACTGGCTCCCAGCGCTTCCAGATAGATGATTTGTGATAAGTAAGTCTAAAGCTACGTTCTTGGAAAGGTCATTTCCTATGGTAGCAGGGGTCTTCACATACATACTGGCCTCCCAACAACGAACACAAAGAATTTCTGATAAAAAAGAACTTAAGGATTTTCTCTAGGTCTAGCCCTGTCCTGTCACAGAGCAGTCTAAGGGTCTCCAGGCAAGTCATCCTGCCTTTGCGTTGCAATAATATGGGATCAGAGCATGTGCTGCTCAACTTCATCCAGATGCTATAGCAACCAACCAAATAGAAGATATATGGAAAGCTTTTGCTCACTTTTTTTTCCTTTTCTTTTGTGGTGCTACAGATTGAGCCCAGGGCCTTGCACGTGTACTAGGCAAGTGCCCGGTACGCCTTAACTCCAGCCCTTTTCTTTTACTGAGATGAAGCCTCAGTGTTGCTCAGACCAGCCTCAAACTCCTGGCTTAAGAATCCCCTGCCTTGTCCTGCTAAGTAGCTAGAATAGGCATGTTTTGCTAAAGTTAAAACCATCACACAAGCACCATTACAGTTTATAATTTCCTATTAAACAGAGATGAAGGGAATACAAGGGAGGAGGGCCCAAGGGGAATTTCTCTTAATTTCTCCTTGAACATTTCCAAAATAGCAGCAATTTAACAAACTCAATTTGGCTCACAAAAAATTCAGTCAAACCAGGAAAAAAAGCACGGTTGGTATTTAAGAGGGGAAAGGGAGCATACCTCTGTTTATACCAACATACCTGCTCTCCAGGAGCTGGCAGCTGCCTGGGCAGCACCACCCCACAGACAGCTGTAACCCTGGAGGATAGGTCAGCTGAAACAAGGTGTCCTTGTAAGTACTGCAGCTCCTTCTCCTTGCGCCAAAGGGAAACTTCAGGATTGGCCAAAACCAAGGCCTTCTCCAAGTCCTGTAACTGGGCCTCTTCCAATAACCTGGGGGAGAAGAGTCTCATCAATTACTGAACAGAAAAGGCACAGCAAGAACGCCCGGAAGTGGCTTACCTCAAACGGAAATGAATCAATTCATCACTACTAAAAATCTTTTTCAGAAATGATAACTTGTGTTCTTCACTCATACAGGTGACCAAAGCAAGACAATTGGCTGTGTACCTGGAGAAAAGGAAGTATGTAAATTCACTTGATATGCAGTTGATTATTTAAAAAAAGGACACATTACTAGAACACACATTTACAAGTAGAAAAAAACCAAATCAGGCACGACGAATTCACTCAATGAAAAACGGTTAGAGCTACACTAAAATCACCTCATTTTTTTAAGTGACACAGGATTAAAGAAAGGCAGTAAGAATTCAAAAGCCACAACAATTAAAAACAAATTTATAATTTTTTCTTTTCTTCCTTCACATACCCTTTGTACTGCCCCCAAACTAAAAGCATAGAAATGTCCAACAACTACGCACCAGCGGACCAAGGTATCATGGCTTCTGAGGAGAGGGACACACACACTCCAGTCCCACAGCTCCCGGAACGCAGACTGCTCTTGCTGCAGAAACTTGTAGGCAGCTTCCATTAGGTCTCGAAGCTTCATCCGCCTGCGCCCATAGCGAACTGGATTCGCATCTGAACTCTCTAGAAAGAGTCTCTGAAAGACTGGGTAAGTGTCTCTGAAATACCTCAGGGCAAACCTTCAGAAAAAAAGAGATTATTCGCATTGGTTGAAATATCCAACTTTTCATCTATACTTAGACAGGACTGCAAAACGTAACAGAACTCCTAAGGCTCTACAACATAGGAAGAAAAATGCTAAGATCACCTATCCTAAGATTGTAACCCATTCAAGTTCAAGAATCCGCCTGCAAGGGGAGCTCAAGGCCAGCCAGGACTGTAGAGTGAGATCATATCTAAAAAACACAAAGTTCAGGAAACAGGAGAATAGCATGATACCTGCCTCAGGATGTAAATAAAAACAACTGTTTACCCACAAAAGCAGAAGGATTCATCACAGAGTTTGCTGTTGAAAGTGTACTCATTTCCAACAAACACTTACTGAATTCTCACTATGAGCCACTCAAAACCAAGAAGAGGGCCGGGGATATAGCTCAGTGGCACAGTGCCTGCCTGGCAAGCAGAAGGTCCAGAGTTCAATTCCCAGCACCAAAAAAAAAAAAAAAAAAGATATGCCTCCAATATCACAGTACCTAAATATGTGAATTAAACTTCTGACAATTCACAGGAGAAACACACAGCAATACAGAAGTAATAGCAGACTTCAATAATCCATTTTCAATAATACAACAACCAGACAAAAAATGAGTAAGAAAATAAAGGGCCTAAACAATACCACAGACCAATCAGACCTAAAGACTCATAGAATACTCCAATCCACAATAGTCCAATATACATTCTTCTCAATGCCACAAGAAACATTACAGAGGGGCTGGGGATTTAGCTCAGGGGCAAAGCGCCTGCCTGGCAAGCGCAAGGTCGTCAGTTTGGTTCCCGGTACAGGAAAAAACCAAAAAAAACCAAAACAAAACAAAACAAAAGAAACATTACGGAGAATATTCTACACAGTAGTACTTAAGTCTTAATGAGGTTTAAAAGACTGAATTATAAATTGTCTAACACAATAGAATAAAGGTAGAAATCAATAAAAGGAAAACTGAAAAACTCACTAATTAATGGATATTAAACATACACAGAGCTGGGCGTGGTGGTGCACGCCTGTAATCCCAGCACTTGGGAGGCTGTGGCAGGAGGATCGTTGTGATTCAAGACCAGCATAGGCTACAAAGTGAGCTCAAGGCCAGCCTGAACTGTATAGAGAGACTCCGTCTCAAAAAGACAAAAAAAAAAAAGCACAGGCAACTAACAGGTCAAAGAATACCTTGAAATAAATGAAAACAAAACTACAATACCAAAACTTACAGATACAAAAAAAAGCGGTACAAAAAAGGAAGTTTATACCTATAAACAGTCACTATAAAAGGAGAGGCCTTAAGTTAGTAATCTTTCTTTACATCTCAAGGAACTAGCAAAAAACCAAACTAAACATAAAGTTAATAGAAAGGAGGAAATAATGATTAAAGCAGAGATTACTCAGAGAACAGGAAAAAAAGTCAACGAAAGTAAGAGTTTGTTTTTTATTTGTTTTATTGTTGCTTTGAGATAGGGTCCCCGATGTAGTCCAAGCTTGCCTTGAACTTGTGATCCTCCTATGTGGGATTACAGAAGTGTGTCATCATGTGCATCAAGAGCTGTTTCTTGGCTGGGGACTTAGCTCAGCGGCAAAAGCGCCTGCCTGGCAAGCGCAAGGTCGTGAGTTCGGTTCCCGGTACCGGAGAAAGAGCTGTTTCTTTAAAAGATCAACAAAATTGTAAACCCTAGATTAAGAAACAAAGAAGACTCAAAGAACTAACCTCAGAACTAACCTCAGTCACCATGAGCATGGTGACTCATGCCTGTAATTCCAGTACTCTGGGAAGCAAGGCAAAAGAGGATGCAAGATCCCACCAAGCCCACTGATTTGAGACCTTGTCTCAAAAAAATAAGAAAAGAGCTGGGATGTAACTCAGTGCAAAAGCAGAGGAGGAGGGTAAAGTAGAAGGGGAGGGGAAAAGAAGAAAAGCGGGGTGGTAAGGAGGAACAAGGGGAAAGGAGAAGAGGGCGGGGAGGAGTGGGGAAGAGGGAAAAAAGGAGGAAGAAGGGATACCAGTTGCTAATATCCCTAAGGAAGGGATACTGGTTGCTAGGGGAATTAATCCTGTGATTAAAGAGCTGCAGCTTTGGACCTAGTCCCAGATCTCTGGGAAGGGAAGAATGTCTGAAGGTTAAATTCATCACCAATTCATGACCAATGATTAAGTAAGTAAGTCTGCATAAAAACCCAAAAGGAAGCCCAGCACAACAGTGTACACCTGTAATCCCAGCACCCAGAAGGTTCACCATGAGTTTGAGGGCAGCCTCAGTTATGTAATTCAAGGTCAACCTGAACTACATACCAAGAGACTATCTTAAAAGAGAAGAGGAAAAGAAAGGGAAGCAGGGATCTGGGAGAGAGTGTTCGAGAGAGTTCTGAGATCTTCCAGGTTGGTAAATGTGTTAGGTGCTGGGAAGGTGGAGTTCTGAAGAGAGCATAGACGTCCTCTCCAGAGAACATAGAGAGCATAGAGCATGCCCATTCCTATGCATCTCCTCCATCTAACTTTTCAGGAGTTGTACCCTTTTCTAATAAATCTGTAATATGGTGAGTAAAATATTTTCCTAAATTCTACGAGCCATTCTAGCTAATAACAGACACCAAAGAGGCTGTTATGGGAACCTACAATTTTCAGTGTGTTGGTCAGAGGCTTGTCAGTGGTAACGCATATTTGAGACTCAGGTCTAGAGTAGACAGAAAGGGGTAGTATTGTGGGAATAAGCCCTTACCTTGGAGGTCTATACTAATTCCATAAATAGGGTCAGAATTGAACTAAACTGCAGGATACTCAGCTGGTATGACAGAATTAGTGGGTGTGGGGAAAAAAACCCACAACTGAAGCCAGAAGTAAAAAGCTGTAGTCTAATACTCTCATGCTTTAGGCTTGTAATAAATGTTATGTGTTTTTCTTCCTTGTTTAAAAAAGAAATGTTGCGAGTTACAGAAAGAGGCACCACTTTTAGTTTCATGGGATTCTTGTTTTACCACTCCACAGAACTTCCATTTACTAGAGATGATTCTCAACAGGGACTGGTCAAGTTGCTATAAACAAAACTCAGAAAAAGGTACTCAAGGGAGAACATTAAGGCTAAAAAAAATTTAAAAATCAACCTACAGCCAGGCATAGTGGCCATACCTGTAATCCCAGCACTTATGAGGCTGAGGCAGGAGGCCAGCCTGGGCTACAAAGTGAGTTCAAGGCCAGGCTGAACTGCATAACAAAACCCTGTCTCAAAAGGACAAAATAAATAATTAATTAATCAATCAATCCATCAATCAACATACAAAATATTATAGTAACAATATGAAATGGTCTACAAAGTTATAGCTGAAGAAAATTAGAAATAGACATTTCATCAAAGTGAAGATTGGAAACAAACTGGATTTGGTTTTTGTTCCAGTGATAAAGATCAAACCCAGGGCCTCTTGTATGCTAGGTAAGCACTCTACCATTGTTCTATACCCCTAACCAAGGATGACTTTTTCCATCAAAGATAACAAGAAGTTCAAGGCTCGAGATGAAAAAATAGTAATGAGTAGCCGGAAGAAAATTTAAAAAAAGAAAAAAAAAGAGGCCTGATACAGCTACAGGGGCTTCATGGAAGGCACTGGGCCTCAAAGAGATGTGAACCTAGAAACGAAGGCTTCAGACACAGTGTGTAATTGCTAAATCTTGGAAATAGCCCAAACACCCATCAACTGATGAATGTATAAAGAAGATGTGATTTTTTTCCTACAGTGAAATACTACTCTGCCATAAAAGGTATACTTCAGGCATTTCTAGCTAAATGGATGCACCTAGAGATCACAATCTTAAAGTGAAATAACTCGAACATACATGTTTAAATACCATACTGTTCTCTGGTATAAGAAACCAAAAGTATAAATAAATAAGGACCAGTATCTATACTAGATATTGAGAAATGGAAAGAAAATGTTCAAATGAGAAGGGGAACAGGGGAACGGGGAGGGGGAAAAGGAAAAGGACAAGAAAAAAAAAACAGAACTGCTGTGGCATCATGGTGCATCCCTGTAATCCCAGGACTTGGAAGGCTGAGACAGTAGTATTGCCATAACTTCTAGGCCAGCTTGGGCTACATGGTGAATTCAAGGCCAGCCTAAACTACATAATGAAAATCTGTCTCAAAAAAAAAAAAAAAAAGCTGGGTGTAGTAACACACACCTGTAATCCTACCACTCAGAAAGCTAAGGCAGTGTAGTGGATTGATAACTGGTGGTCAACTTATAACCCCCAGCTGAACTGAGTAAGTGTGGTGCTAGGTGTGGGAGGCCCACCTGAGGACTGTTGC
>NW_004955411.1:16499839-16528150 GCF_000276665.1 Chinchilla lanigera
ATTGTTGTGGGATCCAGGTCCTCAGCTGGATTCCTTGGTCTTAGCGTGTGGACAGATTTCCTGCACTCTTTTGTATACTGTTCTTTGGGTGACTATTATAAATAATCATATAAAGTATGTGTCCTGTATTATATTGTTCCCCTTGCAAAATAAGCCCCAAACCAACACAGGCAGGATACCAGAGATATCGCTCAGAGACATAGTGCCTGCCTGGCAAGCATGAGGTTGTGAGTTCGGTACCAAGCATGAGGTTGTGAGTTTGGCATGAGGTTGTGATTCCCGGTACCAAAAAAAAAAAGGATCAGATGGAAAGGCTAAGGCAGGAGGATCACTGTGAGTTCAAGGCCAGCCAGGACTACATAGTGAGTTCAAAGCTAGCCTGAACTGAATAGGGACACTCTGTCTCAAAAAAAAAAAAACTGAGGCTCATAGGAAAACAGACCTAGTTACTTTATCGTTCTACTGACTCTCTAACTGTTCTGTTTAGTATATCTCATCTCCACACAGTAGCTCCTTGCCCTTGTAGGAAACCTCATGTAATATAGTTCCGCCTACCTCCCCAGCATGCACTTCTTCTTTCCCCATTGTGAGTACCAGAGCACACATATTCAAGAACTCCAAAGTGCAAAGTGTACTAATGTGTTGATGAAGACTAATAAATAAAATTCCAGATACAAGAGATGTCCCTCTGCATTCCTAAAATAGTATTACTCCTGTTTAGAGTGAAAATTTTTCATCTTCTAAACTTAAAACCCAACAAGCCAGAACTAGTGATGCACCTGCCGTCCTTTAAGTGGAGAAGCTGAGGAGCTTGCTGCAAGTTGAAGGCCAGCCTGGGTCACACAGTGAGTTCAAGGCCCACTTGAGTTTAGTGACAACCCAGTATCAAACAAAACAACAACAACAACAAAACCAGGCACAGTAGTTTTGTTGCCTTTCTTGATTATTCCACACAGCCATCTTACTACCTACATAACAGATAAACACAGAGTCCAGTTCTAACACAGTCACACTGACTCACTGTTTCATTTGCTGCCATCTGGAGACTAAACCCTGGGCCTCACACTCCTTATCATGCTACCACTGAGCTATACCCTTAGCCTACAGGTCTTCTAACCCCTTGCAGCCCATCCAACAAGAAATCACAGCCATCCAGGATGGTCACTGTTGGACACTTAGTTAAAACTCATTCAAATCTGCCTTGTATGCATGCCTTTCCACATGATATACGCCTTGAGAGGATGGAACATATCCTGGCCATTGTCCAGACCTGTCTTGATGGCCAAGATGTAAATGCACACTGAACTGAGAGTGATGAATGGATTCTGCTGTGATTACATTCATCAAACAGCACTACTAGTACTCATTTCTCTCCATTCTGTATTTCCCTTTCCCCTTCTTAATTGAGAGTCCTTACTTCCTAGGAGAAGGAAAGTTCTATCACCTTAAGGAGAAATGTGAAGAATAAAACTGTTAACTCACAGGAGGACATCAGGATGGCTACCAATGAGCTTGCTCATGGACACACAGAGCCGTTCATGCAGATCATGGTTGACTTGGCCTCCAGTTTTAATGGTTTCAGCATTCCTTTCCAGCAAATCCAAAAGGAGAGGGCGCAGCTGGCGGCCAAGTAGCACAGTATAGTCTTTATCCAGTAGTAACTGTGCTAAAATACTCAGGATATACTGGCGATCTTGAGGTGTCCACACCTTGAAAGACAAAACAAAACATCTATGTAAACAATATCAATAGTTCCACACCTATGAACTCAGCACACAGGAGACTGAGACAGATCAAAAGGAGTCTGACATTATAGCTAAGTGGTACAGCTTGTGATTAGTATGTAACTTGTTCTGTTTACATTCTTGATTCTGGCTCAATAAAAGGTGATTGTGATTGGTGATCAGGGTTGCAGTCCAAGAGGCTATAAGCCCCTGATCCCAGATTTTTGCCTCTTGTTCTTCTTATCTCTCTTACTTTTTCTTATCATCCACGGGCACCTCGTTCTCGGGACCTGTCACTATAGATAGAACAACATATCCAGGAGGCCCTGGATTGAATTCCCAACACGGAAAATATACTTACATCCTAGAAATGAATGAGGGTATCTCTATGGAGATCTCTGCCTCTAATAAAACATCTGAGTGCAGTGGCACACGCTTGTACCACCAGCACTAAAGTGAGTTTCAGGCAGAAAGATTACAAGTTCATATCCTGCCTGGGCAATTTAGCAAGACTCTGAGAATTAAAAAAAGTTCTGGTGAAACAGCTCAGTGGGAAGACCCTGGATTAAACCCAAATAAATAAAAGAGATTCAAAGCAGATACCCACATTTTTACACACAAGATAAAGACAGTATAAAATTATACTGCCCGGACTCAAAACATCCACAAACATAAAAAGGAAAACTGAAAAGTACGTAAAAGATCTCATATGCTTAGTGTGTACATAGGTATGGACAACTCCCTTCAAGGCCAAGGTGGTAAGAGGATGAAACTACCAAAGTAGACATGCTGACCCAGCAAGTCCAATGCCACGAATTCATCCTAAGCAATTTCATGCTGAACAGTTTTCACTCTGCGAGTGTACCCTAAAATCAAGCTAAATATGCGAAAATATGATAATTGCTTCTCTCTCTTTTTTTTGGTAGTAAGGATCAAACTCTGGGCCTCATGTGTGGGTGGGCAAGCATTGTACCCTTGATCTATACCCCAACCTCTGTTTCCAAAATTATCACTAATAAAAAAATAAAATTTAAAAAAATTTATAATAAAAAAAAAGTCACCTTACAGTTGAGCTCTTATGTTTCCCAAATTAAGGAATATTTTCTCACAAAGCCATGTTTCTGAGCAAAGCACTAACTGGGGAGAGGTGTTACCCTAAAATAACTCCTATCACTGTTACTTCTGCTGGTTGTAAGAGGCTAATTAAAGAGTCCCGTAAAGTCACAAAATCTAACAGACTTACAGAGCTAGGACCTTGTGTTTTCAACTGCTGAATGTCCCTATAAACAAGCTCTAAAGATATTTTTTCAAAAAATATGATCTGTGGATATATTATAGAAAAAATACATAGGTACAAAATGAATGAAAACAACCCACTGTCCCAGATCCATCCCAAACATGGATATTTATAGACAAGAACATCTTTCAGAGAGTATCTATTAATTTTTCTTCAAAAAGCAATCTGAGTTGAGCATGCCTGTAATCCTAGCATTTGTAGGCAGATTGCTGAGAGTTCTAGGCCAGCCTGGGCTACATAGTGAGACCCTGTCTCAAAAAAATAAAACAACAACAAAAAAACTTGATCTGGGCAGGATGTGGTGGTACATGTAATCTCAGCATTTAAGAGGCTGAGGCAGGTGGATCTGAGTCCAAGGCCTGCCTAGCCTATATAGTGTGGCTGTGTCCCAAAACACAAAACAAAAAAGAGGAATCTAGAAAACTTTGTTAACAAAAATAGAAACTGGCCAGGCAAGGTGGAGCATGCCCATAACCTTAGTTACTAAGAAAACTGAGGTTGGTATGTTAGCTATACTAAATGAAATTTTAACTTAAGATATTTCCAACTTACAGTGGATTTATCAGGCTGTAACCCATTATAAATTGAGGAACAGCTATGATTCAAAATATTAACACAAGTACCCTGTAATGTCAGCACTTGGGAGGCTGAGGCAGGAGGATCACTGCAAATGCAAGATCATCCTGGGCTACACAATGAGTTCAAGGCCAGCCTGAACTACATGGCAAGACCCTGTCTCAAAAAAAAAAAAAAAAAAATCAACAGGTAATCTGGATAATTTTTTTATTTGTTCTTAGTTTCAGAACTCTGTTTTAGCAAAGTATCACCAAATGGGTGGCTTAAAGCATTGCCACACTGAAACCTGTAAGGGAAAAAAATCATCCTTCCTTGCCTCTTAGCTCTGGCAGCAGTTGTCAATTCTTGGTGTTCCTGTGCTTTCAGCTACACCACTAGGATCTCAGCATCTGTCTTTCCTACATGGCCATCCTCTTTGCATTTCTTCTTCTAATAACATCACCAGTCATACCAGATATCTTGGTTACTTTTCTCTCATTGCTGGGACAAAATACCTGACGCCTAAAATTAAGGAAGGAAAGGTTTATTTTGCTTACAGTTTGTGGAGGTTTCAGTCCATACTTGGCAGATTACAAGGCAGAGTGGCACATGGCAGAGGGCTACAGCTCATGGCGACAGAACACAGCAAAGCAACAAGCACACACACAAGGGAGGAAATGGCCAGAAGCACCCTCTTTCTCTCCCTTACATATGCAAACTATCCACCCCAGGGCGGGTGTAGCTCTCTCACCCATAATCAATCAAACTCTAAAAGCCTGCCCCATGGCTGCATGAGGTTTTGGGGGGACACCCAGACACAAACCATAACACCGGATTAGATCTCAAATGTCCCCCACAAGTCTTAACGTGCTTAGCAGGCACTGCACTCACCAGTGGAATCGCCCATCAGTGAGTTCAGTACTGAATGTGCTGGTGGAAGGGGAAGCCTGGCTGGAGTGAGGCACCGGGGTGTGACCTGGAAAAGGGTACTGCATTCATGCCCCCATCGCTTCTCCCTCCTTCCCAGCTGCAGTGGGTTGAACTGTCCTCTGCCCTGCCCTTGCCCCATGTGTTTCAGCCAACTGTGGAGTACATCCACTGAAACCTATAACCCAAAAGGGTATTTTGTCCCAGCAACAGGAAAAGTGGCTAAGACAGCTCCTACCTAGCTGGGTACAGTGGTATGAATCTATAATCCCAGCATTCAGGAGGCTCAGGCATTAGAATTATGAGTTCAGGGCCAGCATGTGCTACACATACAGTTCAAGGCTGGGCTGCACTATGTAGCAACTCTCAAAACACCAAAAAGAAAAAACAAAACCTATCTATTGACCTCACCTTATCTTTAATACATCTGCAAAGACCTAATTTTCAAATAAGGTCACATTCACAAGTATTCGGGATTAGGAGCTCTACATATCTACTTTGGTCATTGTTTTGCATTGCTGAGAACTGAATCCAAAGACCTGAGCATGCTAATCAAGTGCTCTAACACTGAGCAAAATAAACAGCCCTGGTGGACATAATATAACCCAGAAGACTAGTGCACTTCTGAATTTTCTGAATTTCCTGCCATGAATATGTCTAACCAAGTTAAAAAGAAAAAAAGCCAGATGCCAGGCATGGTGGTACATCTCAGCATTCGGGGGGATGCATTCAGTAATCTCAGCATTCAGGGGGATGAGGCACGTGAATCACCACAACATCCAGGCCAGTCTAGGTTACATAGTGAGTTCAACACCAGCCTAACTACACAGTGAGACTATCTCAAAAACAAACCACCACCACCAACAACAAAAAAGCCAGGTGCAGCAGCACACAGCTGTAGTCCCAGCTACTTGTGAGATTGAGACAGGATTGCTTGACATTTGAGGCACCAGACAATACTGTGAGACACCTTTTCTAATCAATTAAAACAAAGAACAATAAATGTTTTAATAAAACCAATGCAATGGGGGTTGGGCATGGTGGTACACACTTGTAATCCCAGTATTCTGGAGGCTGAGGCAGGAGGATCGCCACAAGTTCAAGTCCATCCTAGGCTACGAAGTGAGTTCAAAACCAGCTTGGGCTATGTAGGAAGACCCTGTCTCAAAAAATGAAAACTGGAGCTGGGGATTTAGCTCAGCGGCACAGCGCCTGCCTGGCAAGCACAAGGTCATGAGTTCAATTCCCAGTATCGGGAAAAAAACAAACAAACAAACAAAGAACACCAACAACAAAAAAAACCTCGAGCAACAGTAAATAAGAATTATAAGGAGGGCAGCTTATAAGGAAGGCAGCTAGGCTAAAACAATTGTAAGCATGAGGGTAGATGGCCACAGGTCATAGGAAACTACATAAACTAGCTTTGTCCTACAGACCCAAGGGCCTTGTCAGCCAAAGCACCTTTGAGCCCATCAGTTAGTTTGCTGGTGTAGCAATGCTATAATAGTCAGCGCCAAAGGATTTACTTCTCCAACCTGTGGCTACTCCTCTAATATTCAGATAATTGGGTTTTGTTTGTTTGTTTGTTTGGTTTCAGACAAAGTCTCACTATATAGATTCAGGCTGGCTTTGAACTATGTAGCCCAGGCTGCCCTCAAACTCTTGGCAATCCTCCTGCCTCAGCCTCCTGAGGGCTGGGACAGGCATCCCAGTCATACACACTTATTGTCATATACAGTATTATTTTAGAATGTTTGGATTTTGAATCTGCAAACAGAGAGCTTTATACAACATGGTTACAGATTCAAACTCTTAGTGATTATATTAAATGACCAGAATAGGGAAACAGAACTAAGTACTTGCTGGAACAAGTGGAGGAAATGAAACTGTACTGGGGAATGAGAGCTAAAGAGTACGGAGGCTTCTTTTTGAAGTAATATGTTCTAAAACTGACTGTGGTTACAGCCGCATATATGTGAATACAGCAAAAAAACTCTGAACTCCCTTTAAAATGAGGGGACTATACGATGTGTGAGTTATATCACAATAAAGCTGTTGTTGTTTTTTTAAAAAGCTGTTTTTAAAAATAATAGGAGTTGGGGCCGGGAATATAGCTCAGTGGCATAAGTGCCTGCCTGGCAAGCTCAAGGTCCTGAGTTCAATTCCAGGTACCAAAAAAACCCCCAAAATAATAGGAGCTGAGGGCACTCATTGGCAGTGGCCTAGAATGTATTAGGCCCTGGGTTTGATCCCCATCACTACAAAAAAAAATAAAAGTAATAAGCCAGGTGTGGTGGCACACATCTGTAATCCCAGGATTATGGGAGTCTGAGGCAGAAGATCAAGTTTGAGCCCAGTCTGGGCAACTTAGACCTTGTCTCAAAATAAAAGAGAAAAAGCACTGGGGATGTAACTCAGTGAGGTGGTCCTGGGTTCAACCCCAGTGTTACTGATAAAAATGTAAAAATTACTAGAGCCAGGATGGAGTAGGCTGAGGCAGAAAGACTGTAAATTCAAGGCCAGGCTGGGATATACGTTTGAAACCCTGTCCAAAAAAACAAAAACATGGTAGCTCAGTGGTAAGAGTGCCCCTGGGTTTGACCTAGTACCACAAAAACAAACAAAAAACTGAATCTACTACAGGCTACAGACTTTTCCCACCCCATCCCAATACATAAACAACAATTTTTTTCCTTGAGCCCTGGAATTTTGAACCCAGGCCTTCTTGCATGATAAACGTGCCCTGCCAAAGAGCTACACCCTCAGCCCCATAAACACCAACTCTGCATCTGAGTATTGTGCTGGCAGTCATAAATCCCCTGAAAGCTAGTCCACAAACCCTACCCTCAGAACCCATGGTTGAAATTCTAAGTTCCCTTAGAGAAAAATACTGCTAGCAACAATACATAATTCAGGAGCCTTTCACAGCTCAGCTCACCTGAAACTATCTCCTTCCTTAGCAAACTCACCCAAAAAACTTGCTCCCCATTTGCGTTACTGAGTCCCTCCACTGCAACTTCGCTAAGAGCAGTGGGCCACAAATTCACAGGGTATATCCAGCTCCCTTCTGCTTTTCACCTTCAATTATCTCCATATTAAAAAGCCTCTTGGCTTCGAGTGCAGACCAGTGGTAGAGTGTGCTTAGCATATATGGAAGGTATGGGTTTCATCCCCAGCGAAATGCCTCCCACGTGACTTTGCTACTGCCCCAAATTGTTCAGGTGCCTCTGTCTCTAAGCAATGGAATATACACGTAATGCATGTGACTGAATGAGTTCTAAGAAAATTAAAATACATTTTCTAATCGCAAGAAGTTTAAGGACAAGGCCGGGCATGGCGGCACACGTCTGCAATCCGAGCACTTGGGAAGCTGAGGCAGGAGGATTGCTGCGAGTTCCAGGCCTACCTGGGCTACAAAGTGATTTCAAGGCCAGCCTGAACTGCATAATGAGACCTTGTCTCCCCGCCCCACAAAAAAGAAGAAAAAGCGTAAGGACATTGGGAGTAAGGAAGCATAAAATAGAAAATTAAAACTAAACGTGAACAGATGCCTAGTAAAAGTTCTCAATTCAGGCAGAGGAATGAGAGAAGGTTCTTAAATCCCCAGCCAAAGACTCACTTCCCTGCAAACTCTAGTTCACCTCACAATTCCTGTAGTTTGTTAGCACGGGTCGTGTAGCTTCGTCGTTCAACTGCTCTGAGTTTATGAACTGCCTTGAAAATGAGACGCAAAGCTTCCGGGCAGAGACCTTCCCAGATGTATCCATCTGCTCCATACCGCACTGTGACTTACGCACAGCGGGAACGCAATCACTATTCGTAACTGAGCCAGCGGAAAGGACCGGACAAACACAAAAAACAAAACCCACTCAGGGTGACAAGGTGGCTACTCTTACACCCTTAGGTAACACGCACATGCAGAGAGGGCTGACACACCCGTTTCAGAAAAGCCAGCCACATTTCTTTCGGCGGCCATGCCCGCCGCCACCGCCTGACCCCCGCTGGGGGGGGTGGTCTACCCGAGACTCCCCCATGCGGGCCGCCCGCGCCGCGCGCCCGGGATGTGGGCGGAGCGAGACGCCGCGTCCTCTCTCCCTGCGCAACGCGGGGCTCCAGGGCCGGCCCGCAGCTCTCCTCGGCCGCCCGTACCTGCTTGGCCAAGAACCTGCCCAGCTCGCCGCGGCTCTTCTCGTTCCTGGCAGCGATTAACCGCAGCGGCGCGGAGGCCACTTCCAACGAGAGGTGTTCCATGGCCCCCGGGCCCGCGTCCCTGCACCTCTGGCGCTCACCGCCCACCGCTCGGGGGCCCCGGGCTGCACAGACGACGCCCCCAGCGACAGGGGCCGCGGAAAGCCGGCCAGCGGCAGCACACGTGCGGGACTGCTGGGCGCTGCGCGTCACCACCGCGCGACGGCGGCGACGGCGTGCACTGCCGGCTCCGCCCCCCGGCGGCGGAAAGGCTGGGGGAGGGGAACGGAAGCCGGAAGGGCCTGTGAGGGTTCGTTCCTGAGTGGAGGATTCCCTCAGACGTCGTGAGTGACGTGACTAGAGACGGAAGATTCCCAGACCCGGTGCGTGACAGAGCAGAGGCGGAGGATTCCTGCAGGCAGGGGATGGAGTAATGCTTGTAGACGTGTGACTTCACCAGTGTTTCCCTCCGCCTCGGCACGGGAAGGGGTCGGACGTGGACGAGCAGATTCGCCTTCTAGGACTTAGCCTTGTGAAATTCGCTCGTCTCAGACGGTCCCCCAGACACCATCGGGCACGCACGTACCAACGGGTGTGACAGACAGCCCAAGAAGCGTGCTTGATATAAATATTGGAAACGACTGCTCAATAAGTATAGTACATACATTAAAGAATACTCGACCTGCCGGGCGTGGCGGCGCGCGCCTGTAATCCTAGCGCTCGGGAGGCTGAGGCAGGAGGATCGTTGCGAGTTCGAGACTAGCCTGGGCTACAAAGTGAGCTCAAGGCCAGCCTGAACTGCATAGCGAGACCCTGTCTCAAAAAGACAAAGAAAAAGAACACTCGACCCGGAATGTGGGGGCACAAGCCTGTACTCCCGTCCCTGCTGAGGCTAAGGCCGGAGGAGGATCCTGAGTTTGAGGCCAGCATAGGTTACACAGCAAATCCCTGTTGAAAGAAACAAACAACACAATCCTGAGGCCATTAAAAAGAATAGAGTACATTAAAAGTGTATTAATATGAAAGCCAAACTAATCAGCAGTGACAAAATGAAACTCACGGTTGCTCTGGGACAGTACTGACTGCAAAGGGGCCCGAGGGAGCTTCCGAAACAGCGGAAATGTTTTATTCGTACTGAGCTACATCGCCAACCCGCATTTATTTTTCATTTTAAGTCAGGACCTCACGAATCGCTAAGTTGCTCAGACAGGGTTTGAACTTGGAATCCTCTTGCCTGACCTCTCAAGAGTGCTGCAATTCACCACCATGAGGAGCTCAGTGGAGAAAATTTAATTGCAGAGTTTATACTACTGTTTGCTTATTTCTCCTGGTTACCTCCTCCTGCCCAGCCTTTCCTTGTTGTATCAGCAAACAATAGTATTTTAGCCTGACATTAAAACGTACCTCTTTGGGGCTGGGGATTTAGCTCAGCGGCAAAAGCTCCTGCCTGGCAAGCGCAAGGTTGTGAGTTCGGTTCCCGGTACCGGAGAAAAACCAAAAAAAAAAAAAAAAAAAAAGTACCTCTTTGAGATTTACTCTAGATTTATTTTTCCTAGACTTAGCTCCATCTATATATGAGGTATACATGTTAATAGATGTCTTTATTTTCCTCTTGTTCTGTCTTTTGTAACAGGCGTCCATCTTGATAAAGAGCTTAGAAAAGGGAAAGGAAAAGTAACTTTTCCTTCCCTACAGTTCTCAATGTAGAGTACTGAGATAAAGTTGTTTTTCTTCAACTACACCACTAATTAGCTTATGTGACTTAGGTCACTGAAAGGGAACGGAATATGCCACTATTCGGCTTTATTAGATGTTTATTAAGTCTGTGCTACTACTGTTGAACTCTCTGTTTCTTTTTTGGTTTTTTACTTTTTGAGACAAGGTGTCACTATGCGGTTCAAGCTGGCCTTGAACTCACTATATAGCCCACATTGGCTTGGATTACAGGTGTGTGCTATTTTTTACTGTGAATGGTGTAGTTTCACTAAGTAGATAATTACTGTATGTCAAAATTTGGTTTGTCTTTGTATCTGTATTATAATTATAGATCTCTTTTCTGTGGATGGGATGATACAGTGGTAACATTATGGGGGATGTTTGAGATAGAGTCTTCCATTGTAGTTTAAGCTTGCCATAAAGAAAAGTAAGGCTACTGGGCCTCTTCACAATACCCCACCCTACATTGTATGGTGTATTTTTTATTTTTATTTTTTCCTCCCTTTTTCCTCGGCCCAAACTCACTCTACAGAGCCCATCTTTTCCCCTAACCCTTCTGTGATTTTTTTTCTACCTTCAATAATGGTGAAACCTTGCCACCATTTCTTTAAAAAGAAGGCTATAAACTTTCTTAAAAGGATGAACTTGACTCATTTGTAGGAAAATGCATGCACCTTGAGACCACAATGTTAAGTGAAATAAATCAGATGCACGAGCTTAAATTTTGCACAGTTTCTCTTATATGAGAAACTCAGAATATAAATAAAGAGCAAATAAAAGATAGATAATAGGAAACGGAGATAAATCTTTTGCAAAAGGAAGATGACCCAGAGGTGAAGAGAAGTGGGGGAGAAGAGATGGGGATTTTAAAAAGGAATTTAAAATGTCTCGTGTACTAACTCCTTACCATAAATGTAATCGTTATGTACTGCGAACATGTACTAATAAAAAAAATTTTTAGGGGCTGGGGATTTAGCTCAGTGGCACAGCACCTGCCTGGCAAGCGCAAGGTCGTGAGTTCGACTCCTGGTACCAGAAAAAAAAATTTTTTTAAAAAGTTTTTAAAACCTCTATATGATGAAATTGTCTGGGTAGCCAGTGTGGTGGCACATGCCTGTAATTCCAGCATTTGAGAGGCTGAGACAGGAGGATCACTGCGGGTTTGTTGCCTGGGCAACAAAGTGAGTTCAAGGCCAGCCTGAATTGCATAGTGAAACCCTGTCTCAGAAAGACAAAAAAAATACAAAGCAAAACAAATAAAATTCTCTGGACAGTATATATAATTAACCTCCTGTGAATCTGGCTTCTACCCTTCTAATTTTCAGGACCCAGGCACTGTACCTAACAGGGTAGAGGAAAAAGGAATTTTTCTTCCCATATATATTATTTATGTTTCCAAGACCTTGGTTTTTCTTTAGAAGTCCTGATTCTGTCTCTCAGAATCAATAAAAATTCCTAAGAAGCTGAGTGTGGTGCCACCACCCTTTAATCTCAGCACTCCAGAGGCTGAGACGGGCATCTTGAGTTTGTGGCCAGCATGTACTAACTACATGGAGAATTCGGGGCCAAGCATTGAATAAATAGTCTCAAAAAAACAATACAAACAAAAGCCAAATACCAAACTCATGAAACATGGGAAATGACTTGTTCAACATTATATCTCCCATTATTACTAACATACTGTGTCTTATTTATTTTGGTTTTTTTGTTTTTGTTTTTTTCCAGTACTGGGAATAGAACTCACAACCTTGCGTTTGCCAGGCAGGACTATGTCTTATATAAAATAGGTGTTTTTAATGAATATTTGATTCTCCCAGGTGTTTTTATGACTTGGAAACTAAGGAGCAACTTACTTAATTACTGTATAAATTATAAAAATACCCATTTGGAAACTAATGTGCTATGTACTTATAAACTATGTGAGTACAAATACAAATTTAAATATAGAGGCTGAGGCTGGGAATGTAGCCCAGTGGTACAATACATAGCATGCATGAGGCCCTGCTTTTGATCCCAGTATCCCCTCACTAATCATCATCATCATCATCATCAAGAAATTTCTCCTTTTCCTCTTTGTTTTCGGACATTTTCAAAAGTGTGTGAAATTGTTTTGTTTGCTGAGTCTCACTATGTAGACCAGGCTAGCCTTGAACTTGGGATCCTCCTGCTGTAGCAGAAGATGCCCCTCCCTCCAGCCAGTATACTTCAGTTTGTTAGTTGCCCGGGTAATAGTTCTGGTTACAGTTCCTGTTACTTTTGTTTCTCAGAAATGGCTGGCCACTGTGATGCATATTGTAAGAACCAGTCCCCAATTGACAAACTATTCTGCCTCTGTACTTCCTGCTTGCTTATCCCACAGAAACTCTCGACCTCCAGAGATCAGGGCCTTATATTTTGGAAATGGTCCCGATCAGTGCCCATCGATGTAAATAAATCTGCCTCCAAATCCTGGGTGTAGCTTCGGTGATTCTGCTTGCCGGTGCACTGCCTCAGCCCCAAAATGCTGGTATTATAGGCATGTTCCACTATATTCAGCACCCTCCCTGCTTTGCTTGCTTGCTTGCTTGCTTTCCTTCCTTCCTTCCTTCCTTCTTCAGTGCTGGGGACCAAACCAAGAGCCTCAAGCATGTAGAGTAATGATGTACCACTTGAGTTACAGCCTAGGCTTAAGAGTAAACTTCTTCAAGTTCTCATCAAAAGTTATGCTGAATTTATGCATTTTTCAGCAGGTCCAACACAAAAACAGAAACAGAAAGAATATTGCAGGATAAAGAAAAGCAAAGAATAGGGTGGTTATAGTGATTCACCACAGTTTCCAGTCTGATGATAACTTTTGGTTTTGTTTTTTGGTACTGGTGATTGAATACAGGACCTTTGCACTGACCTGTGTCCCTATTCTCTCTTTTTTTAAGTTTTAGGTATTCACTAAATTGGTACATTTCCCAGACGGGGCTTGAACCACAATGAGCTCTGATTTTGTTGTTGTTGTCATTTTGTTTTCTGAGCCAGGATCTCACTGTATACTTCAGGCTGGCCTTGGACTCCCTATGTAGTCCAACCCAGGCTGGCCTTAAACTCGTGGCAGTCCTCCTGTCTCAACCTCCCAAGTGCTGGGATTACAATTGAGTGCCACCATGCCCAGCTTAGATGGTTAATCTTTATTGCTTTGAAAGATACTCAGGAAATTATTAAAGTGATATAGGGAGTATGATATAGGACCATAGTCATTTTATCTTTTGTCCTGAGGTCTGGCCTTTAAGGAATGCCCCTCCACTCACAGTTGTAAGATATCTGTACTGACTCCTTCAAGGGCCTAACCCTGTCTGACTGCCTATAATATTTCTACCTAACTTAGCTGAGTATAATATTCCCACTTCTGAAAAAGCACCCCTAACTACTGTGAGGGGAGAAGGAGGTAATGACCATTCTGGCTACTTCAGGCTGAATGGGGTTGCAGTTGTGATTGGCAGTCAGGGATATTCTCCAGAGGGTCTATCTAAAGCCCTTCAATAGATGCCAGGTGTTTGCATCTTGAGTAGATATATAGCTTTAAGTCTGCAGGATACAAGGTCAAAGAAGGGGTTATTAACAACATTATTATGAATACAACCAATAAAAGTTTTTACCAGGAAGAAATAGTAATAGCTTCTCACATAGAGGGTAAGGAGAAAAGTCTAGAGGATTTTAGAATCTGACATGGTATTAACCTGTCATTTAATATCTTGAACATCTATTGAGATATTAGCGGAGGATCAGGAATATGCACACAGTTGCATAAGTACCCGCTTGTGCTGTTGTTAGAATGTCTGATGCTGTCTGATTTTGGAGGATGGCTTGCCTCGTTAATTTTACTTTTTAATGCAGGAGAGAGACCAGTCGCACTGTCATTAAAGGCCTGTTGTGTAGTTAATTAAGGCCTCAATGTGTTGTATGACATCCTGTAACTCTAGGGAAGGGATAAAAATAGAATCTAAATTGTCACACCAGTCAAACACATTTTTAGACCATTGATGTGATAGTGAGGTAAGTTTGTAGTTTTGTCAGTACTTTTGCACTCCTGCCTTACCACCATGCACACCAATCTTTGTCCTATAAAGTTATCACCATACAATATACACTCTTCAGGGAATGTCTCTCTTACACATTTAGTAGAATTAGATTGTATGGATCTATGGGGTTCTTGCTGTACCCCAGGAAGGAACGTCAGCGAGAATGAGGAAAAAATAGACAAGAGACAGAAAGCTGGGATCAGGTGCAGGTCCTCTCTCTCTGAGCGGAGAAGGGGAACTGCCCAAGAACAGTAGAGCGTTTCTTTATACCCTCGAAAGGTTAGTTAATTTCCGCCTTGCTGCCCAGCAGTCAGTTAACAAGCTACAATGGCTTGGAGCTCCCGTGTTCTCAGGCTGGCTTCATCCTGCACGTGTAATTACTTTCCAGCTTCAGCCGCTCCCAACATTAGACCAATGAAAATAGGAGTGATTCTGCTCTCAACATGAAGGGCCTTTCTATTAAGTTGTCCTACAGTTGGAGTTAATCACATACAAACATTATCAGTATAAATAGTGACTTTTTGTTCTTTTAGAGAGTTATAAAGCCCTTGTCAGAACTATGACATGAAGTATGAGTTCTGATAGAACTATGAGTTCCATTAGCTGAGCACTAGTCCAGGAACAAGTGAGGAACTTTTTTTCTAAGTGTCTGATATAAAGTTCCTACTGTATATCTTGTCTTATTGTCCCATTTTCCATGAAGGAACTGCCATCACAGAAGAGGGTCGAATCAAGGAGAGTAAGGGATGTGTCTAACAAGTCTCTTCTAGCTGCATATGTATGGAGAATTACCTGTTTGCAGTCATGTCCATAGGGAGAGATTTTTTTTTTTTTTGGTACCGGGAATTGAACTCAGGACCTTGTGCTTGCCAGGTAGGCGCTTGTGCCACTGAGCTACATCCCCGGCCCCCTGCATGTCTTTCAGCCTCAATTTTTCCTGTTCTGGTAGAAAGGTGGCACCACTTAAGGAGGAACATACCTTTATTCAAATGGCTTGTCCTTCTAGAAGTAGAACCTGGGATTTAAGAAGTCGGTTGTCTGATAGATAGAGGCTCTTTTGGAAGAAGTCCTGTCACATTATGAGGTGTACATACAGTGAGATCTTTGTCAAGAGTCAGTTTCGATACCTCCAGCACCAAGAGAACTATAGCACCCACAGCTCTAAGGCACTCAGGCCATCCCTTTATTACAATGTCTAATTTATGACTTAGACACCTTACAGGCTGTTGAGTAGGCCTCAGATCCTGTGTAAGTGCTCCCAAAGCCATGCCCCAGCTTTCATCAATATATAAATTGAAATGCTGTTCTGTTGGTAGGTTCAGTGCTGGGGAATTTAGAAGGGCTTGTTTAAGCTTCTGGAATGCATTTTGGGAATCAGGCTCCCAGGTTAAAATGTCAGTATTTGCCTTTTGGAAAGCACTTGCCCCTAAAGATGAGGACTGTCTCTGAATCTTTGAAGAAGCACAGTTCATGTCAGTTGAGAGGCCTTGTTGTGAAGATTTTCAAAGGCAAAAAGAAAGTGGGAGTCTATATGTAAAGGAATATAAAAGAAAGCATCTTTTAAACCTAACACTGAACAAATCAGCATCTTCTGGGATCTGAGAAAGGAGACATATAGATTACTATAGACTTTAAGTAAACCTTGTGGTCTTAAATTATCAATTATAGTCAATAAGACTTTCTTAACTTTAGACCTTAGAGTGTTGTTGGGGACTGGACTATGTAAGGGTTAAATTGCAGACCATGAAGGGCCCCCTGGCTGTGTTAGAAAAGCTTATATTCCCAGTCTCTGAAGACAAAATAATGCTGCAGTTGCTGACAGTCCCTATTCCACAGTAATAAAGTGGCCAATCTTGGAGATCAAACAGTTTCTTAATTAGCAAAATTTACTGCCTTTGTTCTAACTTCTCAAGGCCTTCTCATTTTCTAGGGTTTTGGCCTCAGATTTGCCCTCCACTTCTTGCACCCCCAAACTTGTCTAAAATCCAATAAATATAGGTGCTCCAGAGAAGTCTTTCTCTTAGCTCATAGAGTTCTGACCCCCCTGTACTCCCCAAAACCATATTACATATCTCTTCTTTTCAAGCCTTTTCTGTAACTTGTTTTAGAAGATTGGGGGCTAGTCCAAGTCCTTGATAGAGGGTAATGTCTCTGGTTAGGAAAAATAGTAGGATTTTTGAGATGTATTTGTACCAGAGCAGCTCTTATTGTTCTACCTATTTTACCTTTAGTTGCCCATACTCCAGGACTTCTTTCTGTTTCCACAAGGGGGAGGCAGCATAGTTTAAATCTTGCTAGGCCAGCTGGTAAAATGGATAGACACCTTTGCAATCAGGGCATGGGTTAGGAGGCCTATTATGGCAGTCCCTCTTAAGGTGGCTTGGTTTTTTGTTTGTTTCTTTTTGTTGTTGTTGTTGTTGTTTTTCCGGTCGACCTTGCACTTGCCAGGCAGGCACTGTGCTGCTGAGCTAAATCCGCAGCCCATGGCTTGGGTTTTTGGAGTGGTAGCAGTAAGTTTAGTAGTTGAGTTCTTCTTGGAGCCCCAAGAAGTATATTTAGGGTCTTTTTTTAAATAAGCCCACAAAAAAGGCAGGCATTTTCTCTTGGTCTCTTTGTCTTCTCCGCTTGATCTCTTCCTGCTCTTAATTGCAATTTTGATTAAAGTATCAAGTGAGCTATCTGGAGCAAAAGCCATCTTTTGCAGCTTTTTCCTAGTATATGGGGTTGATAGGATAATAAAATTGTCTTAACAATAATCTGAGGTCAGGTGTGGAGGTACATGTCTGTAATTCCAGCACTCGTGAGGCTGAGGCAGGAGGATCACTGCAAGTTTGAGTCCAGCCTGGATTACAAAGTGAATTCAAGCCCAGCCTAAACTGCATAGTAAAACCCTGTCTCAAAAAGACAAGTATAATAATAATAATAATAATAATAATAATAATAGTCTGTCCTATCAGATCAAGAGCTAGGGACATACGTTTTTTCACAGCATCTCATAAACAATGAGAAGGTAGAGGGGTTCTCATTTTTCCTTTGATGAATAGTTGGCCATTTAAAATAACTGAAAGGCTTAATTCTCATCCTTCTTAGACTTTCAAGAATACACATCTGAAAATGTTTCCTGTTCCAATCTCCCATCTGGTGGGTAGGCTAGTGGGGGTCTTTTATAGAGACTACTTGGGTCTGAAGTAGGAGCTGGGTATTTCCCTGGCTGCCTGTCTCTCATTCGAAGTCAATGTTTGATTTAAGAGTAACATTATATCTTTCCAGTCTAGTTCATAAGTCTAAGTCCTCTGAAGACCTCAATCTACTTACTAGGGTTGTCTGAAAACTTTCCTAGATCTTTTTTGGTCTCTTAGGTCACCAAGAGGAAAGGACATATGAATGTGAATAGCCCCAAATGGCTTATATTTATATTTTGAACACAGTAAGGATTAATTCTTAATGCAAAGAAAATCTGAGCAGTGATGCTCGTTGTGAAATAGCATCATAATTAATATTTCCCTCTGCAGAGCTGGGCATGGTGTCTCACGCCTCTAATCCCAGCACTGGGGAGGCTGAGGCAGGAGGATCACTGTGAGTTTGAGGCCAGACTGGGCTACATAGTGAGTTGAAGTCATCCTGAACTACACAGTAAGACACTGCCTCAAAACAAACAAACAAGCAAGCCCCTTACCTTGACATTCTGTTTTGGCTACAGGGGGTAGGCAGGCTATGCATGGGTACAAAAATATCAGTGCTTAGGAATACATTCCAAAGGAGCAAGAGATTTTGACATCAATTTCCCCATGTGAAAATACAAGAGAAAGAATTAATGTCCCTTTGATTTCTACTTGATTTCCATATCCCCAAGCCATCCCCTGAAGTGATCAGCTCCAGAGCAGGTGGCTGTCATCTGGAGAGAAACCACAAGTTAGGTCTGTTTGGATGATCCAAATTTACCAGCTTGCAAGCCTATCTTCTCTGCAAACTGGAATTGTTAACTCCAGTCAGTGTTTTTAAAAGCAAAAATTACAACTGATCTCAGCTGTAACAGACATGTTTAAAAAGGAAGCATTGCTTAGCACTAAACCACTGCTTTCTAGGTCTTTGAAAGAAAGTGAGGGCAAATACTAAAGAGTGAGTTGAAAGTAGTTGGAACTGTTCTCAGCCTACAACAACATCACCTCCAAAGACAGACAGAATCAAATAATGGCTTGGAAAAAGTCTTGTCTTGGGCTCTGGGGCAAAAAAGCCTCCAAGACATTTGTATTATCTCCCTAATGACCTACTGTATCAGTCAGGGTTTTCTAGAGAAACAGATATAACACAAGATATAGAAAGGTACAAGAAATTACAAGTTTGGCTTACAATGGTCAGCTACAGAGTTGGATGAGGAAGCATGCAGAAGGTGTCTGCACGCTACAGAATGAAGAGCCCAGTCCAAAGCCTGGAGCTTGGGGCTGGGGATTTAGCTCAGTGGCACAGCGCCTGCCTGGCAAGCACAAGGTCGTGAGTTCGACTTCTGGTACCGGAAGAAAAATAAAAACAAAACAAACAACAAAAAAAAACAAAGCCTGGAGCTCACTGCAGTGTCCATGCAAGTCCATATCAGGAGGCTGATGGGTCTGCGATGGAATAAAGACTCTATGATGAAGGCCAAAGGTCTATACCAGAAGGCTGAAGAGTCCCAGCTGGAAGCCAAACAGTCTGTACCAGAAGCCAGGAGATGACCAACCTGAAGGTGAAGACTGAAGTTCCTCCAAAAAACCAGCAATCAGCACCTCCTCATTTCCTTTTTATTGTATGCAGCCTACCCACCCTGGGAGGGGGGTGATCCTCCTATACCCACACCATCTCTGTGCCCTCCTCTTGCACAGGCTCAGAATAAGAGAAAGTAAGGATCCTGGCTCCCTGCCGAGTTACCCAGTTAACCTTCTAAGCTTTTCTTTTTTTTTTTTGGTTTTTCTCCGGTACCGGGAACCGAACTCACGACCTTGCGCCTGCCAGGCAGGCGCTTTTGCCGCTGAGCTAAATCCCCAGCCCCACCTTCTAAGCTTTTCAAGTTGACACAATGAACAACATCCTAGAGCGGGAAAGGCATGTCCTTTTCACCCCAGGATGTAGAACTACTGAGTCACTTAGTGAAGCTTCTAGATTCCCCAAGTTGACACAGTGTATCAACCATAACACCTAGGCAACCTTCCTTAGCAGTAAGACAAGGCTGCACTTTCTTTAAAATCTAACCTTAAATTTCTGTCTCTGAAAGTCACAGGTTAAACTTTTTTTTGGTTTGTTTGTTTTTCCAGTACCAGAAATCGAACTCACGACCTTGCACTTGCTGGGCAGGCACTGTGCTGCAGAGCTAAATCCCCAGCCACTAAACTTTTATTTTATTTTATTTTATTTTATTTTTCCGGTACCGGGAACTGAACTCATGACCTCGTGCTTGCCAGGCAGGCGCTATGCCACTGAGCTAAATCCCCATCCCCTAAACTTTTAAAAATTGTTTTTTCCACAGGTTAAACTTACACCCATCACTTAGCAACCACAATTCACACCTTAGTAAAAGCACATTTAAAAGAAGAGAAAGGCACACTAAAATCTTTTAGTTACCATGTATGAGGCACAGGTGTAGATCATTAGCTGTTCTCTGTGACAGGCAAGTAGTTGTTGTAAGCTGCCTCAACCTTTCTGGAAGGGGAGGTGGTCTAATGACAAGGTAGCTCTGAAGTTAACTCCCAGTGAGTTAGAGAAAAACTTAAGGGAGTTGCTAACTTACAACCAGACAGAAAAGTGTGGTAAATAAGTAGAGGTTTTTCTGCTGGTTATCCAGTCAGGCTGTCTGGATCCAGCTTCCACTAAGGAACCTTTGGGAACCTGCCAGAGTCACCCTGGCCATGACTGTTATCCTCTGTTGTCCACTGTCCTCACTGTGGACAGTGAAAAACTAGAGATCTGTCTTCAGAAAGGAATTCAAGTGCCTGTCTGGTCAACATTCCATTGGCCACTGGTTTCAATGCGGGTTCCCCAGAACGAGGTGAACCTGTCTTCTGTTTTAAGTGTGTGGCAACTGCTCTAAGAGTCTTTAACTAGCTGGCAGAATGTGGGGAGTCACAGCAGATTGCTTCAAAAGCTGGAGCATCTCAGGACCCATAAGGACATGACCCTGCTGTCTAGTGCAGGTGCAAATGGGGTACACTTATATAAGCATGGCTTAGCACAGAAAACTACACATGCACTACATGGGTAGGATAGTACACAAGAATGTAAACCTTGGTAATGGCTAATATATACAGGCTGGACAGTAAAGGTGCTTGCTGCTTGCTGTTGTTGCTGATGTCTGCTTCTGTTCCACTGACTTTCTTTTCCTTGAGGACCTCACCCATGAGAATACCCCTTTGGCCCCCCAACCCTGACAAGTGACATAGTTGCCAGGATGAAATGAGTGCCCCCCATGTCTGTGGAAACAGCTCCTGACAACGACGGAGGCCCTGGGAGGTTGTTGCCGACATCCATCCCCTGGCCTCTCGCTGGTTACCTGTAGTCATCTTCTTAGTGGTGTGGAAGGCCTCCAAGGACAGGGGGGTGGTCCACTGACACCCAAGGACAGGGATACCCAAGAACATCCACGCCGTGTACCTCTGACTCTCCTGCAGGCTACATGGGTTGTATGCATGAAGCAATATTGGCTGCCTGGGAGCCATGAGGAAATAGAACAAACCATCTTGAAATTGGAAGAGTCAGGGGTGATGCAGCCCTTTCAACTCCCTGGTATGGCCCCCATGGAAGCTGGATGGGATGGTGGCAAATGACTAGATTACCAGGAATTGACTCCCTTACATGTGGTGGTGACTAATATTGCAGACGTGATAGATCATCTCACCCTGACACTGGGTTGATACCAGTATATTGTGGATTTAGCTAATGCCTTCTTCTCCATTGCTGTCACACCTCACAGGACCAGTTTGCCTTCCTCTGGGAGGGCAGACAATGGACCTTCCAAGTGTTGCCATAAGGCTATTTACATAGCTCAACTTCGTGTCATGGCCTGGTAGCCCAGGACTTGGCCACCTGGACCAAGCCACACTCTTGTGTCACTGTTTCATTATATTAATGATATTATGTTAACCTCTGATTATCTTGCAGATTTTGAAGTCACCACACACAGTCTGGAGGAAGCTTTGCTGGGCTAAAGGTGAGCTTCAGTGAAAACAAGGTCCAGGGACTTGGCTTGTCTGTCAAATTCTTGGGTGTTATCTGGTCAGGTAAGAAAAAAGTAATTCCCAAAATCATTATAGATAAAATCCAGGCATACTCCAGGCACAAGACAGTACAGCAATTACAGGTATGTGGGGTTGCTAGGATTCTGGCAGATTTCGTACTGTACCTAGCTACCCTGCTATACCCATTATACCAGATGACCCAGAAGGGATCAACATGGGACTGGACAGATGCAACAGAAGCTGCTTTCCAGGACTCAGAGAGAGTAGCTGCACCTTCACCCACAGTTGTAATGTAGCTGTACTGACTCCTTCAAGGGTCTAGCCCTGACTGCCTGTAATATTTCTACCTAACTTAGCTGTCTGGGTGGGTCATGGCATGTGACTTTGGTACTGTGCATTGTGCCTGACCTCTTTTCTGACTCTTCCATGTGCTCTGCTTCCTCACTTCCGTGAGTTGAGCAGCGTTCTTCTGCCATGCCCTTCAGTCATGATGTTTCTGTCTCAGGACCAACTGACCATCAGCTGAAACCTGTGAAACTGTGAGCCGAAAGACACCCTTCCCTCTTGTTTTTCTCAGATATTTGGTAACAGCTGCCTCCTCACTGGCAGCTTTTATACAGATTTATAGTCAGATCTGTAAGCAAAAAGCAAAGCTGACCAATGCTGAGATTTGGGTTGTTGGCTATACCTGACTATGTGACTCAAAAGCTTTTGGAACTAGTTTACTGGAGTTTGGAAAAAATTGAAAATTGGGCTGGAGAAGTCCTAGAAGTCTGTAAGCAGAGCTTACCAGGCAATTCTGGCCAAGGCTCAGAAGACCAAACTGCAGATAGTAAAGAATATGCTCTAGAGGTTTCAGATGGGATTGAGGACTCTACTGGGGAATATCGGGTTAAATAACCCTTAGTTATTGTGGGCTGATCAGGCCCACAATCTCCCAAGCGAGTGGACAGCAAAGGCTTAAATAAATGAGACAACTGAAATGATTTCTGGGTTCCAGGAGGGTCTAACTCTCTTATAGCTTTGATATTTTCTGGCTTTAGACCAAGACTTCTCTGGGCAGCCCATATTTATTTGGTTTACAAACAAAGGAGGGGGATACTGAAGAAAATGCAGGAATCTGGGCAGGACTTGGGAATTCCTTTAAGGACTTCTCCAAGTAATACATTATGTTAATTTAGGAGAACTATGTTACCTCCATGAAGGCCTTCACTCAGGAGTGAGATGCCTGCAGCTCCAGTCTCCCTTAAGTTAACTGGGGTTGGAGCCAGGCATCCTCATCTGTGGCCTTATCTTGTCCTTAGAAGTGTCACAGCTTCACAGGCCAATACTGGCCTCAGGGTGACCAGTAACTCACAGAGGTGTACTTACTATGAGTCCACTGCCCATCCCCAGACAAGTTCACTAAGCTTTGGACAACTCACAAGTAAACATGGAAAGCCAATTGGTTAATATTAAATCCTGCTCAGAGTGATCTCCAACAGGGGAATAGGACTAGAGGCCATTCGTAATATATTCTTTTAAAAATGTAATACAAATAGTAATAAAAATATAAAAAACACTCTTCTATGAAAAAATAAGACAAATTTTTATAATAAAATAGAGAATAAATAATATACTGTGTATATGATATTATTCTGACAAAGAACTTGTCTACATTTTGTCCATGTCCTAAGACTTTGTAAGATGCTGAATTTAGTGGTGGCATACTAACTGACCTGGTGGAAGAAATTTCCAGGCAGCCCAGTGTTTAGGCTGATATAGGTTTCATTTTGGCAGATTTGTAGACACATATAACATGCTTTCACCATTTTTTACCATCTCTGTGAACTCACCTGGTACTGCTCACCCCCTAATTTCACATTTTGAGGGCATTTCAATGTGTATATATTGGGTGCTGATCAGTTCCCCAAGATGCCTACAAAGGGGTATGGTGAGGGGCAAAGACAGAGAGACACACTTTCAAAGTACATGGAGGACTAGGGGGGTCAATGCCTCAGGATGGGAAGAGACAATAACACTCTGGGTGAGCCATCATTTATTGGGTGTACACAATAACTGGAGGGATTATTGGATAACTCAGAGGATGACAGTGATATGCTAAAGTTTTATGTTGATGAGGATCACTTTGGATGATTTAGAGGGAGACAGCATTCTTATGCTAATGAGATCTTTAGGTTGATGAGGATAGTGGGGACAGATGGCAGGTTAATGAGTCTGTCCTTTCTCCAGTTTATTGCTACTTGGTTCTCAAGGAACAAGGATGTCTGCAGCTGATGTAATCTTACCCTAAAGTGTCACAACATCATAGGACCCTTGAAGCCTCAACTGTGACTGGAGGCACACAGAGTTGTTTCTGCATACCACAGCTGGCTCACACAGTAAGATACTTGGCCTCTGACAAGCCCTAATCACAATTTAATTATGAAATTATTTTTCTCCAAAATTATATAGAATGGCCCTTGATGGGGCTCAATAGCTGTGTGTAGGGGTAAAAGAGGCAATCTTTGTGTTTACCCATTTGGTACAATGGTAAAGGTGTGCGTGTGTGTGTGTAAGAGTGTCAAATGCAGATTTTTTTTTTTACCCACACAGTGCTCCATGTAACAGTTTTTGTATATATTTCCCTGGGCATCATGGGGGGAACACTCATACCATTCTTCTGTTATGTAAACATGTCATGTACCACACTGGAATGTGGGTGTGGCTCTCAGTGGTTGCATCTGGAGAAACCAGGAACACATTTCAGTACAATGGCACATGAAAAACCAGATTTGCAAGTTCTGGAGGAGATTAAAAAGTGAATCATCAGATGACTCATGCACAGACGATGATGATGACAATGTTGGTGATGGTGATGTTGACTTTGATGATGGCCATGTGAGCTGAATGTCCTGTGACAGTGAAATGGAGCAAAAACTGACCAATAGAGACATAAGGAATAAAAACCTCCTTTAGTCACATGACAAAGAAAACAGCAATGAAAGTACATATTTGACTAGTCAAAATGGTGCAAAATGGTCAGACAACCAAGTGGAATGATGCCATATTAGAACTAGGTTAGAAAATATAATGAGGATACTGGCAGGGGTGAAACTTACTGGATGGAATGCCAGCATGGCCATTCAAAGTTGGAAATGGTTCATAACAGACAAAATGCTACCAGATGTGAAATACATAAATGATGAGCTACAAGTAATGTATGCACCCATAGCCATACTCAAACGTGTTTATTATGACACTTCACTAGCTGAACTGAAAGTATTCATAAGTCGGCTGTAATTAGCAGGGCTTTCTCATAGTAGTTGCAGGAATGTAAAAGATTGATGGAGAAGTAATGAGTGTGGGCTTAAAGTGTAGAAAACAATGACACTTAGATTTGGTTTCCTCTAAAATTGACTAAGGTTAGCCCAGTGTATACTCTCAGCACTTGGGAGGCTGAAGCAAAAGGATCTCCACCAGTTTGAGGCCAGCCTGGGCTACACAGTGATTTCAAATTCAGCCTGCACTATAAAGCAAGACCCTGTCAAAAAAAAAAAAAAAAAAAAAAAAAAAAAATTGCCCAAGGTTTGATGACAAACCATCCGTAAAGAAAGAAAAAGAATTGATAATCAGGCTACTATCTGCTCAGTGTTTGAACTAATTGTCAAGGAATTTTTACACCAACTGAACACATGATTATTGATGAACATCTTGCAGCACTTCATAGTTGCTGTAACTTTAGGCAGTATATGCCAAAAAAGCCTTAAAAATATGGTATAAAAATATATGCCCTGGTAGACAAAAGACATACTCTAAGAAGCTTACCTTATATCTCAACCACCAGGTCTTTATTCATACAATAATGAACATGAATGTTGTTGTGGACAGACTTATTGCTCCCATCTCCAAAACTAATCAGAATGTGACATTCCACAATTGGTTTACCAGTTTCCAATAGATAGTACATTTGCTAGCATAG
Source organism: Chinchilla lanigera (assembly GCF_000276665.1). Lineage (NCBI taxonomy): Eukaryota > Metazoa > Chordata > Mammalia > Rodentia > Chinchillidae > Chinchilla > Chinchilla lanigera. The sequence continues at coordinate 16,525,462 of NW_004955411.1, forward strand.
CACAAGTTCACAAGCATAGGAACTGTACACAGAACAAAGCAGAAACTCCCAATGAAATGTTGCAATTTCAAAACAGAACTGTATAGTATGATCTCTGGATTTCAGAAAGATATAACACTGGCTTTGTATATAGCAAAGAAAAAAAAAACTGGTACTGCTGATGTCAACATTGCACCATGATGGAAAAATTGACAGGGAAACCATGACAAAACTGAAGCCCGAGATGGTAATTTTTTACAAGCCCAATGGCAGAGTAGATTTTTTGATGAGTTATGCAGCAAATATGATGTCACTCAAAACACAAAGCATTGCCCATTAGTTGTGTTTTACTCAATCCTAAACATGTGTGGCACAGTTTTATACTTCACAAAAAAAAGGTGCAAAATATTATGGAGAAATTGTTCTAGAGGATTGAAACTGGAATTCATAAGAGATAATTTACAACAGAGGAAAAACAAAATGTTTCTGCCCAGGGAATTATGCAAAAAAATTGTAGAGCACACTGGTGAGCTGACAGGTGAACAGGCAGGTGCATGTTCATGACATCTGCACGTTCAATGTACACATCATTTACACTGACAGCACGTATATTTTGTTTTCTTGCCCTTTTTTGTAAGGCAGCTGACATCTTTTTGGTTTTCCTATTGTTGTAGTATGTCTTTGTGATGTTGCACCTGCCTGTTCACCTGTGAGGAATTTCTATGGTTTATATTAACATTGTAATTCACACAGATTTTTATTTTTGATATTATGTTTTAGGTTTTGTAAGAAAGTAAACAGCTGATTTGAAATGTTGACATCTATTCTAAGCATGCATTACATATTTGATGTTTTATTTTGTTATCTTATTTTATGCTAAGTGTACATTGTACAATATAATGAGAAGCTCCTGACAAAAGAGGAAGATAATAGAGGTGACAACAGTGGCTTGCCACAAAAGGAAAGCTGAACACATGTGCTCTCAGTGTAAGGGACATGTGTGCATGGAACATGGAGTTGTCATGTGTGAAGACTGCCTTGGGTGTGACAATTGAAGAAAAGTTTATTTTTGTTGTAGAGTTCTATCAGTATTTTCAGTGTAGTTCATACAGGAATTTATTTCTGATGTTATCTTTTAGGTTTTGTGAACAAGTACACAGCTGATGTGAAAATGTTGATGTTTATCTAAACATACAATATGTATTAAGAATTTAATACTTTTTTAATATTTTATTTTATTGATATTTTATATTCCTGTTAACTAGACATTGTATAATATAATAAAAACCTCCTGACAAAACAGCAAGACCAGTGAGATGTCAAGTATGTCCTACAAAAAGTCCAGGAAAGCAAAATATATGTGCTGTCAGTGTAAGCGACATGTGTGTATGGGACATGCCGTTGGCATGTATGAAGACTACTTTCGGTGTGACAATTGAAGCAAAGATTTTTTAAAATAAAGAGAATAAAAAATCATAAAAAAAATTGGAAACAATACAGAATTTGACTACGTAAGATGGTAGGAATTCAACAATGGTTGTTATAGAGCATATTGTTGTCTTCAAATTAGTTTTTTTTTTTTTTTTTTTTTTTGGTACCAGGAATTGAACTCATGACCTCAGGCTTGCCAGGCAAGTGCTTATGCCCCTGAGCTACACCCCCAGCCCAAATCAGTTGTTCTGATTAGCAGATATAAGCATGCAAAATGGTAAAAAAAATTAAAAAGAAAAAAATTTAAGCATTAACTGTTCAAGAGGCCAGTAGAAATCAGCAGTACAAACTGTCCCAGCTATTCTATGTATATACATATGTATTTTTCCCTTCTTTCTTTCCTTCTTTTCTCCTTTCCCTCATCGCAGTTGTTCATTCCCATTTGAGCAGTTTCTTTCTCTTTCACAGTATCTATTGTACCTTTTGGATTTTATTTACTCTTTCAGGTTCTTACACTAGGGAGACAATATGATGTTTACATATGCAGGTCTGATTTATTTCACTTATGAGTGTGGTTTCTAGTTGCACCAATTACCTATAAAAGCCTAGAGTTTATCTTTTTTTTATAGCTGAGTAATACTCCATTGTATTAAAAATACCACCTTTTTTATACATTCCTCACTTGATGGGTGTTTGGGTTGTTTCCAAGATTTAGCAATGACAAACTGCACTGATATAAATATGGGAGCACACATGTAACTGTGGTATGTTTTCAGTTCTTCTAAAAAAATACACATAAAGGGAATAGCTGGGTCAAATGGGACCTCTAATTCTAGTTTTTTGAGGAATCTCCACATTGATTTTCACAGTGGTTGTACCAGTCTACACTCTCGCCAGCAGTGGACAGGGTTCCTTTTTCCCCATACCCCCTCTAGCATTTGTTATTGGTTGACTTCTTGATGATAGAGTGAGTTGGAATCTCAGGGTTATTTTAATTTGCATTTCTCGAACGACCAATGATGTTGAACATTTTTTCATATATTTATTTGCCATTTGTATTTCTTTATCTGAGAAGTATGTATTCATCTCAGATGCCCATTTTTGGATTAGTTCTTTGAATTCTTGGGGCCAAGCAGGCATGGTGGCACACACCTGTAATTCCAGCATTCGAGAGGCTGAGGCAGGCAGGAGGACTGTTGTGAGTTCAAGGCCAACCTGGGCTACAAAATGAGCTCAAGGCCAGCCTGAACTGCGTAATGAGACTCTGTCTCAAAAAGAC